>NC_057866.1:18759722-19080972 GCF_019393635.1 Dromiciops gliroides
TAGAAAACCCCCATTAAAGATGATCACAGATGAAGCACTATCCCATAGCCTTTTTCTACATGCACTCCCTGATGTAGATCATTGGGAGGAACTAAAAGGTGAACAGAGTCTTCTAACAGCTGAGGGCTGAGTTGATCCTGGGGAAAATGTCTTGCCCAGTTGTGTTGCCTTTGTGTTTACCTGTGTGTTTGCCTTGCCACTTTGTAACCTTGATCAATTAACTAACAATCAATTAACATCATCAACTAGTACAAGGGGCAGTGCTCATCAGTGCCTAAAAGAATTCTGTGCCCTGAAGAAATTTACATTCTAATGCTTGAAGCACAGGATACCCTCAGAAAGCAGTTCAAAGTCATCTTTAGAGGGAAAGTCATTTGTCCCAAAGGGGATTGTAATAGTCCTCAGGTGAACAATGACATTTGAAATGAGTCTAAAAATAATAATAACAAAATAATGCTAGCATTTATATAGACTTACTATGTGTCAGGATCTGGGCCAAGTACTTTATATAATCATTGTCTCATATGAATCTCACAACAGCCCATGGACATAGGTGCTATTATGCTTTCCATTTTATGGATGAAGAAACAGGATTCTAAGAGGGTGAGGTGGGGAAGGAGAGCCTTCTAGTAATAAGGACCCTGAGTACAAAGGCATAAGTGTATTCTTGTGTCAGAAATAAAAAAAAAAGTAGGCAATATAGTTGAATAGTAGAGTAGGTAGAGGGAGATAAGATATAAGAAGACTGAAAACTGGGATGGGCTCAAGTTCTGAACATCATCAAATGTCCTTTATTATTCATATTTTAACCTAAAGGTAAAAGGTGATGACTAGTGTTTACAGTTATTCCTTCTCCATCTCAACTTTTCCCATTGTGGTTTCTATATATCATGTGTTAGCATAAGGAATTAAATGGCAATTTTTTGGAAGTTTTGATGACCAGATGACACAGAAAAGAAATCTAGAAACTTAGAAATGCATAAAATATATGTATAATATTGCATAATATCAACCCAAATTTTACAGTAAGGTATTATAAACGCCCCATAAAAGAAGAAAAGAAAAAAAATCAGACCCTAGCATGAAGGGAGTGCCCAAAAATTTTACACTGATTTTCCAGATTGCAGGGCAACTGTGTCCCTAAGCCTCAACATGTGGAAAAGATAACTGCACTGAGTAGGGAATAAATAACAGGGTCAGAGCCATTTAGTCAAAATACTGGCAGCTGTGTGAAAGAAGGAATATAATTGAGAGACATTCAAAACAGGGTGATGAGTTAAGAGTATTATAATTATCTATGTGAGAAGTGATGAGGGACTTAAAGAGATTGGCTAGTGGCTACAGGAGAGGAAAGAATAGAGATGTTGAATAGAAAGAAGTCAATTTTGGAAATTGATTACTAAATATCTGTTTAACTAAATAGGTAAGGGAAGAAGAGAGGAAATATGCATTTTATAGTTCCTACAATTTGCCAGCCACAGTTTTAATGGTTTTAGGAGCATCTAATTTGAGATACAAGAGCAATACTAACATATCTTTCATAAGTACTTATAAAGTTGCTCATTTTATTGTTATTGAGGATTGAATGAGATAAGCATATAACAGTGCTAGTATATATAAAGGTTAATAAGTGCTAAATAAATTCTCTTTTGCCTCACATTCCATTTTGTATCTAATTGGAGGACTTTATCCCTATTAAATTTCATCTTGTTGGAGGAGACAATTCTCTTGATATGAATTGATGGAATTCTTAAGACATGAATTCCATGGCATATTTTAAAATTCTTTTCCAGAAAACACAATGGTTTATGGAGGAAAGAATTATGAATTTGTGATTAGGAGAACAATCCACTTTTCTGGCTTCCACTTCCCTTCCTTTAAAAATGAATAGTTTGTATTGGACAATCTTTGAAATCCTTTCAATGGTTTCATGACTTGGCTTAGGCTCTAGGATGTATCATTTAGTAATCACATGACCTTTACATAGTTGATGTGATGCTTAAGTGAAATGGATGCATAACACATGTTGCAACAATAAATCTTTCCGTAGATGGGTCATCATTATTTTAACAGTATATGAGGTGATTTGGTGATAACTGGCAAATAGATGATACAGTATAGTACTGCATGATACAAACTCTCAATATCAATAGAGTGCTGGGCCTGGTTTCTATAAAATTTGAGGTCATATCCAGTCTCAGACACTTCCTTGCTATGTGACCTTGAGCAAGTCATTTACTCTCTTTGCCTCAGTATCCTCAACTATAAAATGAGGATAATTCTTATTAGTACCTATCTTATAATGTTATTTTGAAGATCAAATGAAATAATATGTGTAAAATCTTTAGCATGGTACTTGGCACATAGTAGATGCTTTCTAAATGCTAATTATTATTTTTATGGCATTTTATTATTATATGTTAATTAGTTAGGGTGAATGGGGTATTCAAGGAGAACAAACACCCCTGTTTTGAGGGCTTGCCAAGCCCTTTCCAGGGCTACTCGTTTACCTTTGGTTTCTATCTATCACCCAACCCTCACCTTGATCAGACTTCAACAATGCCAAAGTTGTCTACTTCATCCTGGGCGATTGGCAGTTTTCCTGACTTTTGTCTTGCAACTGGACTTTTATGACTCTGGAAAATAGAGTGAGGCTGCTGACTTTGTGCAATTCTGCCCCACTGAAATCCAATTCTTGCTCAAATCAAGATATCACTCTGTCATATCACTGGTCTTTTTTCAAAAATCAAGGATGGACTACAATAATATTAATGATGTATTTCATATTATTATTTTTATTATATATGGTATAATCATTATTCTAGCATACATAATTATTACATAATTAATGTTAAAACATATTTCTTGTATTTCATTTATTATTATACCTTCTTATCATAATCTATTATATAATGGACATGCTAATTATAGAATCATTACATATAATATAATATAAATTATATTATCACATAAATATTCTTTTTACCTGTGTATAGATTTAACATATTATCTGCAAAGTAAACCTGGGGTTATATGTCTTAGTGAAATGTTTTGCCATTCTATAGATATGGCCTCTGAAAAGTAGTTAGACCTAGATTTTCAAACCCTTCAAATTTAATATATGCAGTCATTCAATTCTGTCTATTTAGTTTCTATTTTGCCTCCTACTACCTTGAGACTTAATTTGTACTAAGGATGGCAGAACCTGTTGGATTACATAAGCAATAGTGTAACTCAGCTTTTCAGCCAACACTGAATTTAACTGTTTTGCTCATTGTAAATTCTTAAAATGTATACATTCCCCAATTAAATGTAAGTTTTATGAGGTTAAAAACTATTTCAGTGTTCATTTCTGTAAGTCCAGTGGTTACCCAATGTCTTGGATATAATCAATGCTCAAAGAGTTTATTATTGACCCTAGGGAGAGAATTAATCACACAATTAAAGGCAACTCTAGTTTTCTAGGCTGAATAATTTCTGTAAGGTCAACAAAAAATGTGGATGATGGAGGCATGGAATTTAAAAGCTGGAAAGGACCTTGGAGTTTATCTACCCTGTGATGTTTAAAATGCAATATGGGTCCTAACCTACCCCCCCCCCCAGTTTTTTTTTGGGGGGGAACTGGCTAAGATTTACTGATAAATTCAGCAAGTGTTTAGGTTTTTAAATATTTATTAAAGCGTATTAGAAGTTAGTGAAGAGAGATAGGATAAGAGCAGCTCTCTTATAGAATGGAAAACCCAAGCTTAGATCTATTTGGTATAGCCAGAGAGAAACCTTGTCTTTCCCTAGCATAGCATGTGAAGTTCTGCCACCACACCAAAGTCTGAGATGAAAAGAGGAAGATCCAGCCAGCAAGCCTCACCCTTCTACTTCCTGTCTCCCTCCCTGAAAGGGGAGGTCCTTCAAACTGATTGGTTGAAGGTGGCCTCCTGTTGATGTCTTAGTCCATAGTCTCTGAGAACAATAACCCACTCAGGGTGGGCCAGGCATGGTCTCAATTTTATCAATCTTAAGTAGGTTCTCAGTCAGTATCTCAGTCTCACCCAATTCAATCAATTCCAAATCAATCTTCAGGTGGGGCCCCTGGGCATCTGCTAAATCCCATTATTTTATCACAACCCCAATTTTCTCTTATTACAGAGGTAGAGTAACAAACAATATTTCTAGAAATTTAAAGCTTGAAGGAAACTTATCAATGATTAACAAAATGCAACTTCTTATTTTATAAGTGAAGAAGCCTGGACCAAGAGAAGACAATGATTTCAAAAATCTGATGGAATAGAGACTTCATGGAATATTACACCCATTTTACAGAGGAAGAAACTGAGGGGTCATAAGGATTATACATTATAGGTCAGCTCTAATAGATTTAGACCTAGGAGGACACTTGGAGTTCATCTAGTCCAATTCCCTCATTTTATAATTTAGGAAACCAAAGTTTAAAGAAATTGGGTCCCTTGCAGAGAGTCAGAGCTATAAAATGTCATTTTCCATTTGTATGGTGCTACACAATAGTTATATAAATTGATTCTTATTCTACCTACCAAATAGCCATATGAAGGAGTTAGGGTGGGTGTTCCAAACTCTCTCAGATCTAGCAGTAGAGGATGAGAAAAGCAAAGTTTCTTGAGCAAGATTTCAATCCTGTAGTACTACAATATCCCAAGTGGCATTTTCATTTTAAAGATAACATGGGTGGGGGGGAAGAGGGCTTAACATAAAGAATGGATGAATAAGAAAGGATATGAAGTCCTATGATACCTGTGTAAGTGAGATATTTTGGATAAAGGGCAGCTTTCTAGAAGTCTGGAAATAATAACTGAAGAAAAATATTGGTTCCATGGAAGGGAAAAGCAAAAACAACACTTTCACTTTTTTTGTAGCAGCAATGAAGCAAAAATAAATTAGGAACCAAATAATGGGGATTGACTAAAGAAGTCATTATTGCCAGGAAATACTATCAGAAGTAATTAATATGAAAAATATAGGGAAACATATATTTATATATGTATATATGTTATGTATGTATGTGTGCATGTATGTATGCATGTATAACAATGCTTGGTGAATTAAGAACCAGGAAGACAATGTATATCAATGACATAAAACTCAGATAGAACCATATAACCATATGTAAGCATCCTGTAGGCCATATCTTAGAAAACCATATATTAACATTATGTTCTATTTTATTTTGTGAATTTTTTCTTTATTGGGATGCACATTGGGTACATGTGATTTAGACAATTATTACAACAATTAAGAAGGAAAAATCAACAAAATAAATGTGTATACTCTATAATTAGCTTGGACATGTAGAAGAGTTAAGGGGAAAAAATATCTATTCTATTTAAGAGGAATGGAAGTGAACCATAGGTATGAAAGGGTATATATGCTCCTAGATGTGGTAAGTATATTGATTGGGCTTACTGACCTTTTTTTTTTTTCATTGTCCCTTTAAATGTTTGTTGCAAAGGAATTTCCATAAAAGAAGGAGGGATATATATATATAGAAATCCATGTGATATAATAATATAAGGATGATATTTAAAAAAAATTTAGGGATAACATTTTTTAATGTGAGAAAATTATTAATAATAGGGGCTTGGGGATGTCCAGGGTCCCCCCTTCTGAGAGAGCCTGGCTAACATTTTTTAAGGTCAGCCCAGCATCAGGAAGTTATCTTACAAAACCTTGTTCTTGCAAGACAATCTGAACTCTAACCTCAGCATGTGCTATTCACGGACCACTTTCAAGTCATGTCAATCAATGGACTTGAAAGCTACCAGCCAATTAGCTTGGAGTGGTGTGTAGGGACCACCGGTCTTCCGGACCACAGGGAGCTTCCACTCTCACAGTCACAGGAACTCTTTCTTTTTGGCCTGAGAGTCGAAGGTGAAGGTGACTTTTTCTTGTCTCTCTCTCCCATAGATCCTAGATAGCCTTTCTTATCTTTCAGAGGCATGTGTTCTCTCTTTACTAACAAATAATATACTTTAATAAATGCTTAATGCACCAAACTGGTGCTAAAGCTTCTAATTTATAAGTAACCCCTAGCTAGTTTTCCCTACACTTGGGACAGAAATCAGCAACCACATATGTAATTTTAAACGTCACAGTAAGAAATGAAAAATTTCTTTGAACTTCCATGGCTTCCTGTTATTTTCAGGATCAAATCTAAAATCCTTTGGCTTTTAAAGCCCTGCATTACTTGGATCCTTCCTATCTTTCCTGTCTTCTCATTTTTCCCCCATCCACATATACTGTGATACAATAACACTTGTGTCTTTGCTGTTCACCACACAAGAAACTCAGTCTCCCTAATGTAGGATTATCATTGGCCATTATGTTTGAAATGCTCTCCTTCCTTGTCTCCAGCTCTTGGTATTCCTCAAATACCAGTTAAAATTCCACAATGTATATGAAGTCTTTTTCTGATTACCTTTAATGTTAACGTTTTCCCTCAGTGATTATCTCCAAGTTGTCCCACAGATATGCCTGCATTTAGTTTGTGGGCAGTTGTTTACATATTATCTTCCCATTAAACTGGGAGATCCTCAAGGGTGGGGACTTTTTTCTTCTTTGGCATTTCTATGAAACCCCTATCCCCATATTTAGAACAGTGTCTGCCACATAGAAAGTGCTCCATAAATATTTGTTGAGTAGACTTAAAGACATCAATGCCTTTACAACTGAAACATTCATATAGGATTTTTCACATCACAGCCTTAATTGATTTCAATCGTTACATCCTGGAAGAGACTATTGGTGGTTATTATAGATGCCTTCTCTGGAACTTATCTGGTTGAAGTCTCCACTATTTCTTCCCCCACCCCCTCCACAGGATAGTACAAAAATCTAGTGAATCATGGTGATTCACTCCTACACATACACCTCACTCCATCCAAGTTCAATTGTTCATAGAACTTAGGAGGACAGAGAAAATTTTTATTTGGCTAAACATGTTCTGCTGACCAGTTTGGTCATGGCCTCTTTTACATCTTTGTTTCTCAGGCTGTAGATCATGGGATTCAGCATGGGGATTACCGTGGTGTAAAATACAGCTACCATTTTCCCCTGCTCCACTGACTCCTCAGTGGGGCGCCTGAGATACATGAAGATGAGAGTCCCATAAAATATAATGACAGCTGTCAAGTGGGATCCGCAGGTGGAGAATGCTTTCTTCCTTCCTTCTGCAGAACGCATTCGGAGGATAGCAATGAGAATAAACAGATAAGAAATAATTATGACCGTCAGGGAGTATGTGAAGTTAATTCCAGCAAGTATGATCATTGTATACTCCTTTACATATGTTCCACCACAAGCCATTTTGATAAGTGGAGGATCTGCACAATAGAAGTGGTTGATTTCAATATTCCCACAGAAATACAACCCGTAAGTCCACAATGTTGCTGCCAAACTAGTGAGAAAACCATATATATATGGGAAAGAGATCAATCGGATACAGACAATTCTTGACATTTTACTGCCATAGAGCAAAGGGTTACCAATTGCCATGTAACGATCAAAGGCCATCACAGCCAGGATAAAGATTTCTACATGGACAAGGGCAATGAAGAAAAAGCATTGAACTAAACAGCTGGCATAGGAAATAGTTTTAGTCTCTGATAGCAAATTTTCCAGCATTTTGGGAGTGACATTGGTAGAGAACCATACATCCACAAAAGACAGGTGGCTGAGGAAAAAGTACATGGGGCTACTGAGCTGAGGACTGACCTTAATCAGTATAATCATGGCCACATTTCCCACAATGGTGATTACATAAATGATTAGAAAGATGACAAAGAATATAACTTGTAATTCCCGGTGACTTGTCAATCCAAGAAGGATGAATTCAGTCACATCAGTGAAATTGAGCATTTTCTCAAATCTGGCCTTGATGTCGATCAATTGCTCTGTGTTGCCTAATGAGATAAATAGAGTTAATAAAGACACCAATAATTAATTCATCCTTCATTTCATTTTTGCCAAATATTGCCTTAGTTCCACTTGTTTGGGTTCATTAAAAGACTTTTGTTCCAGTATCTTCAACAATATTACTGAATCACAGTAAGAATGGCTAAAATATGGGATTAAAAATAAAAGCCTATTGGGGCAGCTAGATGGCACAGTGGATAGAGCACTGGCCCTGGAGTCAGGAGTACCTGAGTTCAAATCTGGCCTCAGACCCTTGACACTTACTAGCTGTGTGACCCTGGGCAAGTCACTTAATCCCAATTGCCTCACTAAAAAAAAAAATTAAAAAAATAAAAATAATAAAAGCCTATCACTGTATAAATGAAAATAATTGATAACTTATATAACTTTTAAAGATATTTATGGAAGGATATTAATCACCCTCAATTAGTAAACTGTCAATTGATGAAATACTCTATTGTTGAAATCTCATGATCTTTTCCTTTATAACTTTCTATATCTCATATTTCACTGAAAAAATACATTTTGCTTGTTCCTAGTGGTCCCAGAGGCAATTTCATTGAAATGGCTCAGATATTTCATAGAAAAAAGGCTTATGTTATTTTGTTAAATCCAATTATTTTGCTTGCTGGACTTTCTATATTTATTTAGATAAGTTAAGATACCCAAGCATTTCTTAGCACCTTATTATGTTCCTAGCACTGGACTAAAACCTAGGGATATAAAGAAAGCAAACAGACAGGTTCTACCCTCAATGAGCTTAAATTATAACAAGGGAGGAGATAGAATGTAATTAAGATATACAGAAAAAAAATATGGCATCAACCCTGAAAGTGGAAGGCATTGAAAGCTACAGGGATCAATAAAGACCCACCTCATATTTAAATGGCCCCCCAACCCAAAGGTATTCATTTATTTTTAAATAAGTAGATCAATAGTTAAGATAGTCCATCCAAGTCTTTGTCCCAGGACACCAACTTTTAGAAGACATATCCAATTCTTAGAATTTCAGGTCCAGTTAAAGCATGCTACTCCTTCTATATATTCTAGGTTTACCAGACAAAATTTTGAATGCTTTAAATGAATGAAGTATGTCTTTCACTCCATTTTTATCCTTAACATAGCACTGAGATACAGAACACAATATAGGGCACCAAGTGCAGACAATTATACTGGCTCTTTGATTATTGCAGGCTGTGTGTTGCTGAAATATGACTTATGGATTCAATTAAAGGGGAAATGGACAGCCTCCTTAACTAGCATTAGGGAAAAGTCTTACATTCATGTACATGCAATTAGTCTATGTCATGCACTATAGGTTGACTCCTCTTGCTTTCATAGTGGCCTGTTTTCTTCTTTTATATATCAATTTATCATAAAAAATAAAGTTTTCTTTAAAACCAGATCAGCCATGTCTATAGGACAGGGATTTAATTACAGCTAGATTAATAGATGGATAGATATTTTCATGGAAACAAAGATAGAAAAAGACAGTATACTATCTACAACTACCCAGGCAAAATGGAGTAAAACGAGATAATTATCAAAATAATTTTGACTGATATGTCTATCTATCTATCTTACTATTATCTATCTACATATGTGTATGTATGTATGCATGTATATATACAGATATACACATATACAGCCATTCCACTTTGAGATAGGACAAAATGCCAGGAAACAACTTGAACAGGATATCATATATATGCAGGCCTTTACCCAATTTTTTATTCCTCATATTTTAAGAGGTATTATAAATTGTGGTCATTATACAGTAGAGTAGGTAGGAATGGGTGAAGCACTTAGGTTTAGCAACACAAGACACCATCTGTCAAAATCTTCAAAACTAAATTTATAGTGACCAGACATATTAACCTTCATTGAAAACTGTCTTCTCTTGTCCTCACAAACAGATACTGATAACCATTCATAGAAGAGAATAACAGGATGAGAAGGACACTATTAAAAGTCAGGAAACCTGGGTTTCATATTTTTCAAGTGGGATTTACAACCGTAGAAACCTTTAAAGATCACAGAGTTCAAATCATTTTACAAATAAGGACACTGAGGCTCAGAGCAATGAAATGGCATATTCACTCCCTCGCCCTTGGAGCCTGGTATGGATTCCCTAATGACTAAGTCTTTAATTTGTTGTTATCATTGCTGTTAGTTTTATTTTAATGGTTTCTAAAAGTTGTCATAGAAAAAGCTAATATTCCTATAACACTGCTCAATTTATAGTACAATATCCTTTCCATCTATCATTTGACCCTCAAAGCAACCTTGAGAACTGGCTAAATAGACTAAAAACTATCCAATATAGAACGCTTTTTTGCTATAAAATTTCCTCAGAGAGGTTGAGTGATTTGTTCAGCCTCACATAAATTTGTTGTTGCTGTTCAGTCATTTTTGAGTCAGATATAGATCTTTGTGACCCCATTTGGCTTCTCTTGGCAAAGATAGAGGAATGATTTGCCACTTCCTTCTCCAGCTCATTTTATAGATGAGGAAACTAAGGCAAATAGGGTTTAGTGACTTGCTCAGGGTCACACAGTTAGTAATTATTTAAAGCCAGATTTTAAGTCAGGAAGATGAGTCCTCCTGACTCCAGTCCCCAGCATTCTATCCATTGTGGCACCCAACTACACCCTCCTTGCTGCTCACATAGGTAGCAAGTGGCAGAGCTAAGATTTGAAAGTGAGTCATAGGATCATAAGCCAGTAAATGTTGAGTTGCAAGGAATCACAAAGTTCACCTAATCCAACTTCCTCATTTTAAAATGAGGAAACTGAGTCCTGGAGTAGTTGGATCTTTCCCCAAGTCACATAGCTAGTAAATGATACAGATTGGATGTGAAGCAAGTTCTCTGACTCTAGACTCAGTGTTCTTTTCACTGTACTATAGAGAGCCAGGATGAATGTATAATCTAGGGTTATTTCCCCTGCTCCTCACTATGATTCTCTGCCTTTACTTTTTCATATGCACAATGAAAGATAGAGCTAAGTGATCTATAACATCCCTTCTAGATTAAGTAACATAGAGGTATGAAGTTGACAAAGCACTAAATAGATCATTTTTGAATGAATTGATTTCAGCATAGAGATAGAAAGGAAGAGATAACAAGTCTGATACTGCATTTCTAAGCAGGAACTTTCAATCCTACCTGTGGGTGAAGAATATTTTCAATTATTTCACACAAGTAATGTTTAAGTGATAAATAAGGAATTTGGAAGTATTTATAAATGAGAAATGAGGAGGAGTCTCCTTAAGACTTTTCCCCTAAGCATTTCTCCAGTACACCCAGGAAATGCAATTAAGACATCCCTTTTGGAGCCATCCTGGGGGAGATGATTATCACTCAAGTAATAGTTACTCAGTTTGTTTTTCAATGAGAGATTTAAAGGATTGTAGATTCCCCATCACCTTATTCAAGTAGTTAGTATGTGCGTGCGTGCGTGCGTGCGTGCGTGCGTGCGTGCATGCGTGTGTGTGTGTGTGTGTGTGTGTGTGTGTGTGTGTGTGTGTGTGTGTACTGGGAGTGTATACTTGGCTGAAATTATTTGATTTAAAGAAAACTGCTTTTAGTTTACCCCAGAGAATAATAAAAGCAGTAATGTCAGAACCACGTAGTCCCTCTGAACGGAAAAGATATGATTTACATCCAATCTATATCAGAAAAAAAATATCAGCGATGAGAGGGACCCTAGGCAACTGTGATATAGTGTGTATGTGTGGCGGGGAGAACTTAGTAGAGCCAGCTAAAGCTTGTGTGAAGTTAGAGTCTGCCTCTCACTAGTGCACAATATTGTTAAGGTTACTTTATTTCTCTACATTTAATTTCTGCATGTGTAAAATGAACAGTTTTTCTAAACTCTCTTCAAACTATATATCTATAAGCTTATGAATCTTCATAAAATGGGATGTTTCCCAGTCGCTTTGACCATGAGTCAATGTTCTTTCCAATCCCATCTTTGCTTTTAACAGTAAATGCAATCAGTGCAACTCCTTCTCACCTCTATCCCATAACTAAATAAGTCCCTCTATCTACATTGCTACCTCCCTAAGACCACAAAATTCCTACCTGTATCTCTCACTGATTGGTAAAAAACACAACTATTTTAGTTCATGATCAAGAGCCATAGCCCAAACGGCCACCCTCTTGGGCTCTGGAGGAAGGGGATTGGAAAAAGGGGATATTCATTAGAAATGGCATCTCCCTGATGACTCAAAGAAAAGAAATGTGTAGTGGAAGGAAAGTTGAATATTGATCACCATTACAATCTATTACCTGAGCTATGGAGGCAAATAATTTAGAAGGGATTGAGTGTGGGATGTGGAAATAATGCTATCTCATCCATTGTTTAAAAACATTGTGATTACAGTTCTTGAAGGAATACAGCAAGGTTGATAATGAGTGGGAATGAGGAGAGAAAGCATGTCAAGGATGGTGGAAAGCTTGGTCTCAGTTTCCTCACCTTCACAGGGAAGGTTCAATTTTATATCCTCTAAAGTCCCTTTGATCCTTGAAGACAGAGGGTTAACTATAATGGGATAGAGACTTGTTAGGTTTATAGGATGACTCAGAGTCATGTTTGAGTGAAGGTGGATATTCTAAATAATACTTTAAAAGACCAGTGATGGGGGCAGCTAGGTGGCACAGTGGATAAAGTGATGGCCCTGGATTCAGGAGGACCTGAGTTCAAACCTTACCTCAGACACTTGATACTTACTAGCTGTGTGACCCTGGGCAAGTCACTTAACCCTCATTGCTCAAAAAAAAAAAAAAAAAGACCAGTGAGGGCCTATACTCTCCCTTTAGAATATCCTCACTGACTTTCATGACTTTTGTTTAAAGTCACATATGAGTTGGATAGAGATTATTTCCTAAAAGATTTGGTGGTAGTCATAGGGGGCTACAGAGTAGGAAATCAGATTTCTATGGGACATCTAACTTGTGAAAGAGGTCTGAAGTGTATGTACAACATTTATACAGGACTCCCATAAACCAGGGCTTGAGTGTTTTCCAACAATTTATGACTTCACTATTGGGAGGCCTCTTTGTTCATTATTTTTACCAAGCTCTCAGGGAATGGTGTCTGAAGGACTTTCTATATAAGTAAAGTCATATCACCTTCTTTAAGGACAATAAACTGGTTTATAAGAACCCATCCTTCTTCTGCTTGATATTTTCCTATAGAGGGAGAGTAAAGGAATAAACAAATGCCAAGCAATCAGGTTTTGGATTATACTTTTTATAACTTCAACTGCAATAACAGCAAATGCATCTGTGGTATGATGACCGATATACTATTCCCCAGAAGTGATATGTTCTAGAAGTGAAATCCAGTCATTAGTCATTTATTTATTTTTCTCAGATGGACCTATGTATACTTGTTATGTTGCAAACTAGATAGGGTTAGGAGGTCTCAAGTTGCTTCCAACTCTAGGAAAATAGGAAATTATTTTCTTTTAAAAATCCAAAGACTCTTCAATCCACCTATAGAGAAAGAACTGATGGTATCTGAAAACAGATTGAAGTTTAATGGATCCACTGGGGTAAATGTTTACAAAGATCTGGATGAGAGTTGCACAGTATAGATAAACATATATGGGTAGCAATGTACATCATCTAAGAAAATAACAAATCAATGTCTTCAGATCCATTGGACAACAGGAGAATATTTTTGACATTTGAAAAAGAATAGGAAATTAGATTTTAAAGTGTTGTTTCTTTCCTGACACTTATATATGATAAAGATATGGATTAAGGTTGTGTTTCATCACTCATCTTGTCTTTCTGATGCCATCCAGTCAAGAATTAAATCCACTTTAGAATTCAGATATGAGGAAGATTTCAGAGCTATTATCTGCTGATCTACTGTGATAGAGAATTAGCAAGATCTAGGAAAGTGTAGACTTAGAATTATTTGAAGGACAATTATCTGTGCCTGGGTGTCAGTTCAGTTACATCCTAGCCACTGATCATGGGGAGTTGTACTTCCCTTTCTGAGCTTCCTGTTACACATCTACAAAATTAAGTCAATAATATTTACTTTACCCACCTAAGGGGTTTCTTAGGAGGAAAGTACCATATAAGCTCTTAGGATCTCGTAAATTTGAATCACTGCAGTAAAAATAAGGCAAGAATTATGTTGACAATAACAATTATGGATATTACATCATAACATATTTTATGTAAAAAGATATTTTATATACTCAATTATTAGGCATCATTATTGGTTATACATCCTAGAAAAATCTTTACGATATAGTATATGCTATTAATTATGCTGTGAATATCTAAATATGGTCAAAAATATGGCCCTTTGAATAAAATTGTTTCTTCTTTGGGAAAATAAAATTTGAATGTATTCATTTTGACTTATGGTGGGGTTCTGGAAATATAACCCAAGGTTACTATAGATAATGCCTGTTAAATTCTATGATAAGTGCTAATGGAGAAGTTGCCCAGTGAATAATAAAGTAGGGAAGTTATAGGGATTCACAGATTTCCATACTGGGAATAATTGAAGAGTTGAAATGGAAAACGTTAGAAAAGAAAAGTTGGGGGCGGCTGGGTGGCGCAGTGGATGAAGAGCCAGCCTTGGATTCAGGAGTGCCTGAGTTCAGATCCGGCCTCAGACACTTGACTTACTAGCTGTGTGACCCTGGGCAGGTCACTTGGCCCCCATTTCCCAGCAAAAAAAAAAAAAAAAAAAAAAAAAACAAAACAAAAAAAAAAAAAAAAGAAAAGTCTTTCCTCAACATTTAGTCATATTGCAATATAATTCATTTAAAAGTACTTGTTAGGGGCAGCTAGATGGCGCAGTGGATAGAGCACCAGCCCTGTAGTCAGGAGTACCTGAGTTCAAATCTGGCCTCAGACACTTAACACTTACTAGCTGTGTGACCCTGGGCAAGTCACTTAACCCCAATTGCCTCACTAAAAAAAAAAAAAAAAAAAAAAAAAAAAGTACTTGTTCAGTGACTTTCTCTGAAGCCTCTGTTGTAGTGGGAAGTTTTCCACTGTCAAACTTGTATGTATGAAGACAGTACAACATAATCACATTGTTTTTTCCTTAATGCCAATGGCTTGTGAAAGTTGAGGAATGACAGGTTTGTCTATCACTTTGTTGGACACATTCTGTTGATGGCTTTGCCCATTGCTTCTTTCACATCCTTGTTCCTAAGACTATAGATCATTGGGTTCAGCATGGGGATAACAGTGGTGTAAAACACGGCCACCATCTTCCCCTGTTCTACAGACTCTTCTGTGGGTGTCCGCAGATACATGAAGAATAGGGTTCCATAAAAGATGATCACAGCTGTCAAATGAGACCCACAGGTAGAAAAGGCCTTTCTCCTCCCTTCTGCAGATCGCATCCTAATGATGGCAATAAGAATGAATATATATGAGACAAAAATGACAGACAGAGAGTATGAGAAGTTAAGCCCTGCAAGTGTACGCATTGTATATTCCTTAATATGAGTCCCAGCACAGGCCATTTTGATGAGTGGTGGATCAGCACAATAGAAGTGGTTGATCTCAATGTTTCCACAGAAGTATAAGCCATATGTCCACAGAGTTGAGATCAGACTAATAAAAAACCCATAAAGGTAAGGGAAAGAAATAAGTCCCATACAGACATTTCTTGACATCTTACTACCATAGAGCAAAGGATTTCCAATTGCCATATAACGATCAAAGGCCATCACTGCCAGGATGAAGACTTCCACATGGACCAAAAAGATGAAGAAAAAACATTGTACTAAACAACCTGCATAGGAAATTGTTTTAGTCTCAGATAACAAATTTTCCAACATTTTTGGAGTAACATTGGAGGAGAACCACACATCTGCAAAAGACAAGTGGCTGAGGAAAAAGTACATGGGGCTGCTGAGCTGGGGACTGATTCGGATTAATATAATCATGCCTACATTACCAATGAGGGTGATAATGTAGACCACTAAGAAAACAATGAAGAAGAGCACTTGTAATTCCCAACGACTGGTCAATCCCAAAAGAATGAATTCGGTCACATCAGTGAAATTAAGCATTTTCTCAGATCAGACCCAGAGGAAGATGCATAAATCTGTGCTTCCTGATAAGATAAAGAGAAGTCAATAATAATAATAATAATAATAAAGAAGCCATAAGTTTTACCATCTAGTATCTTTTTTTTCTAACACATTTTCTCTAAATTCCTTTCATATAGCTTTTTTTTTCCTCCACTACTGTTCACCCACAATCCCCCTTTTTTCATTTCCTGTCCTAAAATGCTCAGCAGCATCATAAGCTATTATGTGGAGCCTAGAGCACTCTTCAGTTCAGTCACACTGACTTCCTTTCTGTTTCCTGACCAATGCACTTCTTCTCTTGGTTCCAATTATTTCTAGCTGTCCTCCATGCTGGGCATGCTTTCCCTCTTCACCTTGGCCTTTTGGCTTCCTTTAAGGCACCATTAAAATCTCATTTTCTACAGCAGGTTTGTTCTAAGCCCACTTAATTCTAGAGCCTTCAGTCTGTTAATTATTTTCTCCTGAATATAGCTTGTTTATACATATTGGTTGGCCTATCGTCTTACTTAATAGATTGTGAGGTCCTTGAAAGAAGGAGCTGTCTTTTGTTTCTTTTGGTATCGCCAATCAACAACACATGCTTAGTACAGAGTCAGGAACATGGTAGGTGTTTAATAAATGTTTATTGGCTATTGACTGTTATCTAAAGCCTTTCCTACACCTCCTTCCAGTTGTTAGTACTCTCCTTTTCCTTGAAATTATTTTTTACTCACTGAGTATATAATAAAATAAATTACCACCCTACCTCCATGTCAAAAAGAAAATGTAAAAATGTAAATTCATTATTCTCAGGTACTGTTTTGTTTGTATGTATTTTCCTTGTGGCTAGTGTAGTGGTTGGTACATACTAGGTTTTTATATAAATATGGCTTATATAGGCATCCAAGAGGCCTTGGAGATTTTTGTTTTATAAAAAAGGAACCTGAGACACATGGAGGTTAACTTGTTCAAGATCATATAAGCAGTAAGTGAAGAGATCCAAGGCTGTCCCTTGACTCCAAATCTAGTGTTCATTCCATCATACCATGCTGCCTCCCAGTAAATGTTTATTCATTTGAATTGACTTTGATGTCTCTCACACTGAGATTCATATTTACTTTAACACAAAGTATTACAGCTCTTTCATCTATTCCCTGTTTGACCCTTAAAAATAATTTGACTCTCTGGGAAATAACTTTTTTTCTTTTTTTGTTTTTGTTTTTTCAGCTTTTTTTGTTTTGTTTTGTTTTTGTTTTTTGCAGGGAAATAAGGGTTAAGTGATTTGTCCAGGTTCACACACCTAGTAATTTTCAAGTGTCTGAAGCCAGATTTGAACTGAGGTCTCCCTGAATCCAGGGCTGGTGCTTTTTACAATGCATCGCCTAGTTGCCCTGCCATAAATTTTTCATCTATAAAATGATTGTTCTTTTAAATAAAGGTATTTTATTATTTTCCAGTTACATGTAGAGATAGCTTTCAGCATTTGTTTATATAAGATTTCCAATTTCAAATTTTTCTCCCTCCTTCCCCTCCCTCCCCCTTCCCCCAGACAGCAGGCAATCTGATATAGTTTATATATATATATACACACATATACACATACATAACAACATTAAACGTATTTCTGCACCAGTCATGCTATAAGAGAAGAATCAGAGCAATAAGGAAAAACTTCAAAATAGAAAAACAACAGCACCAAAAACAAAAGAAATAGTATGGTTCAATCAGCATCCATATTCCATAGTTCTTTTTTTTTTCTGGGTTTGGAGAGCCTTTTCCATCATGAGTGCCCTGGAATTCACTTGTACCATATAAAATGATTGTTTTGAACTAGATGTCATCACTGAGAATAAGCTTTCTTCTAGTTCTTAAGTATAAAAATTGCATTCTCACTTTTTCATTTTTCTCAATCTCTCTTTTGCTCCTTGTCGCCTTGGCTTTCTCTCATACATGTGAAAATAAACTGTTCATCATATATAAGAAAATAATCTATGTTTTAAACAACAAAGGATAGAGAAGTATCTGTAAATTTAGCATCAAGTTATGTGTAACACCAACCAACAATCTGCAGAAAGAAGTCCCTCCAACTTTCTTAATTGCAAAATTCCAGGATCACTATGAAGGTTCATCAATAGATGTATAGAATGAGACATATCTAAGAAAGGATTCACACTAATTACATCTTTACCTGACGGTGTCAAATGAAGAAAAATCCATTATCTCTAGAATTATCACTTTCCATTTGGGGACAGTTCTTACTGTGTTGTGGGTCTGTATGGTGTCCTCCATAGAAAGATGGCCTCAGAACCAAGAATATGTGAACTCATTACCCATCTCTGTCACGTTGTGATGTTATGGCCCTGAAAAAGTCAGGTACTGGGGCAGCTAGGTGGCACAGTGGATAGAGCACTCGCCCTGGATTCATTAGGACCTGTGTTCAAATCCAGCCTCAGACACCTGACACTTATTAGCTTTGTGATCCCGGGCAAGGCACCTAACCCCAATTGCCTCACAAAAAAAAAAAAAAATCCGGTACCTCTCAGTGATGCAGGCAAGTCTGTAAAACTACAAGTTACAGAGAAATTGTTGACCAGCACTGCTAAAAAGAGTTCCTATATTAGTGAAATTAGAGGTACAATGTCAATTCAACTGTTAGTTTTTTTTTTTCTTTTTTACATGATGGCTAGACTTATTACTATAACTTCTATGTGATGTTTCTAGTACTTCCCTTTTTTGGGGGGATTTCCTGTTAGATTGTAGCCTCTGAAATTCAAGGGTCAGTTGGTCACCAGTTACAATGATATATGGATAGCATTATCCATTTTTATTGATTTTTGTATCAATCACCTAATAGATGCTATATTCAGAGGATTTAGAGAAAAGGAAAAATTGAGTTCACCTAATCATCTCCCTTTCCTTATTTCAATATATGATGAAAATGAGGTGTATAGGAGTTAAGCTTTTTGTCCACAGACCCCCATCTAGAAAAGAGAAGAACGTAATGTTGATTCCATGCTCCCTGCCTCCAAATACAATACTTTTGTCAATGCACCACACTACCTGTGCCCTGGGGCCCCTTTTTCCACGAATTATGTATCTTCTAATTTTTTGTAGTGGCATCAAAGCCTTGATGGTTTAGAAATTCTCAGCTTTAAATAAAGAAATATTTATTCCATAACTAAATGTTTTATGACAACTGATGATTATAGGATATTTATCATAATGGGCACAAGTCTCAGAAAGACTCCAGTACCATATTTTTTGGTCAAAATTACTTTAGTATATATCTTCCTGACCATGATAAGCACCACAGTTATACTGGAAGTTCACTGTATAAGTTCTGGATATGTATTCCAGAGTTCAAGTTTGGAATTTTGGTTCCAATACTTCCTGGCTGTGTAACTTTGGGTCAGTCCTTTCACTGTTCTCCGTGTCAGTTTCATAATCATAAAATGAACCTACTATAATTGTATTACCTATTTTGGGATGGCTAAGAGTAAGATCCTTTCAAAATATTGGAGTGGATATGGGGGGAAGTGATCAAGCATTTATTAAGCGCATACCATTTTCCAAAAACTTTGTTAAACATTTTACAAATATCAGCTCATTTCATTCTAACAACTATATGAGATAGGTGCTATTATTATCCACATTTTACACTGAGGAGACTGAGGCAGACAGAAGTATAATGACATACCAAAGATCATATAGATAGTAAATATAAGAGATTGGATTTAGAATTAAGTCTTCCTGACTCCAGGCCAGGCACTCTATCTACTGGGTCACATAGCTTCTCCAATATGAGTTGTAATAAAACAGAAGCATAATATAGTAATTTATAATAAAATATACAAGGAAGTGTCTAGAATCATCTCCATTTAGGTAAATAGGATATTTCTCCCTTTAAGCCTTTATTCATTTACTCATTCAACACAATCTTATTAAGTGCTTACTATGACTAAGGCACAACGAGATTTTCAAAAATGAGTAACCCTTTCCTGGGCACATTTTTAGCCATCATATGATGTTCTGCCACAAGGTCATAGCACCTACAGTTAGAAGGGAAATCAACAATCATCTAGTCCAATCCCCTAGTTATACATTTCATGAAATGCTATATTAAGGGGTAAAGTTTCTTTCTTAAAGTCATATGGTTAGTGAATGACAGGAGAAAAATTTGAATCTACAGTCTAGTGTTCTAGATTTCAATCTAGTGTTCCTTCCCCCATTTAAAAGATTACAACTGTTTTCAGTTAGTTTTTAAAGAAGTATTTTCCTGTTCACCTAAGTTAGGCCCCAGAAATGAATTTAGCCCATGACTCTTTAATCTTGGGCTCTATTGGCCAAATATACATGGTCCAAATAGACCAGTAAACTGAGAGCTTTTTGGTGAAAAAGAGGGGTGGGGAGAGGAGTGCTCTCAAATAGGTTTTTCTCATTTCATCAATTCATAAGATCAGAGATTTAGAGCTCAAGGAACTTATAAGTCATTGAGTCTAACCCCCTCATTTTACAGATGAAAATTTTGAGGCCTACAGAGATGAATTGATTTATTCAGGGTCAAAGAACTAAGTGTTTGAGACTGCATTTGACTTCAGGGTTTCCTTACTGTAGACCCAGCACTCTATCTATTTTTTCTTTTCATAAATCTGCAAAGATAGCTTAGGCAAGAAGACCAACAATGGAACATCATATGTGATGGTTAATGATATAGAGTCAATGGGAGAAAAGAAAAAAAATCCCATCATTTGGGGGTATAAATTTAATGACACATATTTTGAATTCCCACTGCAAATTTATATTTATTTATCTCTCTCTCTTATATAGACCTCTTTGTTTTTACCTATGATGATATAATAGTTGGGCACTCTTTGTGTGGAAACCCCTGCCACAAATGTCAACCAACAATTTCTCTGTAACAGGGTCTTAGAGTTGCTTGGTAGCATTGAGTCAGAAAATTATTTGTCTGAAGTCCAAGTGCTTGTATGTTTAAAGGATAGGATTTTAACCTGCCTGTTACTGACTTGTAGGTCAGATTTCCATGTACTGCATACCACGATGCTCCTCATAGACTCCTATTGACATTTTTAAAGGATATTTCAGGGGATGAATCTGACTTACAAATGTTATTCTCTCTCTTTGTTTTTTGTGGGGCAATGAAAGTTAAGTGACTTGCCCAGCGTCACACAGCTAGAAAGTGTCAAGTGTCTGAGGCCAGATTTGAATTTAGTTCCTCCTGAATCCAGGGCCAGTGCTTTATCCACTGTGCCATGTAGCTGCCCCCAACAAATGTTATTCTCTTAAAAGTAATGTTATAGGGGCAGCTAGGTGGTGCAGTGGATAGAGCACTGGCCCTGGAGTCAGGAGTACCTGAATTCAAATCTGGCCTCAGACACTTAACACTTACTGGCTGTGTGACCCTGGGCAAGTCACTTAACCCCAATTGCCTCACTAAAAAAATAATAATGTTATAATTGTCAAGTAAAAGCATCCCCAGCAGATTTTTAAGTGTTGTAAACCTCCTGGTACAAGTGGAATTTTGAGTCCAGGTCTCATTTTTGTTGATTTTTATAAGTATTTCTTATGTGCCTAGTATGCTGAATGTGTTGCTATCAGAAATATACATATTTTTTTCCTTTTCTTCTACTTAGGATATCCATGATACAAGCTGAGAAAACACACACCATTATAGCCAAACTAATTTTATATCATCAGGGTAAAGGTGTGTATTACAATCATAGAATCACGGAGTTGGGAAGGACTTTAGAAGCCATACCTATGACTCAATAAAAACATTGCTTAAAAAGTACCTAACACATTATTTTGCAACCTTTGTTTGAAAAGAAGTATACTGGGGCACAGCTAAATGGTGCAGTGGATAAAGCACTGGCCCTGAATTCAGGAGGACCTGAGTTCAAATCTGGCTTCGCACACTTGACACTGAATAGCTGTGTTACCCTGGGCAAATCACTTAACCCTCTTTGCCCTGCAAAAAAAGAAAAGGAAAAAAAAAAAAAGAAAATCAGTACACTGTTAGGGAGAGCCCCATATTTCCTAAGGCAGCCCTTCCCACTTTGGAGCAACTCTCATAGTTGGGATTCTTTTTGTGCCATTGGATTCTAATTGTGATTCTCTGTATTTTCTCCATTGTTCCTTGTTCTATCTTGGGATCTAATAGAATGGGTATAATTTCTTTGTCAAATGGCAGGTATTCAAATACTTTAAGAAAACTGTTATATTCCATGTAAGTCTTTTATTATTCAGATTATACCTTAGTTTCTTCAACTGATTTCACACAACATTATCTGGAAGTCTTTCACCATCATTGGTCATGTCCTCTGTACTCTTTCTAATTATCACTGTCCTTCCTAAAAGAGAACACCAGGGCCTCAGAATGAATATATATACATACATACATACATACATATATGTGTGTGTGTATATGTATATGTATATATACATATATACATATGTAGCTTGATTCTCTGACTCACCTTTTAGAAATCAGCAATAGAATGTGTTTGGAAGACACAGGTTCTTATTTAGTCTAATAATTTATTTTTCCCTGCAAATAGAATTGTGGACAATACCCCAACTGATTATTCCATTATACCCCAACATAATTATTCCATGTTTAAAGTCATTAGACCAGTCATCATACTGATTTTATATTTATTTATATTTATATATGGTTTGACTGGAACAGAGTATAGCAGGATTATCCTTTCCATAGTCATGGACACTAAGCTTGTAGACTCACTCACCCTTCGACTTGCTTCCTTAAATTCTACTTGTAGATATCCTTGTCCTCCTGGAGACACCTTCTCCTGTAGGCTCTGCTCTTCTGATTGAACACTCATTTAACAGGACCACCATTTGGGAAGGACTCAAGCTAAGGCTCATTTCACTCACATTTGAGCATGCTCTGTACTTATTCTTCAATTAACTTGCTGCCTTGTGTTTTGGTGGGAGTCATTTCCCCCAATCACTCCCTAATTTGACCTTTTCCAATTAGTCTTTATGTATGGTCTTCTTCCATTGAAAGTAACATTTAATGTAAAATCATTAGGGGTAGAAACTTTTTTATTTGATTAAAATAAAATAAATTAAAATAGCATTTAATAAAGGTAAACACTTAATATAGATGATCTCTATCTTTCTCTCTGCACTTCCCCATCTTTGTCTCTGTATTTGTCTTACTATTTCTTTTTCTTCTTAACATAAGTTAATATCATTGTAGATATTTTGACTAACACATTATACACTGAACTTGCAATCCATGAAAACAGATAATGTTAAGAAAAATGGATGATGTCATTTCCTACTTTTAGTATCCTTTTATGAATCTTCAAATTATGCTTCACATAGGACATGCCTCCTCCTTGTACTTACAAAATTGATTTTTTCCATTTAATAGTGGCTCAGTGAGGCAACCTGTTCTAATGTCAAAAACCTTTTCTTGGTGAATTCTTACTTATATTGAGCTGAAATCTATCTTCCTATAATTTTTCCTGTTCTTGTCTGTGTTGGCTCCATACCGAATAAAGTTGGCTCTCTGTGGCTTACACTACTCTGAATCACACAATTAAAGAATTAGAGAGATAGAGACCTCAGAGTTATCTGATCTGAGTGTCTGTATGTGAATATTCTTAAAAATATGTCCCATTAATATGGAAATGTTTTGCATTACTACACATGTATAACATATTGAATTGCTTGCCTTCTAAAAGAGAGGGGAGGAAGGGAGGTAATTTGTAATATGAAGTTTTTAAAATGGATGTTAAAATGGCTTTAACATGTAATTGGGGGAAATAAAATGCTAAAAAAAAATAAAATAAAAGATATCCCAAAGTAATCTTTCAGACTTTTCTTTACGTCCTCCAATAATGTTCAATCCACCTCTCAAAGGAACAGCTTTAATTGTGCGGAAGATTTACATTATATCAAACATTATATTTGTTTTTTTTTTAAAAGAGGATCATGGAATTGTAAGATTTTAATGGTGAAAAGCATCTTAGATTTTAGATTCCTCAGGTCATATTTGCTAAATTTTACATGCATAGTTAGTGGTAGAAGGAAGGTTTTCTTACTCTATGTGAAATATATTTTCATGACATTTCATCTTCATTCATCTCTTTTTCAAATGGCAGACCTTCAAATATTTAGTAACTATTTTTAGGTCATCACTTCCACTCTTGCTCATCCCCTTTATGTATCCCCAGTTCCATAAACAAATAGTTTTGGTGTGAAAGAAGAATAAATCGAGGAAGCAAGAAAATTGAGTTGGAAGTAGAAATGATGTAAAAGAAAAGGTAGAATTATTATATTTCAGAAATTCTTTAGTGGAAAGAACAAAGGACTTGGGGTCATTAAATGTTGGATTTTTAATCCTAGTTCCGATTATAGGTGTATTGCTCTGAAAAAGTCATTCAACCTCTGTAAGCCAAAGTTTACTCACCTGCAAAGTGAGAACAATAAACAGCAGTAGTGATGAAAACAATAGCTAGAATTTTTATCAATCTTTAAGCTTTGTAAAGCACTTTCCATATGTATTATCTCATTTGATCCTTATAGCAACTATCTCTAAATCAAAGTATGGTTTCAAAGCAAGTGCTCTTTATATCTCAGTGAACCCGAAAATTTTAAATTATACTAAATGATAATTAAAATAATGATTGGTCTAATGACTTTAAACATGGAATAATTATGAGAGATTTTTTTCAATTGGGGTATTGTCCACAATTCTATTTGCAGGGAAAAATAAATTATTAGACTAAATAGGAATATGTGTCTTCCAAATACTCATTCTAATACTGATTTCTAAATGGTGAGTCAGAGAATCAAGCTACATATCATCCCTTTTAATTTGTTCCATATACATATTAATTCACATTGATTACCCCTTCACCTTCCTTGATTCTTCCTTCACCTACACCCCTATCTCCAATTTGAAAACAAACAAACAATGGGATGTTTCTTCTCTATAAAGAATTAAAGGAAGGTAATAAAGTCTTGGCTTGTTCTATTGGATTTCTAAAATGTTTCTGAATTTTGAAACTTACCTGTGATCAACAAGTAAGTGTCCTTGGTAACATTACCAATACCTCACACACATGGAGATTGGATGATGCCGAAGGGTTTATAACTCTAAATTGTCTCTACTTTGGGACCATTTCACAGGGGACTTCATTAGGAAATTTGAAGAAGCAATTAAAATGTTACTTCCTGAAATATTCCAAGCAGAACCTCCCTCTCAGGAAGAAACAATTATCATCTAAATTAGACTTAAAAAAAAAATAAGGACCTTAAATTTGAGAGCTTATTTTTTTGTCTTATTCAAGTTACTTTTAATTTTCTTCATGGGTTTAGTGATTTGAGACTGTTATCATTTGACTTGAAAAAGAAATGCTCTTAATTTGCCACATGCTAGCAAATCACTAATTGGCTTTGAGCAAGTCACTTTCCTGCCTTGTTTCCAAATCAGAATAGAGATAACAAACTTTTCATTGTATACACTTCTAGTAAGTGAAATACATTAGAAATTGTAGAATTCAATGTAGTTGGAAAAGCAGCATCTTTTAGTGTATAAAGTGCTGATCTTGAAATAAGAAATACATGAGTTTAAGTCATGCTTCTAATGGGTATAGCTGTGTGACCCTGTTAAATCAATCTATCAACCAATAAACATTTTAAAGGGCCTACTATGTGCCAAGCCATTCTATTAAGTTCTAGGAACATAAAAAACTATCAAGGAGCTTACAATCTAATGATAATGATAAACTAGCATTTAAATAGACTTTATGATTTTCAAAGTAATTTAGAAATATTATCTCATCTCATTCTCATAATATTACCCTCGTTTTATCCTCATAATCATCTTGGGACATGCATATCATTATGCTATTTAAAAAAATAAAATTGAGGCAAACTGAAATTAAATGACTTTTTTCAAATTCACAGTTACTAATTATTTGAGGCTGGAGTTGAACTCAGGTCTTCCTGACTACAGGTCTATTACTTTATCCACTGTGCCACCAGAAATCAATTAACTTCTAGGTATACTAAAATTGCTTTAATTGGTTAGTACTTATTGGTCATTGGTGGAGGGAATTTTTGTACTAGGAATCATCTGTACCAATGAAATCACAAGTTGCATTTTTAAGTGGACTTTTATTTGCACTATTTCTAAATTGTAGAGATACCACCACTTTTGAGCCCACATGGATAAAATGTCAGTGGTGGGACTGGGTGGTGGTTGGAGGAGCAACAGCAGCTTCAGGAGCTTTCAGCAAGAGATTGTAAGAAGTCTTGGCAACTGGTCAGAAAGGAATTACAGTATTGTCTTGGATACAGGGGCAGCTAGGAGACACAGTGGATAAAGCACCAGCCCTGGATTCAGTAAGACCTGAGTTCAAATTTGGCCTCAGTCAGTTGACACTTACTAGCTTTGTGACCGGGAGCAAGTGACTTACCCTAATTGCCCCACAAAAAAAAAAAAAAAAAGGAATCTTAGATACAGGGCCAGATGCTATTTGGAAAATCTATTGTCAATACAATATCCACTTATGGGTCATAGTTTCAGGATAGAAAGGATCACTAAATATACATACATATATACATATACATATACACATACATATAATTTGCAAAGAATTATAATTTTTATTACTTGTTTCCCATTGTAATTCATTTAATTTCTTTTTTCCCTTTATTTTTATAGCTCACATTTCTAGTACAATATTGAATACTAGTGGTGTGGATGAACAATCAAAGAACATGAAATTGATTATATGCTACTGAAATTGACAATGTAAGTAAAATGGATCAAAAGTTTCAAAAATGTAAACTATCCAGATTAACAAAAGAGGAATTGGAATACTTTACACAATCTTAGAAATTGAAATTGAACAAGCTACCAATAAGCTCTCTATGAAAAACAACAATAACAACAAGCAAAATAAAACCCAGAGTCAAACAGATTTAAGTGTTTTCCATGAAACATTTAAGGAATACTTAATCTCAATACTATGTAAACTATTTGAAAACAAATAAGTAAAGGAGTCCTACAAAACTCATGTTTTGACACAAAAATGATTTTGACCCCAAAACCAGGGAGAACAAAAACAGAACAAGAAAACTAAAGACCAATTTTCTTAATGTTGTTGCAAAATTTTTTAACAAAATAGTTCCAAAGAGACTGCAACAAAACATAACAAAGATCTATGCAATTACCAGGTGAAATTTATGCCAAGAATGCAGGCAGATTCAATGTTAGAAAAACTATAAGCATAATTGACTATATCAATAACAAAACCAATAAAAATAATATGATTATATCAACAGAGAAGACTTTTTGACAAAATCACCACCCATTCTAAGAATGGTAAGTAATGTCTATTTAAAACTAAGAAGAAACATTATTTGTAATTGGAATAAACTTGAAGCCTTACCATTTAAATGAGGGGTAAGCAAGGATGCTCATTATCACCACTATTATTCAACATTGTACCAGAAATGCTAGCTATAGCAATAAGATAAGAAAAATAAATTGAAGAAATAAGAATAGGCAGTGAGGAAACAAAACAACTACTCTTTGCAGATGACAGGATTACATGTTCACAGAACCCAGGGAATCAACTCAAAAACAAAACAAAACAAAACTATTTGAAGCAATTAATTTTAGCAAAGTTGCAAGATATTAAATAAACCCACAAAATTATGTGCATTTCTATATCCTACCAATAAAATCCAGTAGGAAAATATAGAAAGACGAATTCCACTTAAAATAACTACAGGTAATACAAAATATTTAGGGTCTACCTACCAAGAAAAATAATAGATTATATGAGTAGTTACAAAACACTTCTCACACAAATAAAATCAGAACTAAACAATTAGAGAAATATTAACTGCTCATGGGTAGATCGAGTGAATATAATTAAAACAACAAATTTGGCCAAGTTAATTTATTTGTTTATAGATAAAACAAATTATAAAATAATTACTTTAACAAACTAGAAAAATATTAATGAAATTCATCTGAAAGAAGAGCAAACATCAAGGAAATTCTTATTTTTTTTTAAATGTGAAAGTTGGCAGCCTGATAATACCAGATTTCAAACAATATTACTCATCAAAAATCATAAAAAATTCTTGTATTTACTAAGAAATAGATTAGTTGATCAGGGGAATAAATTAGCTCTGCAATTCATAGTACTAAATTATCATAGCAATCCATTTTCTGAAAATCCTGAAGAGTCAAGCTTTTGGCATCAATGCTTACTATTTGACAAATTTCCTGGGAAAATTAGAAAGTAGTTTGGCAGAAATTAAGAATATACCATTAATTTCACACCATGTACCAAAAAAAGGCAATATATATATGTATATATATATGTATATATATATGTGTGTATATATATATGTATATATATATATGTATATATATATATATGTATATATATATATTTAGACATAAATGGTGACATCAGTAATAAATTAGGGGAATATGGAAAAAATGCACCTGTCAGTTTTAGAGATAGGGGAAGATTTTATGACTGAACAAAAAATAAAGAGGATCATGAGAACCAAAATGGATAAGTTTGATTACATGAAATTAAAATCTTTTGCATAAATATAACTAATGCAGCCACAATTAGAAAACAAACTGGGGGAAATTATAGTGTTTCTCTGATAAAGTTGTCATTTTCTAAATGTATAGGGAACTGAGCAGTACATTTTCCCACATGACTATACATAACTTTGATTTCGTTTTCTGAAAATTACCTGATCATATCCTTTGATTATTTATCAGTTGAGGAATGATTTACATTCTTATGGACTTGACTCAGTTTGGGCAACCCCTTTTTAATTTTGTATAATTAAAACTATACTTTTCTTAAAACTCGTAAAAATTTTTATCTCTTGCTTAGTCCTAAATTCTCATACACATAAATCTGACAGTTAAAATATTCTATGCTCCACAAATTTGCTTATGATATAATGCTTTATATCCACATAAAGTAATCATTTTGACCTTATCTTGGAACACAATGTTAGATGTTGACCTATAGCTAGTTTCTGGCAAAGTAATTTCCAATTCCCCCAACAATTTTTGTAAAATAGTGATTTCTTGCCACAAAATTTGAATATGTTGAGTTTGTCAAATAGAAGAATACTATGATCATTTAATAGTATGTATTATGTACCTAATCTATTCCAATGATTCACCACTATATTTCTTAGGCAGTATGAGATTATCCACAATAAGTATGCATTGTTGTTGTTATTATTATTATTGTTGTTATTATTATTATTATTATTATTATTACTGATTAAGTGCTAACAAATTATAAATTATATTTTAAACACTTTAAAGTATAGAAGTATCTAAATTACAATGCCAGTAGCAGATTGTTTTCATTATTACTATTTTGTATTATAGTTTGAGATCTGATACTGCTAAGTCCCTTTTCTTCACATTTTTTGATTTGCTTGATATTATTGACCTTTTGTTCTTCCAGATGATTAAAAACAATTCTCGTTCTACAAAACAATGGCTCTGGTAGTTTCATTCATATGGCACTAAATTAGTAAATTATTTTAAGTACCATCATCATTTTATTATGTTGACAGCCTACTCATGAGCAATTACTATTTTTCCATTTCTTTAATTTTTACTATATTTGCATGAAGTATTTTTTAATTGTGTAACTATAATCCCTGGGTTTGTCTTGGCAGTAGATTTACAAGTATCTTCTATTTTCTGGAGTTATTTTGAATGTAATTTCTCTTTATATCTCTTCTTGTTGGAATTTATTGGTAATATATTAAAACACTGATAACATATGTGGGTTTATTTTATGTCTAGGAAAACTAAAATTATGTGGTATCATTTAATAACCAATTCTACCCTGCAATGTGTCCTGTTCCTTATTTTGTAAAACTCCATTCCTCATTGTAGCTCAGACTTTGATCTCTCTCATTTATAACTAAAGGCCAACTTGAACAATGTGATCATTCCTAGAAGCTCCTAGACATTTTCTTGCTAACTATTACCCCAATTTTTGTTTACCTGGAAATAAAATCTAGTTTATGCTGTGCCCCTCTCCAAAGTACAATTCTATTGCCCTTGTCTCTCTTGTAAAAATTAGGCATTGTTTGGTCTCCCCAATGTGGATTGATAACCAAGGGTGATCCCGATTAGGGAAGTTCTGATTTTCTAGGTAAGATTACTAAGACATATTTGGAACCCTTAAAGAAATTAAAATTCTATAATTTTTAGAGATGGGTGTGAGTAGCCACATCTGAAGATCAATGCACTTTCCCCAGTACCAACCAATCATTAAGAGTTTCCAACTACTCTGACACCCCCCCACACACACACACACATAATCTTTTCATGTCCTCAATAAAAATGAGTTTTTCTTTACCATCTGGGTCACTAACCTAACTGAGGAGACTAAGGTCACCTTTATAAACTGTTATCTTGTCCCCCCCACCAAAAGTGCCTCAGTTTGCCTCAATTTCATTTTACTAACCATAATATCCTGCAATTTTGCTGAAGTGGTTAATTATTTCAACAAGTTATATAGTTGATAAGATCTTCTAAGTATGCCATTGTTTTTTTTTTCTCGTTGCCTTTGTAATTCCTTCAATTTCTTTTTCTTTTCTTATTGCTATGAGAGAACAGTATTGAATGATAGTGGTGACAATGGGCAACCTTGTATCACCTCTGATCTTATTGGAAAGGCTTCTAGCTTATCCTTATTACAAATAATACTTGCTCATGGTTGAGATACATGCTACTTATCATTTTAAGGAAAGCTCCATTTACTCTTATGCTTTCTAGTGTTTTAATAAAAATGAGTGTCAAAAACTTTTTCTGTTATCTATTGAGATAATCATATGATTTTTGTTGTATTCGTTATTTATAGGGTCAATTATGCTAATAGTTTTCTTAAAATTAAATTAGCCCTTCATTCCTGATATCAATCTTACCTGTTCATAACCTATGATCTTTGTGATATATTGCTATAATTCACATGCAATTATTTTTATTAATTTTTAGATCAATATTGGTCTAGAGTTTCCTTTTTGTGTTTTCACTCTTTATGGTTTAGGTATCAGCACTATATTTTGTCAAAAAAAGACTTTGCTAGAATTCCATATTCCAATAGTATTGGAATTAATTGTTCTTTAAGTACTTGGTGTAATTTACTTCTAAATTCATCTGCTTCTGGTGATTTTTTTCATTGATGGCTTTTTCAATTTCTTTTGTCTAAGACCAGGTTATTTAAGTAGTCTATTTCCTTTTTTGTTAACAAATACTTGCCAATCAATAGATTTCTCATAGCTTTTCAGCAGATCATATTCTATCTCAAGTGCTTCCTTCCCATTTTTCAGCTGCTCAGCAATTTTGTCTAGTAGGGAGACTATCCAAATTATGTCACATGTAATAATATTGGAAACATGTGGGAGCCAGAGTCTGAAGTGTTTAAAAGGCTTTCATGTGTTAAGCTAAAATGAAGTTGAGATCTCAGTGAAATCAAATATGGAACTAGTCTCCAATTTCAAACTTTTCAAGAAGAATATGGCCTTTGGAACATTTGCCCCACTGACATATTCTTGGAGACTCCAGGGCTTCTTCTATTCCATGATAAGAAAATAGTGAAAAGATTAAATAGAACTCTATAAGATCAGTGCATTAAAAAACCACCCTGAGTCATTTAAAGAAAAGATGGCATATATTATATTGATTTAGATGAATATATTGATGGGCAGAGAAACATATGTTCTGTATTCATGATCTCACAAAAAGAAAGTGACAAAGATATGACTGGAACCCATTTTTTTCTTACTGCCTATCTAATGTTCTTCCACTATAATGTATTTTTATTAAATAGTTATTCTGTTTCATAATCCAGGAGAAGTAGGGACACTTCAGGAAGTAATCTTTAACACATCCACTAATCTCCTAAAAGATCCGTTTACTCATTTGTTTACAATCTTTAAGTGCTTCTTCATCCCAGAAGATGAATGAGATGTATCCCTTTAGGATGATTTTCCACTGAGACATTGCATAACTAGGGGAAATTACATGTAAGTGATTTAAATACATGCCACTTATAATTTACTTAACCTATGATCTCTGTTCTTCTATTCTACAGGTAGGATGGACAATTCTGAAATTATGCCTGACCTGATTCTAATTTTGAATTTGAGTACATCCTTTGTCATTAAGTCACCTACTCTCTCTTTTGTCTGGCACACAGTAAGGATGAAAACTTTAATCTTATTTTGTTTTTATTATGCACTTTCATCCATTATTATCATGTCATCTACATTTATCCAAATAGGATTAATTCATTTTGATTGGTTTACTTTCATATATTCATTCATTAAATAAATATTTAGTGAAATGGTGTCAGTCAGCCAACAATTATTCAGTGCCAGGCACTGAATATTCATTACGTACTTTGCAAGATGCAAAGAAGAAGATGTGATCCCTGTCTTTGCCTTCTATTTCAAGATTACAGATTTATGCCTGAATAACTACATACATTTCCATTTTTAGAAGTTACTACCAAGTCAGAAGACTTCTTTATATATATAATCATAGCCATAGAAGCATTAACTATAAGTCTAACCTCCTCATCTCAAAATTAAAATTACATAGTTAATAAAACTTGAGAGATGAGAAGTGCACTAAGTATTCTCTAAGGTCACTAAGTGGCACAGGGCAGCATGCTATACCTGGAGTCAATCAGCAAGCATTTATTGTTGACTAAGTACCAGAATGTAAAGAAATGGGTTATTATCCTGGGTCTCATGTTGTTCAATTGCATATGTTGATAATAGTCACTTATTCTATGTGTGTCTCATTTTCATTAATCATAACGTGACTAATACTTGAAACATATACATCATAGGATTACTTTAAGGAAAGTTATACAATTGTAAACCTGATGTGTTACAGAATGTCTAAAAATGTAAGATATTATGTTCTAATATTTCTTCCAGATCTCTGATTTTACATTACAAAAAGGCATACTGTCAAGACAGAAAATGACATTGCCATTGTCTGATACCTTCATAGACCAAATCTGGAGTATTTTGTTTACTTCTTGATGTCATATTTTAAAGACTTTGACAATCCACACCAAATCCAAAGGAGTGCAACAAAAATGGTGAGAAGATAGGAGAACATACTATGAGGTGATTTTTAAAGGGAATAGAGATGTATAGTCTGGGAAAATATCACTAGGGAGGGCAGGGTAGCGTACCTAATCTTCTGAATGTATCTGTCATATGAAAATGGGAATTCTTTTCCCCTATATGATTTGGAGATTAGAACTAAAGACAATGATGAAACTTACAGACAAGTCAATAATACTCAGAACAGAAAAAAAAAACATTAAATTTATTGCTTCTGAGGGAAGTAGGCTCCTTTTTATTGACCATCTTCAAATGGGATATGGATAATTGCTTGTTGGTTATGTTTTATGGATTCAGGTCTAAGTAAGGGTTGGATTTGATGCCCTTCAATGTTCCAGGACAACTTCCAGGTCTCTCGTTCTATGAGGTACTAAGATTCTTTTCTAGATTGATTAGACTTTAAGTTTTGTGTCAGAAAATAATAAATCTTGAAACTTAACTATTAACTATCAATTGGGAACATACCAGTAGAGTTGAAATAGACCATAGAGTAGGTATGCAATCAACACTCTTTTGATGCAACAAAAAATAAAATGAGAATAAGAAAAATAAAATGACTACATAGTCATACAGGTGGCAGAACCAAAATTCAATCACCTGCCTCTGACTGTTTTCATTTATACTTGCAATTCTCTTGTTGTTGCTCTCTCAGTTGTTTTTTTCAGCTATAGAGTGGGGATAATTATAGCACCTATCTCAAAGCATTATGAGGACTACATGAGATAATATTTGTAGAATGCTTTGCAAACCTTAAAAATATGTAGGGTCAGAACTAGTAATGACAGGCAATATGGCCATCAGAACATTTTAACAAATGCACATATTTTTATAGAGTATAAGTGGCTTCTAATGGTAGTAAAGTCCAAGGTTATCCATCCAGGGTCACTTTCTTTATGGAGGAATAGTTGTTCTTAAAGTATCTTAAAGGACTAATTTCTTACTGGCAGAATATACTTATAGTGTATACTTACATGAATCTCTGTCACTTTGGATTCATCTTTTCATTTGAAAATAATCTTTCAATGAATATTCATAAAGGGTTTAGGAAATTCACTTTCTCTTATAAGCAAGGGCTTCAAAGGAGCCATCTCAATGTTAGCACAACTTATTCAATGAGGTATAGGATTTCTAGAATATAAGAGAATGTTACGGATTTCACTTATAGTTGCAACTCTCTTTTTGTTCCCAGAATTGGATAAATACAAAAGAAAACATGTCTAATAACACTGAGGTCACCATGTTTGTTCTAATTGGCTTCACAGACCGGCTAGACCTGCAGGTCATCCTCTTTTTGCTGTTCCTTGCAATCTATCTCTTTACCCTAGTGGGAAATCTGGGATTAGTTGTGTTAGTTGTAGTTGATTCCCGACTCCATACCCCCATGTACCATTTTCTTAGTGTCTTATCTTTCTTGGATGCTTGCTATTCCTCAGTTGTCACACCTAAGATGTTGGTCAATTTCCTAGGTGAGAATAAAGCCATTTCTTTTTCTGGTTGTATTGCCCAGATGCTTCTCTTTGTTACTTTTGGAACTACTGAATGCTTCCTTTTGGCTGCTATGGCATATGATCGCTACCTTGCCATCTGTAACCCTCTGCTCTACACAGCCATCATGTCTCCACAAGTGTATGTTCCTCTCATCATTGGCTCATATGTAGGGGGTGTGTCACATGCCATTTTACACACTGTGGCTACATTTAGATTATCCTTTTGTGCATCTAATGTAGTCAGACATATCTTCTGTGATATCCCTCCACTTCTGGCCATCTCCTGTTCTGACACCCATGTCAATGAACTGCTGCTTTTCACCTTTGTGAGCTCAATTGAGATCTTCACCATCCTGATTGTCCTGGTTTCTTATGGTTTCATCTTGGTTGCCATTCTGAAGATCCGCTCCACTGAAGGGAGAAAAAAAGTCTTTTCTACTTGTGGTTCCCACCTGACAGGGGTAGCCATCTACCATGGCACCATCCTCTTCATGTATCTGAGGCCTACTACCAGCTACTCTCTTAATCACGACATGGTGGTGTCTGTGTTTTATACCATTGTGATTCCCATGTTGAATCCCATCATCTATAGCCTGAGGAACAAAGATGTAAAGGAGGCAATAAAAAAACTTTTGGAGACAAATTCATTTAATATATCTTTTTCATGTTAGAACTAAAGGCTATAAAGGAGTAAAACAGATAAGGAGGATTAAACTTCCCCTACACAGATAAGTGATAGAATATTGTACTTGGAGTTAGGAAATCAAAATCCCAAATTTAGTTTCAGATATTTACTAAGTGTGTGTGATGGGGGTGGGGGGCATTGCTTCACCTATCTCAATTTTTTTCAAATAGAGAGTGAGAATGATTATAGCACCTATCTCAAAGAATTATGAAAATCAAATGAGATATTTGTAGAATACTTTGCAAACCTTAAAACGTATATAATGGAGTGCTAGTAGGATAATGAACATATATTTCACATTCTTCCTTGTGTCTCCATTTACCCTATACCCACTATCTCAGGCCCTCATTTACTTAACCCCTTAAATATAGAAATACTCTCTTAATTGAATTTCAGTCTTTCAATTTCCCCTCTCTATAATCTATCCTCTATTAAGTTGGCAAAATAGCGTTCCTACAGAAGTCTTATGATGTTATTCCTCACCTCAAAAACTTTCATTGACTCCCCTATTGTCTTTATGACAAAATTAAAAAGTTTAAACCTATTTATTTAGTCATTCCCAAGTTACTACGGTCTACCTTTTCAGGCTTATTTTATTTTTATTTTTAATTTTTTTATGTTTGACATAAAATATTATATTTTCATGTGTATACACATGTAATATGGAACTGAAAAAAGAACATAACACATAAAACCATGAACATTTCATGAACACCTTCATGAAACCTTTGTTCTCCCCAAACAACCTATTTGTGATTTCCTGAACCCAGCATGCTATTTCTTTCCCTAATTTGTTCACCATACCTGAAATGTCCTGAATCCTCAACATACCTTCTTAGAATCCCTTGCTTCTGTCTAATTTCATGTTTTGTGGTTCTTCCCTTTGAAAGTTTTCTTGATATTATGTTTTTAAAGCATGTTCCCACCTCAAATAGTAATGCATAAACTTACAAGTGGATAAGGTGTTTCCCATCAAGAGCATCTGTAGGGGGAGGAATTTTTTTTTTTCTTTTTGGTATTTTCAATCTCAACTTCCAGCACAATACCTTATATATAGCAGGTGATTAAGAAATGCCTGATGAATTGGCTGTATCTGGGCTTTCATTTTAAAAATTATTACTAATTAATCTTTTACTTTTCTGAATGTATAGACCTGTGAATCCACCTCTGTTGTTAGTTATGTACATATTTTATATTAACCATATTCATTTATGGCTTTCTATATGCTGGTTAAAATGATTCTTCCTCAAGGGCATTACATTTTGATAGAATAAAAACCGGAAAGTATAACTTATTTCCCATTGTGTGACACATTTGTTTATATATATATATGAAATATTTTTTTTTCTCCCAGAAAAAGTCAAGATATATTTTTCTTGGAGGCAACTTGGTATTGTAGTAGATAGATTTCCAAAGCTTTCATTGAATTCCAACTTGTGTCAGATTTTAAATTCCATGCCCTATGTTAGGAGAGATCCCAATATCTGAGTTCTTTATTTAATGATTGCTTATTCTGGATATGTGAGTTGGACATTAGTTGGAAATAGTATCATATTGTTGTAAGCTGTTTTGGCCCATCACAGAAGAAGCAACTATAGACAATGAAAGTTGTCTTCCTTCTATTGTATATGAATGTTAATTAAGCCTATTCATTTATGTGTTTTTCCCCTATTAGTATTTATGCTTCTTAGGGGCAGGGGTTGTTTGGGGTTTCTACCTTTTGGTGTGCTTGTTTTTGTATTCTCAGAGTTTGGAACAGTGACCATGATATTATGAGCACGTAAATTATTGTCTCTTCATTGATTGATTGAACTGTGCATTTCCATAATTCTTGTGTGTCTGGAATTTGTTTACACCTGGGAGAGGTTGTGGGCTTGAAAGAATACAGTATTTTATTATTCCTTTTTTTTTCAGGGGCAGCAAGGTGGTATAGTGTATGATATAATTATTACCTTTGAATATCAAACACTTGAGTTCAAATCCTGGCTCAGGCAATTAATAGATGTGAAACCCTGAGCAAGTTACTTAACATTTTTCAGCCTCAGTTTTATCATTTTAAAAATATATAATAATAGAAACCCTTTTACAAAGGTTCTGTAAGGATCAAATGAGATAATCTATGTAAATCACTTTGCCAACACTAAAACGTTATACAAAAAATTAACTAGTATTTTTCTTTATTTTTATCTATTTTATGTCTAATAAACATTTTATCCAGCTAAATATGTTGGGTCTTTTTCACGTGGGAAGTATAATTATTTTTTCCTACATAAGATGTGTAGGGTTCAGTTTGTCATTGAAAATCCATGGCTGAGACAAACATTGCCTGAGACATGACCTTGAGAGCTGATTCTGGCTGAGGAAATATGAAGTAACACACACATCATAGTTAGGAATGTAAATGAGACATAATTAGAGAGAATAAGTTTACCTGGTATCTGAAAATTATCAGGACTTGGATATTCTTCACCACTTATGCTATTAGGGCACCTCAACCAACAAGGTGACTATCAAAACATCCAGAGTTAGGTTCTTTGTGTTGAACAAATCCACATAGTGAATAGCAATGGCACATGATATTTACTCTAGAGTTTTCTTATAATGGGCCAGGATGATCTAGATAAAGATTTTTATTTTGGGGGGATTGCTAAATATCTGTGTTCATTTTCATTGACCAAAGTTCTACTGGAGAGCATTATAAGCTAGTTTTCTATAGAACTAAAAGTGGAAGCATTCTGGTTGTTGTTGTGAGCATTTTTCCAATCCAATCTGGTCCAATCCAATCCAACAAATATTTATTCTTGCTAATGTAGATATTTTCTAATCAGTGCCAAAGAAATGATGTGTCTGTATTTGGGGATACACTTCCCAAGTGTCACAGGAAATGTGCATGTCTTCAGTACATTTCCTCCATGGTACTCTTAGCTAGTTGACAGTTCAATCATTTATACCTTGATTAAAGAACCCTCTTATTGTGTTTGACAAATAATGAGGAGTCCACAGTTCCCTAGATCTGTTTAACCACTTCATATGTTAACTTTTGCAAATGAATATTTACTTTTAAAGTATAGCAAGAACAAACATGTACATACCGATCCTCCAATACTTGAGGGATATAACATCCCCTATACCACCTCTGTTTCTGGGGATGGAAAGATAATTAGGTTCACAGCTTAACCTATTTCTTATGTAACATTAATCCTTCATTGGAACCAAGTTCCAAGTATTTCTGGGTTTACATTCTTGTGCTCTGATTGCTCAGGGCTTCATTGATGGATTTGAAGTAACATCTAACTTTGACTGCTGGCTCCAAAGTACCCATGGCTTCCATTACTGATGCTAAAACTAAAAAGGGCAAATAAAACAAGACCAAAACCCCAAGCCTGTTTCTTAGGTCCACAGGGCCTAAAGGCAAAAGGAAGGTGGACCTTCTTTCACACATCTTAGTGAGTGCTGCCCTTATTATGGGTAAACAAAACCTTTACCCTTGGATGACAGAACTGTTTCAGTATGGTATTTTTAAAGACTCAGTTCCTTCTACACAGTCAACAAAAAGAAGTTACTCGCACCCATGTGGTAAGGGAACCAAGAAAGTCTCCTTCTAGAAGGAGGTCCCTGTCACTTCCCACATCTCTGCCTCAATCTTAGAGCCTGAGATTAAGGGAAAACTAAGTCTCACTGACAAAACTGATGAGGAACGTATTTAATGAGAAGGACCAATATTGAGCCTTAAATTACTCCAATACACCCTACAAGCAAATCTAGGTAGAAAGGTATTGACTCACAGGGATTTTGACCAAATGTACTCTAGTTCTTAATATATTTTTATCTGGCAAGACAAAAACTACTGAAATAAATTGTATTTAAACATAGCTGGTGGTGCAGTAGATTAAATGGTGGTCCTAGAATTCAGAAAACCTGAGGTCAAATCCATGCCATGATACTTACTAGCTGTGTGACCCTGGGCATGAAATTTAAATTCTCTTGGACTCATTTTAATCAACTGTAAATTGGGGATGATATAACACCTATCTCATATGGTTGTGAGGATCAAATGAGATATTTGTAAAAAAAAATGCGTAGAAAAGCTCTTAGCACAATGCTTAGTACTTAGTAGGTACTTTATAATTATTCTTTATACTTTCCATTTGTTTTGCCACAAGATTGGTGAAGGGCTTTGAATTCATGCCATGAGGAGTAATGGGTAGAAAGTTGAAAAGAGGCAGGTTTAGGCTTAGGACAACTATGAAATATTTTATCCCAAAGAAAAATGAAGAATATTAGCAAATACAAAAGTCAGCCCAGCCTGAGGTCTTCCAATAATGACCATGTGATGACTTTGAAATCCCTCCTAACTGATTTGATACAAAGGGTAATTCAGGAATAGTAATCAACAAAGAGAAAGCAGTGAAATCTTTCCCTCTCTGTGGCAGAAAAACAGCTTTCTGAGAAATAACCTTGAGAAGAAACATCAGGTTTAGGATATGCCCTATCTGATGAAAAAAGGCTTCTTTGGGAAATGCATAGCTTAACAATTTGAGAAGTTATGTAGAAAGATATCTCTTCCTGAAGAAGGGCACATCACATCCAATTTAACAGATTACAAAGTAGACAAAAGCCATCTTGCTCTTTTCAAATCTATAACTTTTCAAGAGTACAAATAATATTTATCTTGAAAGAAAACAAAATGTTTTCACCCCACATTTATCCTTGAAAGTGAATTGAGGGGCAGCTAGGTGGTGCAGTAGGTAGAGCACCGGCCCTGGAATCAGGAGTATCTGAGTTCAAATCTGGCCTCAGACACTTGACACCTACTAGCTGTGTGACCCTGGGCAAGTCACTTAACCCCAACTGCCTTGCAAAAGAAATTAAAAAGAAATAAAAAAAAAAGTTAATTGAACCAAGAAACCAAGAATAAAGCCAAGTAGAGGAAGGTGAGTATGATTGGCTCCATATACACTTCAACTCATTCTGTCTATATGATTCTAATCCAAAAAATATTTAATAAGTTCTTGATTAGTGTAAAGCACTTAGCAATCCTAAAAATAACAGTAGCAATACAGTTATCCTCAGTAGCAGGATCACAACTTTTAAATAGGGAACTCTGTTGTAATGATTGGAATGATGCCACCTGCTGGAGAGTTACTGTAGGAAAGCTCTGCCATGAGGAGAAGGTATTTGAGGGCAAGCCATGCGGTCAGGTCCTTGGAGACAGGAAGTGATGTTTGATCATGGGTACTGTCTATCAAAGCTACCAGCCAATTAGCTTGGAGCTGTGTGTTTGTGTGTGTGTGTGTGTGCGTGTGGAGGGGATATACCCAGTTTCACAGGAGGCATTAGGGCCTTTTTATTCCAGACCTCACCACTGCAGGGCAGATGATGAGGTCTCTTAGAAATAGTTAGATTTTTACCTTTCTCTCTGATCCTAATGCTCTTTAATAAAGACTTAAACACTTAAATACTCTTGCTAAAGCCTATAATTTATTGCTGATCACTCATTAGATATTTTAGACAGACTAGCTAGAATTTTAGTCCCTTACACTGTATACGATACATTGAGGAAAAGGGAAATGATTCTGCTACTGCTCATTAAAACGATAAAAGTGATTGTTCATAGGGGCAGCTTGGTGGCACAGTGAATAGAGCACCAGCCCTGGAGTCAGGAGGACCTGAGTTCAAATCCAGCCTCAGACACTTGATACATACTAGCTGTGTGACCTTGGGCAAGTCACTTAACCCCAATTGCCTCACCAAAACAAAAAAAAAAGCACAAAAAAAGTGATTGTTCACAGTATAAAGTACACTGTTTTAAAATAATGACAGGAGAAGACTTGGTTACCCACTGAGGTGCATTGCAAGGATTCATTATAGAGACAGTTAAAAATACAACTAGTCCATATCATCAGAATTTCTAGAAAAATTGTGTTAATTAGATAAAATAGAAAATTGATGCAGGAATGATTTCTTTTTTCACTCTGGAAAATATAACTATAAAAATATTTAAATTAGAATCTATGCTAAATTTCCAGGAATGCACAAAAAATTAAATTATAAAGTTCCACTGTGCAAATCTTCTCATAGGGACTAGATTTCATTCACTTCCTTGCCTTCTGAATACATTTCTATTTCTCTTTTCATGTGGGAGATATTCTGGATTACATCACATGACTATAAATATAAGGTTGAAATATATCTTAAAGAGTATGTACACCAACCACTTCATTGCTCATAACACTGAGGACCAGACACATTTCATTACTTACCAACAGTGATGAGAATAAAAATTGAAACAAATAGGTACCCTAACTGTATAGTTACTGCTTCTTCTCTTCACATTGTACTATACTGATCTATGGAGAGATTTAGTCTAGTCTGTAAAGTTGGCTGCTTCAAAGGTTGAGGTTCTTCTGTGGGTATGAGGCTACATGATAAACTAAAAAATAAAATTAAGAAAAACAGTATCTACTTTGGAATTTTTCACCTAATTGGTCAAGATTTTTTCTTCTTATAAACCCTTGATTCCCAGTTTTCCATTCTCTTCTTTCAATCAAGTTTTCTAGAAGATTGCCAATAATTTTGCTGAACTCACCAAGACATATACTGTTTACTGCTAACAACAAGGAATGGTGTGTTGTTGTTTTTTTCTTGAAGCAAGAAAGAGTGGACAGGTTTTTCCAGAAAGAGGAGAGAAATTAGAACAAAATGGACAGAGGAGAAATAAAAATTATTGACCTTTGGTAATTTATTGGAACAATTGAACATTAAATTTGAAGTTTACATTGATTTTCTAGGGCTCTTTTTAGGGCACCTTTTACCTCCTTGTTCCTCAAACTGTAGATCAAAGGGTTAAGCATGGGAATGACCAAGGTGTAAAACACAGAGGCCATCTTGTCTGTCTCAAAGGAGTGGCTAGAGTTGGGCTGTAAGTACATGAACAGAAGGGTCCCATAGAACACAATGACCACAGTAAGATGAGAGCCACAGGTGGAGAAAGCTTTGTGTCTGCCCTCAGCAGAGTTCATCCTGAGGATAGCCACAAGAATGAGAATATAGGAAACAAGGACAATTAGGAGGGAGGAAATCAAATTTAAAGCAGAAAAGATCAGAATGATGACTTCTATTTCACTTGTATCAGAACATACAATGGACAACAAGGGAAGACTATCACAATAGAAGTGCCTGATGACATTGGATTTGCAAAAGGATAAAAGAAAAATCTCAACTGTAACCAGCAATGCCACCAGTATGCTATAGAGGTAAGGGATGGCCACCAGGACCAAACATATCCTGTCTGACATGATGACTGTGTAGAGAAGGGGTTTACAAATAGCCACATAGCGATCATAAGCCATGGCTGACAGGATGAAAAGTTCACTTATAATGAAGATCTCAAAGAAAGCTAGCTGGGTTGCACACCAATTATAGGAAATAGTATTTTTCTCTGCTACAAAATTACCAAGCATTTTGGGGCCAATGACAGTGGAATAACCAAGATCAGTAAATGCAAGGTGCCTGAGGAAAAAGTACATAGGGGTTTGTAAGTGAGAATCAATCTTTGTTAGGATGATCATGCCCAAATTCCCCACCACTGTGACCATGTAGATGAGGAGGAACACACCAAAGAGTGGGGCCTGTAGTTCTGGGTGGTCTGTGACTCCCAGAAGAATGAATTCAGTCACTAAGTTGGCTGAAGTTCCATTCTGATTGTCCATGGCTTCCATCAAGGCAACTTAATCTGGAAAGGAAATAAAGAATCCTAAGTGTTCTGAGCCTAATTCATCCATCAAAACTTTGTTATATTGTTAAGGTGAAATGAACTCTTCCCTCACAACTCAGAATATGGAAATGAAGGAGCCCTTGCCTCCATGAAGATGCAAAATTCACTAAAAATGAAATCACCTTCATGTCCTGGGCCTCTTTGAGAATGAAGTTCAAACAACAACAACCCTCTAACTTAGAGGAATGACAAAGAGAGATGACTACCATTGACATATGCTTCTAATGCAAATAAAATGATCTGGACATTACTTCTGATGTTCTTTTTATAAAACTTGTTATGTCTCAGTTTGTCCATCAGAAAAAAGCCCAGTTTAGTAGAATACCTCAGTGAAATTTCATTTCTATTTTCATACCTCTTGCAAGGGATTTCATTGTATTCTTGATGAACTATTTTATAATCGGCTCTCCTTCCCTAATTACAATGTTTCTAAAAATTTCAATTAATAAATCTATTCACTATGCCATCTAGCTTTTCCAATTTGTCATATCCTGGTTGCCTCCAACCATAATCACATCAAATGAACTAAATTAGCATTGATATAAATATTGCTAAGCCTTCATGTTTACTAAATAACTGACAAGAATATTTTGGCTCTGAGCTGAGGCTTCCAAAAATGTCATTAATTTGATCATCAATCAGCATGTCTTAGTGGGAAGTTTATCTATTTAAATTCCACATGGAGAAATGGCACTATGTTGCATCTAATTGGACCTGTAAATTCTCATCAGTAAGTATTTCTCTCTCTTGTTAATTGGAATGCCTGAATGATAGCTTGGTAATTCTGAAATGGTTATATTAATATGAATGTATGGATCACCTGAATTTGATGGAGCTGCCCTATTAACTAAGTGGATTCGATGAGACCCCGAATTAATAGGAGCAAGATGCCTTTTGGCAAAGATTTCAAACTGAAGCCAAACAGTCCCTATTCACTTTCTCCAAGAGAATAAACAAATTTAAATGTCCTTTTGAAATTCCCATTCACTATATTCTTTCACCAAGAAAGGAAATAGATCTTTTTGTTCTTCTGATCAACTTATCTAGGCATCCTTGTCTTTGATAAAACCCTTCCTGTTTCCACATAATCTAACCATAGCATCTGCTTTAAGTTGAGCTGTGATGCTGATTTTATTGTTTAACTGGTTTACATTTATAGTATTTTATTTGGGATGATTTGTCTCATGCTAAAGAAGTTACCCTATGAGCAAAGAAACATTAAATAACCTTAAAAAGAGGGAGTCTTTGAGCTTCTACTTAGGAAGGAGTCTCCAGCATAATCATGCTTACTTCTTCTTGGGACAAAATATATTGGTATTATGTTTTTTCCTGTCTGTCTCTGATCTGGTTTTTCCTGTAGGAGATGTGTCCTCTGATCTGTTTTATTCATAGGAAGATAGGCATGGAAGCAAATTGTTAGAGATATCATAAAATTAATTTATCTGATCTGCTTATCATTTTTAGGGGACAGGAAATAAAAACATACTTAATTTTAGATAGTAATATTAGTTGAACCCTCAGAAGCCTTACCTCTAACATCTGTGTTAAAGTTGCCTGGATTTCTGTTGTAGTCACTGGAACCTGTTGGAGAGGCCTAAATCTGAAATCAGAGATTCCTAAATATGATCATCTTTTAGAGCTAAACATTAGTGAATTTACAAAGGGGAAAATTATGGTTTCACCTGTAGGGAACTTTATCTCACTTCTGTTTTCCCAGATACTGTCTGCAGTGAGATGAAATTATGGCTTTCTTGTTGCCCATGAGACATAATCCCTAAAGAACTTCAAAAGAATCAACATTTCTTGTCATCTCCTCAGGGAATGTTTCTGGAGTCAGTATGTACAATCAGAGTCAACGTCAACACTTTTAGCTATACTATTATTATTGAAAACTATTATACCACCTTGATTATAATCATTTCCACAAGCATATCATATAATTGTATTAACACATTATTATATCCTGAATTTCATTTTTCTAGAAGATAAGATTTCTTGTTATCTATCCAAATATTGCTACTACACATACCTTAAGTATCCTTTAATTAGGCATTCTTGGTTCTTTATTACTTTTCTGTTCACCTAGTTATTCAAGTTCCAGAAAAGCTTTAAGTCAGATGAATTCTTTCCTGAATTTACATTTTCTTTCCTATGGACACATTTGGGGCAACATGATTATTGAACTATATGAGTATAAAATAGAGATATTGTGAGAAAATAATTATTAATGGGTCTTTGGGAAGACCCAGTGACCCTATCTCCACTCAGGAACTCTGGCTGGCTTCTCAGAGCCAGCTCCAAAGTTATATTAGAGATCAGATTAACTCAGTAGACAATAGAAACCACACCTACCTGAAAGCCTTTGTGCTCAGAGGGTTTGTCTTTCACTCAACCCCAAGGTCAGCAAGGTAAAGCTCATTTTAGTATGGACAACCCTCAGGTCTGGTCAACCAGTAGAATCAAATGATGCTAGCCAATTAGCTTTGCACAGTGTGTAAGGGCCTCCTCTTGTCTGGTCCACAAAGGGATAACATTCTCTTGGTCTGGGACACTGTAGGAAGCAGCCTTGCATCCCCCCTCTATTCCCTTTCTAGCTCTAGGTAATGTAGGACTGGATTTGGTTCTGTTTACTCATTTCTTATATTACTCTTATAGAGTAAATAAGCATGTGTGGTTGTGGGTATGCGTGTGCATATGTGTGCAGAGGCCCACATGTTTATCTGAGGGTTGCAGTGATTCATACCTTTGATTTTATTAGTATAGGAAATCAATATGGTAGGAATTTAGAAAATTTCCCCAATGTTACTAAACAATAAAATAGTTCTAATACATGGCCAGAGACATTAAGAAGTCAAATGATGTACCAAATGTGATTTGGTTTGTTTATATCAGAGGCATGATATAAGGTCCTCTTCTGATTCAGAATCCAGATATCTAATGAATGTTATTTCTCCAAAGTATGTAAGTATATAAATACCCTGTAAAATACATATATCAATTAAATATTTATTTAGATAAAAATTAAGAAGGTAATTTTAAAAAAATTATTCATTCTTTGTTGTATTCTTCCCTTGAGATTTGTGGAATTATCAGAGTAATAGAATATCAGCTCTTTTGATCACTTTCTTAAATATTTTCTGTATTTACAAATAAAGAACATATTTTGGTCTCCTCTTGAATCCCTCGATTAAAGAAGGTCTAAAAGTGGTTTTTTGGTTTTGTTTTTGCTAACAATTCTATAGGTACTAGAATATTGTGATACTAAAGTGAAATTAAATGCTAGGGAATGTCTACCTACAGTATGATTGTCTCAAAAATAATCAGCCATTTGAAAATTTATAAATGTATTTATTTAGATATATTTTTAAATGTAGTTAAATGTTTGACAGAATATAATAGTTTGAATTTATCTGCAATATTTCAATATGTCTGATTTTTTTTTCTATGTACATTGTTGCTGTAGTGTAGAAAATTTCAACCCGTCATTGTCAAATTATTATTTGTCATCTCGTAATTCCTCAATGAACGACCTACTCAATAAAGAGAGCAAGGCCAGTGAATTTTTCATACATTGTAGGTCCAAGATGGAAGCATCATTTCATTTCTCATTGCTTCGTTCCCCGAAAAGTCACTTGCATTTTGTGAGATGTCTAATGGACTATTTGAGTTCCAAATTTATTCATTGGAACCAGTGAGTCCTTAGTGTCAGGTTTTTTCTGATGATAGAAAAAATGAAATTCACCTATAACTCTGAAAATATGTACTCTAGGTGGAAATTTTTTCACTTACATGAGGTATGGGGAGGGAAATGTGGCTATTCTTAAGCTATAATTTGAGGATTTCTCAAGAATGAAATTTAGCAATGTCTAAACTCCTGAGATTACTACATTTGACAACAATTTATCTCAACTTCCATTTTACTAGTGAGTTAACAGTCATCAACACATGGCTACCCATTAACTGACTTTACGAACCCATAAATATGGATATCATTGCGGTAAAAATTATTTGTGGTAAAGATTAATATCGGAAGTTTTAGCTGAATCATTTGAGAGATTATGCATGCTACTGAAGTGGCTTTTGAAGTATCTCCCCTTTTGGGGAGGAAAACATGAGGAACTTCCGGGACGCCAACTCAAAAGTGAAGGCGGGAATTGAAGTTCGCTCTCTCTGTCTATGGATTTAGCCATGGCTCGCGAGGGGAGTTCAGGCTGGTTGTGTCCAGGGACCTGGCAGAGAACGTGTTTTATACTGTGTTTTGAGTGACTGCTGAGTTACTGCAGATTGCTGGGCTGGTGAGTTAATGATGGAAAACCCTAAGTTTAGTGTTAAGACTATCTATCTACATTTCTATTTCCTTATTTCCTTAATTGGTTTCACCTTTGTGTTCTAATTAATTCCCAAGCAAAAAAACCTGATCCTTTATGAAATAAAGCTCAGAGGCTACTTTTCTTATTGCCCTGGGAGATATAAGGGAAAGTATAAAAGGGGGAGATTAATGCTCTATATATCTAATTTTGACTCTCACACCATGCTGGCCCTTCAAATCATTAAGGACATTATTTGCTTTCTATTTTATAAATTATTTAATTCAACAATAGACACAGTTTGTTTATACTTATATGCATTGTGTGCAGGAGTTACTTTAATATCTCAAATCAATGAAATAAGTAATCAGTCTAGCAATGTCACAATCATCATCACATATTTACTAGAAATGTTAACACACTCATCCCTACTAAGTCCTTATTCAAGAAACTTGCATTTTCTTGGGGAAACAGAACCAGTATCAATGATCTATGCCAGTTATTTGGTACCTCTGTGTGTGGGAAAAATATTTGGTGAGTGTATCAGAGTTGATGAAACTCTGACTTCAGAATCACAAAAACTAGATATAAATTCTATAAATTTCATTCATTCACTTGTTCATTCTTTTTCTTTCTTTCTTTTTTGTATTCCTGTGCTATTACCATGGCATATACCTCATAATGTATGTTTCATAAAAATCTTCGTCTATTGTTATGTTGGTAGTCATGCCTGTAAAACACTTGATCCAGTTCTTTTCTGCTTTTCTTAATGGCACCACCATTTTATAGTCAGGATATGGACTCATTTTGCATTCATTACACTATATGCCTCAAAATGCTAGTCTATACCTACTTTTTCCCAAAATGCTTTGTGATAATCCCAGAAGTGTCTGTCAAATAAAGAATCTTTCCCTAAATATAAAGTTATCAGCTTTATTGAACAGTTACCTATATAATTCAGTTTCTTCTGATTCTTGCATAGCTACTTTTTTTTTTTGGCTCACCTAATTTTGTATGTTTTAACCAGTAATAAATGCTTTTGATTATTTTTCCTCTCCAGAAGAATCAGGCATTAAACTTGGGGTCCTTCCTCATCATCTCCTTGTACTGGTGCCACTGTTCCAGGAATAAAGGCCCTCCTGTTCACTGTCCTCATGCACCATCCCACAGAAATACAAAGACTGGGGTACAAAATCTATTAAACTTTGGAATGAGTCTTAGATCATCTCTGGGGTGGCCAGACTAAGGGTTAATAACTCAAATATGCCTTACACTTTAAAATGAACTCAGTCTTAGCACTGTACTTACCATTCCTTGATAAATAAATAAAACCAAAACAAAACAGTGTGTAGAATGCTCTGATAGTCACCCTATATTTGATAAATAGTGTATGGATTTTTTTTATATAAATTTCTGACTTCTATTGGTATTATGAAAGTGTTGATTTCTAAAAATGTGTTCTTTACATTGAGCTTTGACTTTAGAAGGTCAATTTAATTTGCCAAATAAACAGCTACAATTCTATAACTGAAAACTTTGTGCCTAATATTTTTGTCTTATGACAGGCATGTACTACTCATGCATATGATGCCTTGTAGCTGATGCTAGACAAGGAAATAACAAGGAAAAGGTGAACAGGTTGGATTTGCCTTTGAAGAATTCTAAAGGTTCTCTAGAGAGAGCTAGATATTGAAATGGCTAGCCCTGCGCCTACAGTCAGGAAAAAATACGAGTTCACTTCTGGCCTCAAACACCAATTGTGTGATCCTTGGCAAGTAAATTAACGCTTATCTGCTTCTGTTTCCTCCATATAAAATAGGAGTTATAATAGTGCCTATCTCCCAGAATGTTGAGCAAGAAATTAACTTTATCATTAGGATGCTACATAGCACAGTGATTGAGAAATGGCTCTGATCTAAGAAAGACTTTGAGGAAAGATGTGGCCTCTGATCCTTACTATTACAAGCAGTGTGACTCAGAGCAAACCAATTAACAACTCTATCTCTATTTTTCCAACTTCCTTTCCTCAATTTCTTTACTCACAGACTGGGGATAGCAATAACACCTACCTCATAAGGTTATTGTGAAGATCAAATGAAATATTTACATAAAGGGGAAAAAATCTCTTAGCACAGTGCAGGTATGATATAAATGCTTATTCCATTTCTTTCCCATTTGGGTTACCACACTTCAGAAACAATATTAATAACCCAAATGAAGAGAAATTAATAGAAGCTGAATAGAATTCCATCACCATCATATTCCACAGCTTGTTTAGCCATTCCCCAATTGATGGGAATGCCTTTGTTTTCCAATTCTTAGCCACCACCAAAAGAACTGCAGTAAATATTTTTTGTACAGATAGGTCTTTTTCTCTTTTTGCGGATGTCTTTAGGATATAAACCTAGTAGTGCTGTTGCTGGATCAAAGGGTATGAACAGTTCTATAGCCCTTTGGGCATAGTTCCAAATTTATATCCAGAATGGTTGCATCTTTTCACAACTCCACCAACAGTGGCTTAGAGCCCCTGCTTTACTATATCCTTTCCAAATGCAATATTTTCCATTTTTACTATATTTGCCACTCTCATGGGCATGAGGTGATACCTCAGAGTTGTTTTAATTTGCACTTCTCTGATCAATAGTGATCTAGAACATTGTTTATATGATTATAGGTAATTTTGATTTCTTTGTCTGAAAAGCAGTTGCTCATATCCTTTGACCATTTATCAATTGGAGAATGACTTGTATTTTTTATAAATTTGACTCAGTTCTCTATGTATTTGAGAAATGAGATCTTTATCAGAGACATTTGTTTCACAAATTATTTCCCAGTTTTCTGGTCCCCTTGTAATCCTGGTTACATTAGTTTTGTTTGTGCAAAAGTTTTTTTTTTTAATTTTATATACTCAAAATCATCTATTTTTTAACTCTCTATATCTTCTTTGGTCCTAAATTCTTCCTCTACCCTTCAATTTTTTATGATTCTTGCATTGCTACTCATTTTGCCAGACCTAAGCTTTAACCAGTAATAAAAGGTTTTGATGATTTTTTCTTTCCAGAAGAAACAGGGATCAGAAGTGCTTCCTCTGCTTTATCTCCTATTGCACTGGGTCCACCATTCCAGGAACAAAAAAAACCCTCCTGTTCCCTGCCCTCTCGCTCTATCTCCTACCCATAGCAACACAGGGGGAGAAAGTCAATTCAACATTGGAATTGGTCCTAGATCTTCTCTGGAGTGAACAGACAAGGGTTAACAACTGAAATATACCACCTTCCTCTAAACCCTCTAAAACCAGTTCAGTCTCAGGATTTAACTGATACCTTTATTTAGAATGAAAGAAAACCAGGGCCTAGAAATATGCTCTGATATTCAGATCTTAACTGAACCCTCTTTTTGGTTAATATTGATGTATTTTTGTTTATAAACTTTTGTCCTTTTGCAGTGGTATTTTGAGGGCATTAATTTCCAAAAAAGAAAAAAAATGTGTTCTGGGACAGCTAGGTGGCACAGTGGATAGAGCACTGGCCCTGGATTAAGGAGTACCTGAGTTCAAACCGGGCCTCAGACACTTAACACTTACTAGCTGTGTGACCCTGGGCAAATTACTTAACCCCAATTGCCTCACTAAAAAAAAACAAAAACAAAAACAAAAAAACAAAAAACAAAAAAACAAAAACAAAATGTGTTCTTCCTGTTAAGTTTTGGCTTTAGAATGACAATTTAACTTTCCAAATACATAGCTACAATTTTATCACTGATAACTTCATGTGTAATGTTTTGCTTTGTGTTTTTTGTTTTGTTTTGCTTTGTTTTTTGGGTGGAGCAATGAGGGTTAAGTGACTTGCTCAGGGTCACACAGCTAGTAAGTGTCAAGTGTCTGAGGCTGGATTTTAACTCAGGTCCTTCCTAATCCAGGGCCAGTGTGTAATGTTTTTGTCTTATTACAGGCATGTGCTACTCCTGTGTATGATGCCTTATTGGAGTGATAGATACTGGACAGAAATGACTCATTTCTTTTCCTGTGTTGTACCTCAACCCATGACTAATATTGATCTCTGTTTTTTAATGTAATTATCTATGCTCATGGCATTTTTTAAACATATCCCTTCTGCATGTGAGGCCCAGTGTATATCATATTTGGGGACTGTATCATTCATATTTTTCAAGTCTAGAGTTCTCACATTATGCCATATCATGTCAAATCTGGGAAGTAAATGTACTGGAATGAAAACATCTGGCAGTGTATGCTCAATACTCTATAATTTCTTCCATTTTTACTTTACCTCTTCTATCCCCCCACCCCCCCCGTAAATTTTCTGTTCTCTATGCAAGTTTCTGGAATTAAAGTATGCTTTATGAGGAACCTTAATGGCCTCAAAACAGTGGTCCAAGCTCTATTAACATATCTAGCAAATCACTGAACTCTCTGCCATTATTGTTACTCTATAGCTTTCCTATCATCAGAAATACAAGGAAACTGGCAATACATTTGTAAGGCATTGTCTTCATTGAGCAGATGTTAAGCTCTGCCAAATCAGGATGCCATCCCTCACACCCCCACACACTCTCACCTTTCCCTGATCTTTGACAAGATGAATTTCACCTGGAATTACAATATTCCCATTTTCATCAAAAGTACTAAATACAGATAGGTAGGAATGTTGTACATAGGATCCTCAGAACATGGATGTAATGGAAATACCTAAAGTAGATAGCTGATTATAAAGGGTTAAACATAGGAAATTAAATAGGAGGAGGTTAACAATACACATGCCACAGATTTGGTAAAATTCTGTTGATGTTATAGTATCAAGTTATGTAGATACATCATGTCTGAGCACACAATTTCGTTGGCTTGCCTGAAGTAAGAAGATGAGAGCACATTAAGTGGAGAGTGTCAAGTATAAAGTATAGAATGCTGGACTAATAATAATGAAGACTTGGTTCAAATGACCTCCAACAATTATAATCTAACTTTCTTCAGTAAGTTACTTAATCTTTTAGCTTATTCATCTGTAATAAGTTGTTAATCTTTTTTAAACCTACCTCTTAGGGTGATTGTAAAACTTAAATGAGATAATGTATCTAAACTTAATATATTCACATCAGTTATGATTCACGTTTTCTTCTTAAATTTCATGTACTTGTCTTAAAATTCAAGTAATGAAAGCACTATGGCATTATTCTCATTATTCTGAAACAGTTTAATTAATAGGAAACATTCAAGAATTCAAGAAAAACAAAATAAAACCTTGCCCAAGGACCACTTTACTATTGTAATGATACATTGGAGGAAGGTAATCTCAAGCTAATCTTCATAGATACAAGGAGAGATGGGAATGTATTACTGTTGAGGGAGAGAGTCATCAGGTTTTGGGTTTTTTTTCCCACAGAAAAAAGGTAAATTTTGGAATTACCAAAATAATTATGAAAAATTCATGTTTTCAAATATTGTAGTAATACAACTGTTAATAATTAATTTTTTCTTATTTCCATTTTCTAATCAGGCCAGGGGAAATCATGTGTTGTAAATTGTTAATACATAATTTCTCTTGAAAAACAGCACAGAAAGATAATTTTCAGGTTTTTTTTTTTTATTTTTAACATAGTTCATAGGCAATCACATTATTCCTTCCACAGTCTTGCTTCCACAATATTTTCCCTTTTCAAGCATTTTGATTTTGTATATTACTATTAAGGTTAGAATTTCCAGGTCCTTATTAAAAGGATTTGATTATGGTGCTTCTCATTGAAGAAAATATTAGGGGAGGTTGTGATGTTGATTAATGAAGAATTACAATCTTCATACTAACATAGACCATGCTACCTTCCCAGAATAGAGGTTGAAAGAGGACAGAAGAGAAATTTCAAGACTTTGAGATCCATCAACCAGGCACTTTCTTACCTAGTCAGCCACTGAAATACACAAGGAGGTGATAAGTCTAGACCCAGTTCCCCATTATATGCCAACAACTTCTTCCTAGCATTTCCTAAACATAGAAAGCACTAAGATGAAAGAAAGAACATGAAGAAATTCAATATGGATAAATGACAGTCATGTAAGTATTTTTTAAATTTTTTTTTAATTTGGAATAAAAACAATTTAAAAAGCAAAACACTTTCAAGAAAGATTAAGTTGTTTTGCATTACTGCACAAGTATGACATAATAAATTGCTTGATCTCATAGGGAGGGTTGAGGAGGGAGGGGGGAAGAAAAATTTAGAACACAGAATTAGCTCAGGGACCTTGATGTCATTGGAGTGGCCTCATGGACGGAATAGCTTTCTTTTCTTTTCTTTTTCTTTTCTTTTCTTTTCTTTTCTTTTCTTTTCTTTTCTTTTCTTTTCTTTTCTTTTCTTTTCTTTTCTTTTCTTTTCTTTTCTTTTCTTTTCTTTTCTTTTCTTTTCTTTTCTTTCTTTCTTTCTTTCTTTCTTTCTTTCTTTCTTTCTTTCTTTCTTTCTTTCTTTCTTTTTTTTTTTCAGGGCAATGGGGGTTAAGTAACTTGCCCAGTGTCACACAGCTAGTAAGTGTCAAGTGTCTGAGGCCATATTCGAACTCAGGTACTCCTGAATCCAGAGCCAGTACTTTATCCACTTCACCACCTAGCTGCCCCCTTTCTTTTTTCTTTTCTTTTCTTTTTTTTTTTTTGCGGGGGGGAATAGCTTTCATACCCAATTGGGAGGAGTAATCTATTTAACCCTGCAGGAAAGTAGGAGAAGAAGAGGATAAGGAAAGAAGGGTGAAAAAAGGGACTGCAGAGCAGAGAGGATAGTCAGATGTAAAACACTTTTGAGGAGGAATAGGTAAAAAGAATATAAAGTAAATGTCATGGGAAAGGAGTTGGGTGGAGGGAAATAGTTATGATGATTGATTATAATGTCAAAACGTCTTTTCCTTGGCTTTTATGAAGAAAATTCTGCATCAAGCTTAAGGTACTATGTACAGGTTATGATGAACTGGATACTATCAGAAAAACCTGGAAAGACCTACATGAACTGAAGCAGAGTGAAATGTACCATATACAAAATAACAGCAATAGTGGGGGGTGATCTGCTGGGAAGCATGTGGTTATTTTCAGCAAGGCAATGACCCAATATAAATCTGAAAGACTTATGAAGATTGCAGCCCATCTGCAGAGAAAGAACTGATAGTATCTGAAAAGAGATGGAAACAAATTTAATTTTTTTTTCTTTTCCTATTTGACAATTCCTTAATCTGAAGTTTTGTTTTTTTACACTGTTTTCTCTCACTACTAGCTAATATGCAAATTTTTCCATGACTACTCATGTATAATTTATTTTGAATTGCTTGAGTTCTTGTGGGTGGGAGGTGGGAATGGAGGGGGGAAGAGAAGTTGGAACACAAAGTTTTAAAAAAAATTGATGTTAACATTTTGTTTTTACATATATTTTGGAAAAGAAAATTCTATTCAGATGTCAAAAAAAGTGAACAACAGGGCAGAAATGACTATGCATAGATTCTTATGAAGGCCTTGAAATTTGAGTTCATACCAACTTTAATGTGTGACTACAATAATATATGATATCTAAAGAAGTTAAAGTGATCTCTATTAAGAAAGGCATGGTATCCAGGAATAGGTCATGATAGACCAGTTGCATTCTGCCCTGCTCATAACACTTTGGGGGAATTGTGTTCAGTTTTAGGTTACACATTTCAAGACTGACATTGACAAGTTCCAGAGTGAACAGAAGAAGTCAGTTAGAATATTGATGAGACATAAAAGCATGACATGAAGATTAGATTAAGAACAAATAACGTTATTGCAAAGAAAGTCTTGACATGATGGATTGTGAACTGAAATAGATCTTAAACATTATCTTATAAAATCCATATAATTTATAAAGGAATGAAAACCAGAGAGGTTAAACAATGTTTAGAATATCACAGGTCACAAATAACAGATATAGCATTTGGACACAGATCCTCTAACTCTATAGGGTTCCCTAAATATCCTAGGAAAATTTTAAGCTTTAAAATCTGCATAGCTCTTTCCATTCCAACACAAGAATGCAAGATTTGGTCCTGGAGAAGAGGAGCTTTTTTCAACTATTTAAATGATTGCCATGAAGAAGAGGGAATAGACCTTTTTTGGCATGGCCACAAAAGAAAAGACCAGGAGTAATGGATGGAAGTTGTAGAGAGGGAACTGAGGTTACATTAAGGAAAATTTCTCTAAAAATCAAGAGTTATTCCAAAGTGGACTAACTGCCATGGCATGTATGGTGTTCTTCATGTACACATTTTCACTTAGTAAAATATAAATTCTTTGATGAGAAGAATCATTTTTGTTTATTTGTGTATGTATGCCAGGGCCTGGCACAGTACCAGCACTTTTTTTATTCTTGTTAACTGACTGATTCCCAAACACAGAACATCTTCAACCAAAGGTGGGATGCTCACTTTGGGGTAAGTAATAGAGGATACTTTTTATAGGAAAAATTTGAATTAAATACTTTTCTATGGCCCTTCCATCACAAAGATTCTCTAAAATAAGATTTCTTCAAAGTGAAAATTTTAAAACCAGCCAAACAAAAATCATTCTATGATATATGTTAGAAGAGATGTTTTTCTTCAAGAAAGGAGAATTGAGGCAAAGTAATATAAGAAAAGTAATGAAAGTTTAATTGCTTCTAATAATGCAACCAATCTATGCAATACATTGGATATTAAAAAGAATGCTTATATCAGTTTCTTAAGGACCCTTTTCAAGGCACCCTTTACCTCTTTGTTCCTTAAACTATAGATCAAAGGGTTGAGCATTGGGATGACAAGGGTATAAAACACAGAGGAAATCTTGTTTGTATCAAAGGAATGGCTAGACTGAGGCTGCAGGTACATGAAGAGAAGTGTCCCATAGAACACAATCACCACTGTGAGATGAGAGCCACATGTTGAGAAGGCTTTGTGCCTACCCTCAGCAGAATTCATCCTGAGGATAGCGACAAGAATGAGCATGTAAGAGACAAGGACAACTGAGAGTGACGAAACTAAATTAATTGCAGAAAAGATCATAATGATTAATTTAATCTCACTTATATCTGAGCAGATAATGTACAAAGGAGGGATACTATCACAATAGAAATGTCTTATTACATTTGATTCACAGAAGGATGAATTAAAAATCTTAACTGTGACCAATAGGGATACCATGATGCTGTAGAGGTACGAGACAGACACCAAGACCCAACATACCCTGTTTGACATAATGACCATATAGAGGAGGGGCTTACAGATAGCCACATAGCGGTCATAGGCCATGGCTGAAAGGATAAATAGTTCACTGGTGATAAATATCCCAAAGAAAACTAGCTGTGTTGCACATTCATTGTAGGAAATTGTGTTTTTCTCCACTATGAAACTGGCTAGCATTTTTGGACCAATGACTGTGGCATAACCAAGATCAGCATATGCCAGATGTCTGAGAAAGAAGTACATGGGGGTTTGTAGATGGGGATCAACACTAGTTAGGAAGATCAAACCCAGGTTTCCCAGAGCAGTGGTCATGTAGTTGAATAAAAATAAAACAAACAAGGGACCCTGAAGCTCAGGACGGTTTGTGAGGCCCATGAGAATGAATTCAGTCACCTGACTCCCTGTAGTTTTATTCAACTTGGTCATTTCTTCCATCCAAAGAAGACAATCTGAGGATAAAACAAGAAGGCTTTTTTGAGTACCATCTGCCTAATTAGGAAGTCAATGAGTAGAAATATCTTAGATGAGTTGAGCAGGAATTTTCCCACAAAATTAAAATATTACTATCATGTCATTGTATCATATTATACATTAAATCACATCATATCATCATCATGTTACCAAAAGGAAAGTGACTGTTGCTTAATTTCACAAATTTATGAGTGACTTGTCAAAATATTTAACTTAAGGGGACAGGATAGGATGATACTCTTAGGGAATTTTAAAATATTTTAACTAATTAGTGTGTAGATTATTACATCATAATGAGATAGTGAAGGAGGGTACAGTATGTGATAACACCTAATGGAGGCATTGTGGTGAATTAGGCATCAGGCTGGCCTTGAGGCCAAGAAGATCTGGTTTTTAGAACGATATCCAAGATATTTCTGGATGACTCAGTGTGTGTCACATAACATCCTGAGAGTCTGGACTACCGTCTACAAGCATAGCTTGCAAAAAAGAGATGGCCACTATTGTTACAGATAATTCCCTTCCTAAGACTGTCCAAACCATTGGAGTCAAAGATCTAGTGAATACTCCTTTCTTTATGTCCATCAAATATAAAATGTATTATTTCTTGGAAGACAACATGGCTATTCATCCTCTCTAGAGCCTCACTACTTCTTTTTTTCCTTTACAGAGATAGACTATTTTGCTCTGAGGATTATGAAGACATACAGTGTTACGATGTTGATGTTTTCAATGCCTAGCATTTGTAGACACATGATGGGGGAGAAATATGTGTATATATATATATATATATATATATATATATATATATATATATATATATATATATATATATATATATATATTCATATATGCATATATATGGAAATATAGATAGATGCTAGATAGATATTTTTATGAAATCCATTTGATATGGCATTGAGCTCAAAGATCCCTAAGCCCTTACCTATTATTTTTGATTAGTACATCTCCATAAACATATTTGATTTTTCTGGTTGCAGAAAAACATCTGTGACATTGGTCAGAGCTAAAGCATTTCAACTGGTGACATTTCTAAAACACATTCATGAAGTTTAAATTTGAATGAATTCAAAATATAATCTATAAACTACTCCATTCACTTCCCTGAAGTGGGGAATTGTGCTTGGCTTTTTAAACTGAGATTGATTTTCAATTCTATTTTTTCTTCATATCAACTTTAGTGAGAAGATCACAGAGAATACTATCACCTACTCACCTGGAAGATAGAATCTTTTGTAGCTCCTTCACGTTATCCCTACTGCCAGCTGCTGGAGGTAGACTTTATGGGTTTTATAATTCCCATGAGGGTGTTTCCCTGAAGTACTGGGGAACTGGAATAAATTTCATATTATCATTTCATGGAAATTGCTATGACATGGCGTTTGTACTGTGCAACAATGTCTAGAATTTTAACTAATACCAAGAAATATCAATTAAACATCAACTATTATTAAACTCCCGATTGTGGGTGATATTTTGCTAGTTACATTGCAGAAGATTCTGGGAGAGGTTTGTTGCCAATCAGAACTTTTTTTTTTTAAACTAAACTCTAAAAGCAAAGTAGATGAATTTATATTGCCCAGATGATTATATGATATTGGGTGGTAAGGATGCAGAGCTTACCTTTTTGTTTGCATATCTGGGACAGAGGGTACAAATAGACTCAGTGATGGAAATAACCAGGAGGATCTAACAGGAAGGACTATTTTTAGAGAATTACAAAGATTTTTCAGAGAGTCCTAGGTGGTGCAGTGGATAGAGCATTGATCCTGACATCAAGAACTGGCACAAATCTATCCTCATACACTATCCATGTGACTGAATAACCTATTTCTGCCTCTTTTTCCTTCTTATAAAATAGGGCAAATAATAGAACCTATATGATAGGATTTTTGTGAGATTCAAATGAAATTATGTTCAGGTACTTAATTGCCAGAGTTGATATGTCACTGAATTGGCAGTCAGAGAATCTGGTTTCAAATGTGACCTCACTATCAGTGTGATGCTGGTGGTGTCAATCTTCTCTGCTTCAGTTTCTTGAACTTTAAAATGGAGGTCATAATAACACTTCCTGGTAGGATTTTTATGAAGAACAAATAAGTGTTATTTGTATTTGTTTTAGTTTTTTTTTTTTTCTGGTGAGACAATTGGGGTTAAGTGACGTGCCCAGGGTCACACAGCTAGTAAGTGTCAAGTGTCTGAGTCTGGATTTGAACCCAGGTCCTCCTGAATCCAGGGCCAGCGCTCTATCCACTGCGCCACCTAGCTACCCATTAAGTGTTATTTGTAATGTGGTCACAACAGTGCCTGGAATATAGTATTTGATAAATACCTGTTTCTTTACTATCTTGATGAATCCAATGCTTTTTTTGAAAAAGGAACTTTAAAAAAATCAACTATTTCTACTATTCACTATTATATCGAACACAATAGTGTCAAAAGAAATGAACTCATAACTCTAGAGGCAGTGCACTACATTTTAGGGCATTCCTAATTTTTAGTATTTCAAAATGGCTTAGTGGGTAGAACCCTGGCTTAGTTGAGTGAGAAATAGATAAATTAAATCCAGTCTAGCATTACACTAACATATGTAAGTAGGATGGGTAGGTACTAGTTTCAGTAGTCATACATTTTGATTTATTGGGGGAAGATTCTGAACTCAATAAATTCTTCTAATGTGGCACAAGTTTTTTCTCCCAGTCTCCATTGATCAAAAGGAAACAATATTCTCTCAATAATTTTCCCAATTATCTGAAATCCTTGGATTTAGGAACAATGAAGAAACAATAATACTGACTTAGTCTGTATTCCTCACCCCATCAATATTTTTGATTAATATATGCCTGGTTTGAGATCAAAACTTGCTTTTTGCTTCTGAAGAATAGATCTCCTTCCTATCATTGTGAATGTGTTGATTCCTCAGAGCAAAACACAAGCTTTTTTCAGGACATAGTCTGTTTTGATTTTGCCCTTGCACATAGCCTGGAAATTAGCATATAGAATGAACTTAATAAATGTCTATTAAATAATTTCAAACCTGGAAAGATTATAAAGAGAACATTTACTATCTAGACTACATAAGAAAAATATGGGAGAGAAATGAACAGAAGAAATAGATTTGACCAACAAGATATTACTTTCATTTTGTGTATTGACATTCTCCCTCCCCAAGACAATAATTATAAAATAAAATCAATCACTTTTCCTTGTTTCATTCTTATTCTAATTAATAATTAAAATAAAACTATTTTTAAAATCAATATTTGATATGTCATATTGTATTCTGAATATAATGCTCATTGCCTGTCAATATGCATCTGTATGTAATGAAGCATCATATCCCAGGGCCTGATTAGAAAATGCATAATAGCAACAGTAATTCTATTCTCTGATTTATGGCATTAGAAAGTAATGAATTTTGATGATGATATTAATGGCTGCCTTGCACTGTATACAATTCTTCCTAGAAATATATTTGATGGCATGCTCCCTCATTGTAGCTCTTTACAATTGTATAACACTCAACAATACACAAATGCCCATCACTGCCCTATATGAACAACAAACAAAATGGAACTCATTTTTGTCCTTCCAATATTAAGGAAGGCAACTTATTTTTCCATGTTGAAAATAATTTACTTGAATACTAACTACAATATATTTCAAATTATTTGCATTGTGCATATGAAAGGGGTGTTTTATTTTATAATGCTTACTTTTTGAAATATAAATGATAAATCCAGTAATATTGTCACCCTCTACACACATTTACTGGGCATGCCTTGTGTGCCCCTTTATTTTGAATCTCTATCCCTAAAATTTGCAGTGTCCTTAGAAGAACAGTATCCTCTCTATTTGCCAGATGTTTGGCACCAGTGGTTGGGAAAGAAAGAAAATATAATGAGTGTTGTATAGTGTGTGGAAGGCTGACCTTAAAATCTTGACATTTGTGACACTGGAACATGGGAACTACATTAACTTCATTTCTTGATTTGCGCTTTCATTCATTTGTTTATTCTTGTGTGTGTCCAATGCCTACCACAACATGTCTTACGGAGAATTTGCTTCATAAATCCTTGTCCATTGCTTGATTGACAAGCATAGCTAGGGGAAGTGCATAATATAATTTTCTTTTTATTTCTGTTTCATGATGTTCCCATTTATATTTAGGTCATCAATCCATTTTGTATTACTATGGAATATGGTATAATAATAATATTAATTGAAACTAACATTTAAGTGGAATTAATCACATACTAGCTGCTGTTTTACGCACATAAAGAGTATGTGATTTGATCCTCCAAAAAATCCTGGGAGATAAGTTCACTAATTATCTTCAATTTATATATAAGTAAACTGGGTCAGAGTTCAAATGACTTGCGAAAATTAAGACATCTACTAAATGTCTGAGGTTGGATTTAAACTCACATGTCTTCCTAACTCTGGTCCTGGTGATCTATTACTGTGCCATCTTGACAACTCTATAATTTTTTAATCTACACCTAATTTCTTCCTAACAATTTAGTAGTTCTCACAAGAGTTTTGTTAACAAAAGAATACTTTACCAAACAATTAATATTGTTAGCTTTATTGAACACTAGAACATCAAGCTCAATTCATCATGATCTTTTCCTATGTGGATTTTTTCAGTGATAATTTTTTATATGCTTTAATCAGTAATAAATGATCATAATGCTTTTGACTCCCAAGAAAAAAAAAATCAGGTATCTGTTATAGGTTTCTTGCTCTTCTCTTCCCATTACACCATTGCCAACATTCTAGGAAGACCTTCTTATCTCCCACCTCTACCACTGAGTCCAACCTACAGACACAAACAGTGAAAGAGATAAAATGCTTAAAAATGCAGTGGGCCCTAGATGATAGCTGTGACTACTTAACCAAGGTTACTTCCTAAAATAGCATGCTCCTCTTAAACCAACTTGACCTCAGGACACCATGGATGTGTGTCTTGGGAAATAAAGAGGACCCTTGGCTAGAAATCTTCTTTGCTACCTAAACCTTTACTAGGCATTATATTTGGTTAAGATTTATTTAATTGTTGTGTTTACCTTTGCCCATTTTACTATTTCAATAATATTTTGAAGGTGTTATTTTTTCAAATATGAATCCCCACTGAACTTTGACTAAGTTCTTCACTTTAAATCACAGCTATAATTCTGTCCTTGACCTCTTTAAAAACAAGGGGTTTTGTTACACACTTGTGTGTGAATTATGTATAGGATGCTATCTTGGTATAGTTAAACCCTGCCTGTTAAGATAATGGAATGTGATAGATGAGATTTAGCAGATACTCAGGGACCCACCTGGAGACTGATTTAAACTGATTGAATTGGATAAGGTGACTGATTACTGTATGAATTACTGGCTGACTTCTAGTTAAGCACATCTGGCTGGTACTTAGGGGGTACTTAAGAAAGTAATTGTTCTCAGAAGCTAACAGCTTTGAACTTTGACCACCTTCGGGCCCAGTGAACCAATGAATTTGAATGACACTAGCCAATCAGTTTGAAGAACCTCACATTTCTGGGAGGAGAATAGGAAGGAGGAAGTGGATGCTGTCAAGAGAGCTCAGCCTCTTTTGGTTGCCAGACATCAGTGTAGTGGCAGAGAACTACACAGGGGAGTTTAGGAAGGTAAGGATTTCAGGCTATAAGAAATCTGTTCTCAATCTTTCTCTTTCTTTTCCTATCTTTCAATAAACCCTTAAAAAACCTAAACTCATTTATCAGTGATTTTAGTCATTTTCCCCCCAAAACTGGGGGGGAGCAGGTTAGAACCCACATTTAGAATTTTAAATTACACAACTGGGTAGAGATGCCTCACTACCATCTCTGTGATGTGCCTCATGCAATCACAGAAATTGGCCTCAGGTTCTGAAATACATTTTCTGTGTCTTTGGCTTTTTTCTGCTTAGGATTTCAGGTGAATCTCAGATTTCATGAATATTTTTCCATTTGGGGAATATGGTATAATAATAACAAAAATAACAAAGAAAAACAAAGGAAAATCATCAAAATGATCTTGAACAAACACAGCAAGAAGGGCTTGCTGGCCCAGTAGGATGGTTCCTGTATCATCTACATCCAGCATAATTGGTCCCCTCCTTTGATATACTTCCAACACTTTAAATAATGATTGGGTCCATCATCAGCCCTGAACATGTCCTCCTATATGAACAATCATTTTTAAGCTCTAAGTTGTTCATTCTTACTCCACACAGCAGAGCTCCCAGAAGAAATGGCTTTCTAGGGTTTTTTGAGAAGATATGACATGCACTATGAAATTTCCATGTAGCCTCTACAAAGTGGGCAAAAATTGTTACACTTCTAGGAAGTCATTGAGCTCTTAGTTCAATGATTGCTATTCAAAGAAACTGTCAGTAGGTTTGAAGACACCTTTATCATTATTCAGATGTTCTATGCACAATTGAGACAGAATACTACCCTTAATCCATATACACATCAAATTCCCCTGGTCTTTCATATGACAAATTAATTTAAATCTTGAATTACAACACCTATGTCCTTGACCACATATACTACTCATGGATAGTCAGGAAAAAGATATAAGATTCTCAAATCATTAATATAGTTGGCTTGCCTCCATTACATAGCAGAGACTAATTCATTTAGGCATGGAAAGTGTGATAGGAGGCTCACAATATACATGCCCCTGACATAGTGGAATTTTTCTATTAATATCATGTGATGAAATCAGTTAGAGGTCTCATGTCTGGGGTAACAATTTCAATGATATGGTTGAGCCAGAAGATCAGAAAATGCATTCAGCATTACAATGCCAGATTCAGACTGTACTGTTTGGGAAGATTGATCAAGCCAGCTATTTGGTTTTTTTTTTTGTGTGTGTGTGTGTATGTATATGTATAATTATATATCGGTGTGCATATACATACATGTACATATACATATACACGGAAACATATGCATGTGTTTATACATGTAGGGACATACATATAGGGTGTTGGACTTGCAATCAGGAGGACTTCAATCCAATTCTGTCTCTAACATTTATAGGCTAGATGATCTCAGAAGAAATATTTAATCTCTTTAAGCCTATATTTCCTTATCTGTAAAATAGTGTATATGTGTGTCTACACACATGTATATATGTATATATTCTAGCTATGTATACAGTATATATACATTATACATGCATGCATGCATACAAACATATTCTATCTATCTCACAGAGATGCTTTGAAGCTTCAATGAGGTCATGTTTATGAACTCTATCTGAATGTCAGCAATCATCCACATAATTGAACTTATTGAAATTCTTATACTAGTCTTAAAATATGTATAATTAACACACTTACATTTTTCTCACTATTCTGAAATAATCTATTTAAGAGGAAACAGAAAATTAAAACCAAACCAAAAAAAACCTCCCGTAAGACCAATCTACCAGTGTAAGGATACCGTTGGGAGAGAGTATTCTCTGTACCTCACTGGGCCCGAGGGCAGCTGGAATGAATTATTGTTGAGGAACAGGTTTGTCAGCTATGTTTTTTTTTAAATAAAGATGAAAACAAAGATGGAAAATCATTTAGTTTTTTTTATAGAAAGTCCCTATTTCTAAATACTGTAATAATGAAGCATTTATTAATGATGGAGTTCTGTTTTCCAATCAGACCAGAGGAAATCACACATTGCAAGATGGGAGTACAGCATTTATCCTAAACAAAAGCATAGAGGTTAAAAAACATAGTTGTCAGCAATTTATTTTTAACACATTTCACACCAAGTCATTAGGGAATTACATAGTGGCTTCCCATCTCATGCCTTCATATACTCCTTTTTTAGGTAGGAAGTGTATTTACTTCCCCCAGAGAACCTAATTAAAATTCTTCCCTAAGTACTTTGTCATTAAAAAAAACTGCAAGAGGGGCTGTGATGATGACTGAGATGCAAGAACATGTCTTCTTCTTTGGGTTGGGGTTGGAAGAAGAAAAAAAAGAAAATTTCAGAAAAGAATATCTATCAATTAGGCACTTTCTTGTCTAATGATCCAATAAAACATCCCAAGTCTCTATGTCTCTTTCCCCATAAAAGCCCCACATTTTCTCCTAGCAGTTCTTAAGCCTATTATGCATGAAAATGAGATTAACAACACAAAGGAATTCAATTGGGATAGATAAAGGCTTATATTTGAATTTTTTAAAAACAAAACAAAACAAAACTTTGGGGCAGCTAGGTGGTTCAGTGGTTAAAGCAACAGTCCTGGATTCAGGAGGACCTGAGTTCAAATCTGACTTTAGACACTTGAAATTTAACGAGCTGCTCATTCTTCCTAATTAAAGTCTCCTATATTCTGCTTCTTTCCTCAAAATCATATATATATATATATATATCACAATCAGTGGAGTAGTTAATCTATTTAAACAATGGAATCCTAGATTTTAACTGTGACTTTTTTAGGGAGCCATCATTATTCAAATATGCCATTTTGCTCATGACACCACTGATGTTCAACTTGGCAAATAAAGAATACCCTTGACTAAGTATCTTTTTGCTACCAAATCCTCTATTGGATTTTATAATGGATTAAGGTTTGATTACATGTTGTATATAAACTTTTTGTCCATTTTGCTATTTCAAAGGTATTGTGAAGGTATTAATTTTAAAGTATGCACTTCCTATTGAAAAATAATTTTAGATGGTGAGTCCTTTCTTCAAATATCCTTGACAAGTGACAGTAATCTCTAAGATTCGGTCATGTTTTTGCACCATTCCTTGTTACCATCATCCCAAGAAGCATCTTCCATGAATATGTAAAGATAAATTAACTTCTTGATATTTTGTACTCACAACTACTGATGCAGATATGACATTTATCCACTACCAACCTTTTTTCAGTATGGTTAAACATAAGAAAGAAATATGAAAATGACATTGAAGAAGAAACTTTATCTTATGATGTTCTACCTTAAGGACCACAAGCTCTTTTAATTTGATTTATACCTGAGATATTCTTCATATATTGCCTCTGCTTATGAATAAATGAGTCCCTTGCATGTATAGATTGACTTCCACTTCTATTTATGTCCCAATTGCTTAGACCAGTGACTTATATAGACTAAACATTTAAAAAGTTATGTTTTCATTCATTTAAATAGATTTTTTTTGGGGGAGAGGCAATTGGGGTTAAGTGACTTGACCAGGGTCACACAGCTAGTAAGTATTAAGTGTCTGAGGGCAGATTTGAACTCAGGTCCTCCTGACTCCAGGGTTGGTGCTCTATCCACTGAGCCACCTAGTTGCCCCATTTTAAATAGATTACTGAGAGTCCAATATCTACTTAAGTTCTGGTTTTCCCTTTTCCCTTTTTAGAACATTTTGGATATAGTAGCTCTGAAGCCCTGCATTAATTATTTCCTTGCTAACTTTCTACTCTGTTTTAACCATACTCTCTATCTTTACTCTTTAATCCAAAGACACTGAACTGATGGCTGATCCACAAACAAGACAGTCCATCTATCAGCTCTGGGTATTCTCTGGATATTTCTTCATGCCTGGACCATTCTCCCTTCTCTGCTTTTCCTATTAACCTCCCTGCCTTCTTTTTAGTCCTAATTAAATTTCTATCTTACACAGGAAACCTTGTAAACCCCCTCATTGCAGTGTCTTCCCTATACTAATCATTTCCTATTTATTCTGGATATAACTTGCATTGAATATATTTGCTTGCATGTTGCCTCCATCAGGAAATTATAAAATCTCTTAGGACAGAGATTCTGAATTGCCTTTTTTCAGTCCCTATATTTAGCAGAGTATCTGGAACATAATAAGTACTTGATCAATATTTATTGATCTTTTGTCACCTTATTGTAGTATTCCAAGTAAATGTACATCTTTGGTTTCTCTTGGCTTATACTGCCCAGCAGCTGTGTAAGTACTTCTCTTACAAGTTCACTATGACCTTGAAAATGGTATGGCATAGAGTCTGATTTTTTTTTTGTGGGACAATGAGAGTTAAGTGACTTGTCCAGGGTCACACAGCTAGTAATTGGCAAGTGTCTGAGGCTGGATTTGAACTCAGGTCCTCCTGAATCCAGAGCTGGTACTTTATCCACTGTGAGTCTGATATTTCTTTCCAGCAGAATAACATAGGAATACTTGTAAGGGAAAAGTGTATTTGATGATGAGATTAAGAATTAGATACCATGATGATGCTGATATCAAATAACTGAATTTTCCTGAGTTGAGAAGTAGTCTTCTCTAGGAGATAAAATACAGAATGCCATATTTGTAATTGGGGGACTTGTTTCCAATCTTGTATTGAATATTTTGGGGCTGGATAATCTCAGGAAAGTACTTAAACTCTTTGAGCCTAATTTTTTTGTTTTTTGTTGCAAAATAAAGGGTTTTTAACTGATCTACCTAAGTTTATATTTTGAATTCCCTCATATTATGGCATAGGCAGAGTTTATGAGAAGCCAAATTTGTCTAAATCTTATATAATATATACCTTCTAGAGCTTAGATAGGAGGGGACCAGTCTTTCCTCAACACTCTTCTGTAGAAAAGGAGGAAATAAAATTTCTTTTTAATCTTACATCAGATTTCAGAGACTATTCATAAAAAACCAAAACAAAACAAAGCAAACAAACAAACACAAACAAACAAACAAACACAAACAAACAAAAACAAACCCTAGGCATTACTCTGAAAAATACCTGGAGTTTTTAGTGGATTTCAACTTCAAATGAATATATTGGGTTTAGGAGACCTCTAAGATTATTTAAGCTAGAAGAGATGGGTGATGAAATGGATAGTGTGTCAAATCTGGAATCAGGGAGACATCTTCCTGAGTTCAATTCTGGTCTCACACATTTACAAACTAAATGACACTGGGCAAGACAGTCCTGTTTGCCTCAGTTTCCTCATCTATAGAATGAGCTGGAGAAGGAAATGGCAAAGTGTTCCAATATCTTTGCCAAGAAAACCCCAAATGGGGTCAAAAAGAATCAGACACAACTGAAAAAAATACTTAACAACAACAAAAATTCCAGTATAAGTAACACATGTTAAGTATCAAATAAGAAAACTCATGTGAATTCCATTTTAAAAGATAGGGCATCTAAGCATAGGAAATGATAGTCTGGTTTTATTTTGCCTTGTCCAGACAACACATGGTCATTGTGTTCAATTTTCAGTGATAGAGGTCAGAATGGTCATTGATAAAATATTAGGGAGAACAGTAGGAGGCAGCCTCACTACTGACAAAACAGAAGCATGACTTGTGAGGAATACTTTAAGACACTATTTTATTACCACAAAGAATAAATTCATGGAATCATAGATTTTGAAATTAAATGGTTTTAAAATTTATCGTATCAAATCTCCACAGGCAGAGATGATAAATTTATTGCTCATAATATTACAGGATACTGGTAACAGACATAATATTTGAAACTAGGTTCTCTCACAGTAGAGCTTGTCCCAAAAGTTTTAGTTCACTTTAATCTTTAGGCACTTAAAACTTCACTGAAACTTTTGAAATACTCTCTATAAACCATTGTTTTTTCCATTCCAGCATGAGAATGGAAGAATTGGGTCTGGAGGTCTGAGAAAGGATGGAAAATTCCCTCATGTATTGGAACAATTGCCACAAAGAATAGGGAATAGACTTGTTCTTCTTTACAAAGGAGACTAAATCAACAAGTGGAAATTAGTAATACTAAACTGAAATTATGTTAAGGATAAACTTTTCAAAAATTAGAGATATTTGAAAGTATAATGGCAAATATGTTAGGTAGTGAGACTCACAGAAAAGTTGTCCATGTTAATTAAATGCAAGTACCTGGATGGCAAGAACTATATTTTTTATTCATCTGAGTCTGCCTAATGCCTAGCATAGGTCATGGTTCCTGCATTTTCTAAATGCATGTAGATTGATTGAGGATTTCACAAAAGAAAAATAAAACCAAAGGTATAATGCTAATTTGGGGGGTAAATAAAATATTTTTGAGATGTAATATTTGCTAAGTTCTTTATTAGCTCCATTCAACTCATAAATGCACAAAGCTATGATTTATTTGAAGTTGACAGTTAAAAACAATCCAGCAAACAAATCTTTCTCTGATTGCATATTGGAGAGAGATTTTTATATAAAAAGAATTGGAAAGAAGTTGACTAAGAAATCAAGAAGACATTTTACTAGTTTCTAATAATACAGCAGAATCAAACACTACCTTGAACATTAAAGAGAATGCTTATATCACTTTTTGAAAGACTCTTTTCAATGCACCTTTCACCTCTTGGTTCCTCAGGCTATAGATCAAAGGGTTGAGCATGGGGATGACCAGTGTATAAAACACTGAGGCCATTTTGTCTGTATCAAAGGAGTGGCTAGAATGGGGCTGCAAGTACATGAAGAGAAGTGTCCCATAGAATACAACCACCCCTGTGAGGTGAGAGCCACAGGTAGAGAAGGCTTTATATCTACCTTCTACAGAGTTCATCCTGAGAATGGCCACAAGAATGAAGATGTAGGAGATAAGGATAATCAAAAGGGAAGAAACCAAGCTAAAAGCAGCAAAGGTCATAATAATTAATTCAACCTCACTTGTGTCGGAACATATAATGGACATTAGAGGGAGACTATCACAGTAGAAATGTCTTAGTGTATGTGATTTACAGAAGGATGATTTAAAAAGCTTTATTGTGACCAATAGGGAAACAATGATGCTACAGAGGTAGGGAAGAGCCACCAAGATCCAACATACTGTGTCTGACATGATAACCGTGTAGAGGAGGGGTTTACAGATAGCCACATAGCGGTCATAGGCCATGGCAGAAAGGATAAAAAGTTCACAGGCAATAAATATCCCAAAGAAAAATAGTTGTGTTGCACATCCATTGAAGGAAATGACATTTTTCTCAACTATGAAACTCATCAGCATTTTGGGGCCAACAGCTGTAGAATAACCAAGATCAACAAATGCTAGATGCCTGAGGAAAAAATACATAGGGGTTTGCAGGTGGGAATCAATAATAGTTAGGATGATCAGGCCCAAATTCCCCATAGTTGTGCCCATGTAGTTGAAGAGAAACACAACGAAGAGGGGTTCCTGCAGCTCAGGACGGTTTGTGATGCCCATGAGAATGAATTCAGTCACCTGGCTCCCTTTGGATTCATTCATCTTCATTATTTCTTCCACCCAAGAAACATAATCTGAGAATGAAGGAAATAATTATTTCAGAATTATTTGCATAATCATTTAGAAAGTTAGTGGGCAGAAAGATCTTAGAGAAGATGAGTAACAACTTTTACACCAAATTATAATGTATTTATATTATCATCTCTCACAATATCTTAACAAAATCCTGTCACCAAGAATAAAGTGACTGCAATTTTATTATATGAAATTGTGGTTAATTGTGAAGTTATTAAATGCTAGGATATGTGACAGGACAATATTATCAATAGCTCTTAAAATATTTTAACTATTCAGCCTGTAGAAGGAATATGAAATATTTTAAGAGCTATTGATAATATTGTCCTGTCACATATCCTAATCACTGTGGCATAACAGGGATTGAGTTCACCTTGAAGCCAAGAAGATCTTTGTTTAAGAATGATATCCAACAAACTTATGTGTGACCCTGTGCTTCTCTCATAACATCATGGTAGTCCAGGATACTTTCCGTGGTTCCATGTTGCCAAAAATTCATGTCCTGTGTTCAGAAATGGAATTTCCTTCATGAGATTGGTCAATATCTTTGAAGTTAAAGATCCAATATTTCTTCCTTTCTCCATCTCCTGTAACATTAAGAGTAGGACCTATAGGAAGACAACATGCCCAACCACACTCCCTATGGCAAAACCTCTCTGTTGCTTTAAACAAGATAGAAGTTTTTGCTGCCTGGATTATGAAGGTGATCTAGGTTTGGATTTTTGATATTTTAATGACGCCCTTCTGAGAAATCAGATTCTTAAATTTTGTTGTTGTTGTTGTTGTTGTTAAAGTTGTCCTTAGATGATGTTCAGTTGTGCAGTGGAGTTCTCAAGGACAATTGGGCTCTTATATATTATTAGTTATCATTGTTCTTTGACAAAATCTTTTTAATTTTTGTGGTTTCAAAAAAGCAAATGGGTCATTGTTCAGAACCCTACCTTGTGCTCTGCTGTCTTTCTCAGAATCATTTCATGTAGTTTTAATTTGAGTTTATTTACACCAAAGCCCCCAAATTTCTCTATTTGCCCTCATAATGGGCATACTATTTGAATTTTGGAACTAAACTGATTGCAGTCCATAACATTGCTGCACTTAGATCCTAAAAACAAATGATGTTTTCTACTCACCTGGAAGGGAGACTCTTCTCCTGCTTGCTCATGTTTTCACTACTGCCAGCTGCTGGTGGGAAACTTTATGGATTTCTCCATCCCAAAGAGGCCATGTCCCTGAAGTACCAGAAAATATTAATGAATTTTATGGTACCATGTCAAAGAAATTGATGATATTTGGTGTCTTTGACCTGTAACACTATATATAATTTTACCTAATTCCATGAAACAACTATTAAATACCAACTATTGCCAGGTTCCTGATAGTATTTGATGCTGCTCTTTTGTATCAACCTTAAAAACATTGCACAAGCTTTTAGCAAAAGTCTATATCCAGGGGTGGCTAGGTGGCGCAGTGGATAAAGCACTGGCCCTGGATTCAGGAGTTCCTGAGTTCAAATCTGGCCTCAGAACCTTGACACTTACTAGCTGTGTGACCCTGGGCAAGTCACTTAACCCCATTGCCCTGTAAAAAAAAAAAAAAAGTCTATATCCAATTAGAACAATTTATTTTACCCAGTAATACATCAAATTCAGGAACATGAAGAAAATCTAGTGCCTAGAAGATAACTTAAAGTTGAATGGGCAAGATGAAGAGCCTGTCTTTTTGTAAAGCATATTTGAGAAAACGTTACATTAGTCTCAGTGTTGGGCCCATAAATAATCAGGAGTTTGTGAAGAGGCTAGATTTTCTTTAGAGTATTTTGGTGGTTTCTATCATCTTATTCTCTTTGTTTCTTCATTTGGCATTTTCTTGGTAGAAATACTGAAATGATTTGTCATTTCTGTTTCCAGCACATTTTCAGTTAAAAAAAATTAGGAAAATAGATTTAAGTGACTTGTGCAGCATAACATTAATGGTAAGATTTGGGGCCAGATTTGCACTCAGGAAAATATTTTCCTATTTCAAGTTTGGAATTCTATTCCCTATAGCACCTATTTGCCCTTAGAATATTCCAGAGATCTTTTAGAAGGAGCTAAGTAGTACAGAGGATAGAGTGCTAAGTATGCAGTCAGAAAGAACTGTCTTCAATTCTATCCTTATAGACTAGCTATATCACTCATTGCAAGTAAGCTCTTTATGCCTCTTTTTCTTTCTTTTAAAACAGGATTAATAATAGTATCAATATGGCAGGATCTTTGTGAAAACCAAATGGAATTTTTTTCAGGCATTTAAGTGGAAGACTGGATTTAAACCTAGGGTTAGAGTCAGAAAACCTGGCTTCAAATGTGGCATCAGACACTTACTATCAATGTGACCCTTGGGAAGTTACTTAATTTTTCCCTACCTCAACATCTTAAATTTTAAAATGGAGATCATAATAATATTTTCTGTTAGGATTATTACAAAGCTCAAATTAAATATATGTGTGTGGTTACAACAGAGACTAGCATACAACAGGCATTTAATGGATATTTTTTTTTTGCAGGGCAATGAGAGTTAAGTGACTTGCCCAGGGTCACACAGCTAGTAAGTGTCAAGTGTCTGAGGCAGGATTTGAACTCAGGTACTCCTGAATCCAGGGCCAGTGCTTTACCACTGTGCCATCTAGCTGCCTTTTTTTGTTTGTTTGTTTTTCTTTTCTTTCCCTTCTTAATGACTCCAAAGTGTTGTTTTTTTTTTTCAAAGAAGGCCCTTTTACTTCCTTTAAAAGAGAAAAAGGCCTATTTGTTCAAAAAATATTTATAGCAACTTGTTTTGTGGTAGTGGAGATTTGGAAATCAAAGGAATGCCCATCATTTGGGGAATGGCTAAAAAAGCTGTGGTATGTGATTTTAATGGAATGTTATTGTGCAATAAGAAAAGACAAGCAGGACTGGGAAGGCTTAAATGAACTGATACATACATAGTAAAGTGTGCAGAACCAGGAGGATTTTTAACACAATGACAACAATATTGTTTGATGAAGAATTGTAAATGACAATTATCCTCAGTAATACAATGATCCAGGACCATCCCAAAGGACTGATGTTGAAGCACAAAATCTACCTCCAAAGAAAGAATTTATATTGATTACACACAAACTTAAGTATGCTATTTTAACTTAATTTATTCATGTTTTCTTATATTCAAGTTGTCTTATATAAAATGATGGATATGCTAATGTTTTACAGAAATTGCATATATATAACCTATATCTGAATGCTTACCACCTCGAGGAGGAGGAAGGTGAGGGAGAGAAAGAGGGATAGAATTAGAATTCAAAACTTTAAATAAAAATGTTTATTTTAAAAAGTCCCTCTTACAGGGCAGCTAGGTGACATAGTGGATAGAGCACTGGCCCTGAACTCATGAGGACTTGAGTTCAAATCCAGCCTCAGACACTTAACACTAACTGTGTGACCCTAGGCAAGTCACTTAATCCCAATTGCCCCACCAAAACAACAACAACAAAACAAGTTTTAAAAAAGTCCCTTTTACATGGGCTATAAGTCCTTTTGCATGGGCTTGAAACACAGAACACAATAGCATAAAAAGAACTGAATGCATAACTGTAAAGACAGGACACTCCATTTGGAGATGCTCTATTTTTTTCTTGGTGAGTCAGTAAATGTTTGCATTATGTACATGAAAGAGATCTTTTTTTTTTTTGTGAGGAAATTGGGGTTAAGTGACTTGTCCAGGGTCACACAGCTATCTGAGGCATGATTTGAAGTCAGGTCCTCCTGAATCAAGGGCCCATGCTCCATCCACTGTGCCACCTAGCTGCCCATGAAAGAGATATTTTAATGGCTAATGGCAACTTTTAAAAATTAATAATCAGTCTAGTAATATAATTATCATCCACACATATTTACTGGGTATGTCCAATGTATCCATTCTTGTGGACCTTGTAGTATCCTTGAAAAAAGTATCCTCTCTTCATACAGATATAATATGTATATACATACATGCATATATATATATCCTCTCTTCATACATACACATACATACATACATACACACACAGTGAGTATACATGGGTTACAGGTAAGCCTTAGAATCATGAAAATCTAAACTCTTGTCCTGGCTAAGGCAGATATGAATTTTATTTATTAATTTGTTCATTATTGGTTTTGTATGGCCAATGCCTATCCCAGTATAGATCACAGAGTCTTTCCTTTATAAGGAAAACACTTTCCTCCGTTGATGGTTTTGTTGTCAAACATTCCTATGGTAAAACTCTAATCTTATTCTCTTCTATTATTTGATGATCTTCCCTTTAATATTTTTGCCATTAATTTTTATTTGTTGTGTAATAAAATAATAGTAATAATTGTAATAATAACAACAATAATAAATAACATTTAAATAGAGCTCACTGTGTTCCTGGCATCTTCTATGTGGTTTACAATATGATCTCTTTTGATTTTCATAACACTACTTGGAGGCAAGCATTATAATTATCACCATTCTACACATAAGGAATTTTTTAAAAGATTAAATGACTTTTTCAGGGTAACAGAGTAGATATCTAAGGCTTGGTTTTAATTCAGGTCTCCTTGATTCTAGGGAAGGTTTTCTATATACTGTGGCACAAAACTGCCCTCTATAATACATTTGTTTATCTCTAATTTTTGCCAAACAACTTTTCTGTGGTTCCAACATGTGTTTTTTTGTTAAAAAAGTTAGTCACCAAAAAAATTATATCATTAGTTTTATTGAACACTGAACTATCAAATTCAATATTTAATGATTGTTTCCTATGTTGAATTTCCTAGTGACATACTTTTCTACTTTTTTTTTTTGGAAGGGCAATGAGGATTAAGTGACTTGCCCAGGGTCAAACAGCTACTAAGTGTCAAGTGTTTGTGGTCAGATTTGAATTCAGGTCCTCCTGAATCCAGTGCCAGTGATTTATCCACTGTGCCACCTAGCTGCCCCCTACTTTTGTAATCTTTAATAAGAATTATGATGCTTTAAACACTCTAGAACATTTAGTGATCAACAATGTGCTACCTCCTTTTCCTCCTACTTATACTCCTGCCTATATTTCACTTTGTTACCCAACACCATATACAGATACAGTCAGTAGAGGAGATAATCAAGTCAGACAATGGAGTAAGTCCAAGATTCCAACTGTGACTAATCTAAGAAAACTTAATTCCTCAAATATGCTATTCTCTTCTAAAGCAGAGCTGACCTCAGTACACCACTGATTTCCAACTTGGAGTGCCCTTGGATAGATTCCTTTCTTTCTTTCTTTCTTTGTTTCTTTGTTTCTTTGTTTCTTTGTTTCTTTGTTTCTTTGTTTCTTTCTTTCTTCCTTTCTTTCTTTCTTCCTTCCTTCCTTCCTTTCTTTCTTTGTTTCTTTCTTTCTTTCTTTCTTTCTTTCTTTCTTTCTTTCTTTCTTTCTTTCTTTCTTTCTTTCTTTCTTTCTTTCTTTCTTTCTTTCTTTCTTTCTTTCCTATCTAAACATCTATTAGTTGATTAAGGTTTGATTAATTGCTGTGTATGCACTTTTGTCCATTTTATTATTTAAAAGGGTATTGTAAATGTCTTAATTTTCAATTATGCATTTCCAATTGAACTTTTATTTTAGATGGGGTGAGTTCTCTTCAAACACACAGATATAATTCTTTCCTTGATGTGTCTAACACTGGGTTCTGTGACAGACCTATGTGTGGGCTCTATATAACATGCAATCTTGGTCAAGTTATACTCTGGGCAGAGGTGACTCATTACCATATCTGTGATGTACCTCATCCCATGATAGATACTGACTTCTCATGTTCTCAGTGAAATTTTCTGTGTCTCTGGCCTTTTTCTATCTAGGATCTCAGGTGAATCTCATATGACATTATTCCCCCATTCATATTTTTCTAGTTATCACACATTGGCATAACATCACAATGATCTTTAGCAAACCCACTCCAAGAAGGGCACACTGCACAGTATGTACCTTGTGTACTGCACTCGTACAGCTAGCATAATTGCTTTTTTCCTATGATTCATATCCAGCATTTTAGTCCCTGATCAACCATATGCATGCAGATATGTATATGTATGTGTATGTGTATGTGTATGTGTATGTGTATGTGTATGTGTATGTGTATGTGTATGTGTATGTGTATGTGTATGTGTATGTGTATATGTATATGTATATGTATATGTATATGTATATGTATATGTATATGTAGGTACATGTGTGTATGGATACATATATGTTAATATAATTTTTAAACATCTTTATTTAAAATTTTGAATTTCAAATTCTCTCTCCCTTCCTTCCTTCCCCCTTTCTGAGGTGATGAGCAATCAGATATAGGTTATGCATATTCAATTATATAAAATATTTCTGTAGTTTTCAATTTGTATAAGAAGATGAATAAAAGGAAAAAAGAAAGAAAGAAAGTGAAAAATATTATACTTCAGTCTGTATTCAATCAATATAATTTATTTCTCTGGATGTGGATAGTATGCTTCATCATTAGTCCTGTTGGATTATCTTGGATCATTGTATTGTTGAGAATATTTCATTCAGTTCACTTCACTATTTATCAGTTCATGTAAGTCTTTCTAGGTTTTTCTGAAATCACCCTGCTTGTCATTTTTTAAACACAGTAATATTCCATTACAATCATATACCACCACTTGTTTAGCCATTCCTAATTGTTGGACATTTCTGTGATTTCCAGTTCTTAGCCACCACCAAAAGCTACTATAAATATTTTTGTACAAATAGGTGTTTTTCCCTTTTTTTGTATGTCTTTGTAAGATAAACATAGGAGAGCTATTACCAGATCAAAGTGTATACACAGTTTCATAGCCCTTTGGGCATAGTTCTATTGTTCACAATTGTTGGATTAGGTCACAACTCCACAAATAGTGAATTAGTGTTCCAATTTTCCAACATCCCCTTCAAATTCAATATTTTCCTTTATTCTTATATTAGCCATTCTGATAAGTGTGAGCTTGTATCTCAGAGTTGGTGTAATTTCCATTTATCTGATCAATAGTAATTTAGAGCATTTTTTCATATGACTATAGATAGCTTTGATATCTTTGTCTGAAAACTGCCTGCTCATATCATTTGCCCATTTATCTAATGGGGAATTATTTGCATTTCTATAAACATGTTTCAGTTTTCTAAATATTTGAGAAATGAGGACTTCATCAGAGAGTATTTTTATAAAATTAAAATAAATGTTCACCTTTTATTTGTCTTTGCTGATTCTAACTTGCAATACTGCTCAGGTGCAGCATGTGTACTTCCCTTACATTTTCACTATGATTTTGACAATTACATTTAAAATGATATCATGCGGAGTCTGTTATGTCTGTGCATGTACCACAGTGCTTTTTCTAGGTGGTGAACATAGTAGTAATTGTTAGGGAAATGTGTATTTGCTGATGAGAATGACGGTGAAGATAATGAGGATTTTTACTGATAATGCACATAGGGATAATGACATTGATGATATCAATTAAATGAATTTTCCTGAGTTGAAAAATAATCTAGTACAGGGTATAAACTATAAAGGGCTGGGGTTGTCATGAGGAAGACTTGGTTCCAATCTTCTATCCATCACTTATGGATTAAATAATCTCCGAAAATTACTTAATCTCTTAGTGCCTAGGTTTCCTGATGTGTAAAATAGTAGATATATAGATCAATAGCTATATCTAGATATCTATAGTTACACACATAGAAATATATGTCGATATTTCTATATGTGTACATATGTGTATACATATAGGGCCATATACACATACATATGTATATACATGGATATATATGTATATTGTGTGTGTATATACACACTATATATATATATACACACTATATACACACTATATATAAACATACTATATATATACACACACTATATACACTACATATATACACACTATATATACACACACTAATAAATATGAATATGAATATGAATATGAATATGAATATAAATATATATAAAATATATCTTAGAGGTTTGCCGTGAGGCTTCAATGAGATGAATTTTGAATTTTATCTGAATGTCAGCAATTATCAACAAAATTTTTCTCATTGAAATTCTTCTAATTGTCTCAAAATGTGTAATGACAATTTATTTAAGAGGAAACATTAGAGAATTGAGATCAAAGCAAATTAATATAAATAAAACAGAACTTCCCCTTAAACCACTTTACCACTGCAAAGAGGGTATTGTCTCCAGCTGTTTTTACCTTAGGGCCTGTGGACAACTGAGATAAGTTATTATTGAGGAACAAGTTCGTCAGTAAATTTTTAAAAACAGATATGAAAAGAAAGCTGGAAAATCATTGAGGTTTTTATACAACATATGTCTTCAAATATTATAGTAATTAAATATAGTAAATTAAATTAATTAATGATTGAATTCTGTTTTCTACTTAGAAAAGAGCAAATCATATGTTGTAAGATCTGAGGGCAGCACTTATCCTGCACAAAATCACAAGGCTTAAACATAGATAATTTTCAGCAATTTATTATTTAACACATTTCACACCAAATCACTGGGAAATTACACAGTGCCTTACCACCTCTCAACTTGATGTGCTTCACAGTAGGTGAACTTCATTCCACAGAGAACCTGTTTTAAAGTATTCCCCATCTTTCTCATTGAAGAAAACTGTGAAAGAGGCTGTGATGATGACAAAGAGTGAGCAACATGTATTTTTCCTTGAGTGGAGGTTAGAAGAAGAATGAAGAGAAAATTCCAGGTCCTTTTAATTTTTCACATAATCAGGCAATTAAACATTCAAGAACTCTATGTCTTTTTTTTCCCATACAAGCCAAGCATAATCTCCAAGCAGTTTTTATGCATATTATGCATGAAAATGAAAATAACAAACAACAAAAATTAACTAGTGAATACCAAGAAAATGTGGTTGTGGGGAAATGATTTATTATATTTTTCAGAAAAATAAAATGATCATTCTTTTAAAATCCATCCTTCTGTAATTAAAAGTCATCCAAATCAAGAATGTCATTTGACCCAGTCACTCTCTAGAAATGCTGGAGTCCTCTTTATGACATTTTGGGTTCCCCTAGTCCTAGATCCACCCAAAGCATTCTTATATCTTGTTTGGATTGGCAACTCAAGTTTAATGTTTTGGCTTTCATTGCATCATGATTTAAATGTGGTTAACACACAGGAACTCTTGTCTAAATGTTATGTCATCTAAACTTTCTAGAACCTAGAGAAGAGTGAACCACAATCCTTTCCTGCTGAGTTTCTTCCATCAAAGGACCAAACAAGTTTATTTGTGAAACAATTTCAGATTTTAGGGTCTTTTTTTGCAAACAAATAGGCATTCCTTGCAGCATCTAGGTGGCACAGTGGATAGAGCACTGGCCCTGGATTCAGAAGGATCTGAGTTCAAATCCGACCCTAGATACTTGATACTTACTAGCTGTGTGACCCTGGGCAAGTCATTTAACCCTCAATGCCTTGTAAAAAAAAGGGATTCCTTAAAACAAACAAACAAACAAAAAACAAAAACAAAAAAAACAGTTGTTAGTGGATTCTAACTTCAAATTAAAGCATTGGAATTAGATCACTTTTATGGTCATCTGATCTGGGACAGTTAGGTAGTGCCACTGTACTACCAGTGTGCCAGACCAAGAGTCAGGAAGATTAATTTTCCTGAATTAAAATCTGGTCTCAGAGACTTGAGAGCTACATGACACTTGGCAAGTCACTTAACCCTGTTTGCCTCAGTTTCCTCCTCTGTAGAATGAGCTAGAGAATGAAATGGAAAATCACACCAGGATCTTTGCCAAGGAAATCACAAAAGGGTTCATGGAAAGTGGGACACAAATGTAAAACAAAAACAAAATTTGAACAACAATAATAAAAATTCCAAGATGAGTCTACTATATTATATATCACCTAGAGAAATGAATGTGAACTCCAGTAAGAAAGTCATGACATCCAACCATAAAATATTGGTCTCTTTGCATTATGCATTGTCCAGACTACATATGGAACATTGTGTTAAATCTTGGATCATAGTGTTCAGGATGGACATTGACAAACTACAAGAAGAACAGTGGGAGATAGCTTCAGTATTGAAGAGGCAGAAGCCCATGACTTGTGAAGGGTGATGAAAGACAGTGTTTTGTTACTAACAAAGAAAAAGGTTATGACATCATAGATTTTGAAATGAATTAGACCTTAAATTTTATCTCGTCAAATCTGAAAATTTTACAGATAAGTTAGAGCCAAAGAAGATAAACTTATTGCCCAAATTATCATAGGTCCATCTGCCCAATGCCTAGCAGAGTACCTGGAAACAAAATTTTCCAAATGCTTTTTAATATATTTATACTCTCTCAAGTAAGGGACAAATTTAGTATGGGGAGAGTTAATTGAGTGGCTTGCTGTAATATTGGGGTAAGAAAGGAGATTAGCAGCCTCTTTTCAACAAACAAAACAGGTTTTATTAATGTGAACAAATCTACAACACAGGTGCGGTTAATAGAATCAGGGACAATGAGAAAGAGAATAGGTGAAGGGAAAGATATGACCCCCCCTTCCCAGATATTTAGAATCTAAATCGCTAGGGTAAAAAGGCCCCAGGCACCCAAAACAAGACCAGTTCAAACAAAAACTGATTCATACCTTAAACTTGCCTCCAGCTCAACTAGCCCCAAAGAGCTAGCCTTGCTTCAATAACACAAACTCACCACCACCCAGAATCTGCAATTCTAAGGAGAATCAACTGTGCAGTCTCCCCTGGCTCGGTCCAAGGGTCCCACACCAGTGTTTTGCCCTCTCTCTCCCATGTGCCAGAGTATGTGCTCTCCTCCTGGACTTCCTCCTGAAGCCTCCCATGAAACTGGAAAACAGGGCCATCCACACACAGCCCCAAGTTCATTGGCTGGCCACTTTGATTGACAAGTCCCATGAACAAACATCACTTCCTGACACCAAAACCATTTGGCTTTTCAAGATTACATCTTTTCAGTCTGACCATAATGAAGCAAAGATGTGGTCATAGAAACTCCAAATCACAATTAATTCCTTACACCCACAAGAAAACTCCAATCAACTGTGTGATGCACATCTTGGGAAGAAATAAAATATTTTTATAGAGGTAGTATTTTCTAAGTCCTCTCATATCCCTTAAATACACAGATGGACAAGGCTATGATTCACTGGAAATTCCCCCAAAATCATTCTCTAATTGAATATTTGGAGAGATTTTATTTAAAAAAAGAAATCTAGAAGAAGCTGAAAAAGAAATTGAGCAGAATTTTACTAGCCTCTAACAATAAAATGAAATAAAATACTTCCTTGCACATTACAGAGAAAGCTTACATCATTTTTTAAAGACTCTTTTCAATACACCTTTCACTTCTTTGTTCCTTAAACTATAGATCAATGGGTTGAGCATAGGAATGACCAGGGTATAAAACACAGAGGCCATCTTGTCTGTATCGAAGGAGTGGCTAGAATGTGGCTGCAGGTACATGAAGAGAAATGTCCCATAGAATATAACCACCCCTGTGAGGTGAGAGCCACAGGTGGAGAAGGCTTTGTGTCTGCCCTCTGAAGAATTCATCCTGAGAATGGTCACAACAATGAACATGTAGGAGACAAGAATAATCAAGAGGGAAGATACCAAATTAAATGCAGAAAGGGTCATAATAATTAATTCAATCTCACTAGTGTCTGAACATATAATTGACAATAAAGGGAGAGAGTCACAGTAGAAATGTGTTATTCTATTTGATTTACAGAAAGACAAATTAAAAATCTTAATTGTGACCAGTAGGCATATGATGATGCTATAGAGGTATGAGAAAGCCACTAAGATCCAGCATACCTTGTCTGACATGATAACCATGTAGAGGAGGGGCTTACAGATAGCCACATAGCGGTCATAGGCCATGGCAGATAGGATAAAAAATTCACTGTTGATAAATATCCCAAAGAAACCTAGCTGTGTCGCACATCCATGGAATGAAATAGTGCTTTTCTCAACAATGAAACTGAGCAACATTTTGGGACCAATGTCTGTAGAATAACCAAGATCTACAAATGCCAAATGCCTGAGGAAAAAATACATGGGTGTATGGAGGTGAAAATCAATAATGGTTAGGAAGATCAGGCCCAAGTTCCCCATAACTGTACCCATGTAGTTGAGGAAAAACAGAACAAAGAGGGGTCCCTGCAGCTCAGGACAGTTTGTGATGCCCATGAGAATGAATTCAGTCACCTGGCTCCCTGTGGTTTCATTCAACTTCATCATTTCTTCCATCCAAAGAATATAATCTGAGAAGAAAGGGAAGGGGCCTTTTTTGAGTACTGTTTTCAATAGATTAGGCAATCAGTGGGTAGATATCACTTAGGTAAGAGGAGTAAGAACTTTCCCACAAATTACAGGACATTCATATCATTATATCATATTATATCTTATCAACATTCTGTCCCTAAGAGGAAAGTTATTATAGTTTTATTACACAAATTAAGTTAATTATTAAGTTCTATAAAGTAAAGATATGAGACAATATAATATTAATAATAACTTTTAAAGTATTTTATATAGTCAGCATGTAGAAGGGACACAATAGGATATCATAGGTGTATAGAATATATGAGAATCCCTAATGAAAGCATTGTGTTATAACAGGGATTAAGGTTTCTAAGCTTCAAGACCCAATAAGACCTTGGTTTAAGAACCATATTCAGCCCAATTATCTGTGACCCTGTGCTAGTCTTGTAATTTTGTGGTAGTCTAGTCTATTCTTTGCAATTATATGTTACAGAAAAAATCATGTCCATTGCTAAGAAATGGAATTTCCTTCATAAGTGTGATCTAAATCTTTGAGTTTAAAAGTTCCATATCTCTTCCTATCGCCATCTCCCCTAGACATTAACAGAATGACCTAAAGGAAAACAACAAGGATACCCAAACTGTCTATGGCTTCAACGCTCAGTTGCCTTAATTGAGATAGAAGGTTTTGCTGCCTACGTTTTGAAGGTGATCTTGATCTGGATTTTTGATGTTTTAATGCCTTCCTTCTGAGAAATCAGACCCTTAAAATTTTCAATGTTTTTTTTTTAATTAAAGTAATTCTGATGATTTTCAGTTGCACAGCATAGTCCTCAAGGCAAATTAGACTCTCATATATTATTATGATTAATGTTATTTGCCAAAATTTATTTGATTTCTCTGGTTGCAGAAAAGGAAATGTGGTATTGCTCAGAACTATGCCTTGTCATTTGGTGGCTTTCCTAGTATCATTCACATAGTTTTAATTTGAGTGAATATACAATATGACCCCAAAACTTCATTATTCTCCCTGACAGTGACCATATTGACAGAATTTTGGAAGTAAACTTCTTGGACCCTATCAGATCTCTTGATACTTCCCATACTTAGGTCTCACACAAAGAATAATTTTACCTGCTCACCTGAAAGGTAGACTTTTCTGTGGCTTGCTCATATTTTTACTACTGCCAGCTGCTTGGGGGAGAATTTATGTATTTCCCAGTCCCAATGAGACCATGTCCCTCAAGTACAGGAGAAATGTAATTAATTTCATAATTATCATCTCAAAGAAATATCTGATACTTCCTGTCTGCAATGTGTAACAATATATACAATTTTACCCAATTCCATGTAATATTTTTAAATGCCAATTATTGTCAAGCTCCTGATTATGGTTGATATTGTTCTGCTTGTATTACACTTAAGGATATTCTCTCTTCTAGGAGAGGTCTGTAACCAGTCAGGAAAATTTATCTTATCACAGCATAAAACTTCAAATGTAGTTATTTGGCAACTATAAAATGTCCCGTATTGATATGTAATCTTCATTCGAAAGCCAAATGTCTGAGGAAAAAATACATGGGTGTTTGGAGCTAAAATTGCTGAATTGGAAGCTTCATGTGTGCATTACCTTTCCTATCTTTAATTGTGTATGATGGACTTTATTTTTTCTTGAATATTAAAGTTTGCAATTGTTATAAAAAAGAAAAAAATATTTTATCCATTCAAACATCAAATGCCTGTAAAAATGAATATATAAGTTGACTGGTCAAGATGAAGAGCCTGTCATTTTGGAAGCCTATCTGGGAAAAATGGTACATTAACCTCAGTGGGTCTGAGAAATAATCAGGAGGATGTGAGCAGGTAACATTGCCTTTAGAGTATTTTGTTCAGTTGTTTCTGTGAAAAAATTTTGTGACTCCATTTGGGGTTTTCTTGGCAAAGAAACAAATGGTTTGCCATTTCTTTCTCCCACTTTTTTTATAGATTAGCAACTGAGGGAAACAAGGTTAAGTGACTTGCCTGGGGTCACTTTAATGAATCTTCCTGATTCCATGTCATTCTACTCAAGGTGACTCATATATTGCTGCCCTTAGAATATCACAGAGATCTTTTACGAAGAGCTAAGTGGCACAGTGGATAGACAACTATGCATATAGTCAGGATAGTCAGACTGTTTGCAAATCTACCTACATGGAATAGCTATGTGACCCATTGCAAGAAACAATGTCTTTCTTCCTCTTTTTCTTTCTTTTTTAAAATAGGACTAACAATACCAACTACTTGCCAGGATTTTCATGAGAATCAAATGGAATTTTTATCAGGCACCTAAGTAGAAGAGCAGATCTATCCCTGCATCTAGAGTCAGGAAACCTATGTTGAAATAGGTCATCAGACACTTAATATCAGTGGAACCATGGACAAGTCATTTATATCTCTCTACCTCAACATGTGTGTGTGTGTGTGTGTGTGTGTGTGTGTGTGTTTAGTGAGGCAATTGGGGTTAAGTGACTTGCCCAGGGTCACACAGCTAGTAAGTGTTAAGTGTCTGAGGCCAGACTTGAACTCAGGTACTCCTGACTCCGGGGCCGGTGCTCTATCCAGTGCACCATCTAGTGGCCCCCACTGCCTCAACTTTTTAAACTTTTAAATTGAGATAATAATAATATTCTGGGTAGGCTTATTTTGAAGTTCAAATTAAATATTGTATGTAATGTTGTTAGAACAGAGGATAAGAATCCTTGTTTCTTTTCCTTCCTAATGACTAGAAGCTTTTTCTAAAACAGCCATTTTGCAAAAGAATCACCCTTCTATAAGTGCTATTGCACGGTTTTGAAACATGGGACTCATGATTCAAGAGGCAGTCTTCTCCATTCAAGAGAGTTCTCAATGCTTTTTGAGGGTGAGTCAGCAAAGTATTTTCATTGTACACATGAAAGAGATGTATTAATATCTAGTGCAAATATTTTGAATTTATAGATATTCAGTCTAGTAATATCATCATTAGCATCATCCTCACACATTTATGGGGTATGTTGAGTGTATCTATTGTTGTTAAATCCCTATCTTAGTACTTTCTATTATCCTTGGAGAAAATGCATCCTCTCTCTCTTTGTCACCCGTGAGTGGGAATAAAAGATGATATGTAATGAGTCCTGCATCATGGAATAAAAGATGGCTTTAGAGTCATGGAAATCTAAACTCAAGTCCTGGTTCAGGCATATATTAACTTCATTCATTCATTTGTGCATTAATTAATTTGTCTATTCTTATCTTTCTATGCCTAGTACTCATCATAGTGTTTGTCCCAGAGTCTTTGTTTCATGAATATTTATTGATTGCTTCATTGGCAACCATACATATGGTAAAAGCCTTATCAACTATTAGTCTTGCATAGGTAGGAAAAATGTATTATATGCAATTGCCAAATAATGAATATAGTAGGAATGCTTCCAGTATATAGCTTGGTTTAGGCATAGAAAATGAAATAGTAGAAGTCTCATAATATACATGCCCTGGACATGCTAGAGTTTTTCTATTAATACCATGCCATCAACTCGGTTAGAAGCCTTATGTATGAGCTCACAACTTTAAAGGCAAGACTGAGTCAAAATGTCAGGAAACACATTAAGCCCGGTACTGCACGGACAGGTCCAGGCTAGCTGATAATTGGGAAGATAGTTTGGGTCAGCATGTATGTGTGTGCATGCATTTATGTGTGTGTGTATTTATACACTGATCAAAAAATCAAACTATGTATTTGTGTGTATATATATATATATATATGTATGTGTACATGTGTATATATAATACATATTGTATATAACCTTATTTTCTGATCTGGTACACAGACAACCATCTCTACTTCATGTCTAATCCTTGATACCATCATTGAGGGGATTAATCATTCTCAGGAATGGGCCAACACTTCTCATCACTATGAGCACCCATAGATAACCAGTGTCTGACATTTTTTATGAAACCAGAAGAACCCTAGCAGCACCAGTAATCCCTAATCCCCAGTCGTTTTTAGACAACTCCTTGTTTACATCATCCCAAGAAGCAACCCCCCACAGAAATACGTGTGTTTATGCACAAAACACACTTACATATACATATATGTATATACACAGATATACATATATATACACACAAATGTGTATGTGAATATATATGCTTGTATATATGCATATATACACATATAAACATATCTATATATACATATCTAACCATCTATCTATGTACACATGCATATCTGAATTGGAAAAAATAATGACAAAATTTATTTGGAAAATCAAAAAGTCAAGAATATAACAGAAATAATGGGGAAAATTGTGATGGAAGGAGGTTTAGCAATATCAGATCTTAAACCGTATTGTTGTTGTTGTTCTTGTTATTCTTATTATTTTTTGTTGTTGTTGGGGCAATGAGGTTTAAGTGAATTCCTCAGGTTCGCGCAGCTAGTAAGTGTCAAGTGTCTGAGACCGGATTTGAACTCAGGTCCTCCTCAATCCAGGTCCAGTGCTTTATCCATTGTGCCACCTAGCTGCCCCTTAAACCATATTATAAAGTAGTTATTATCAAAACTGTCACTGGCTAAGAAACAAAAAAGTAGATCAATGGAATTTAATAGAAACAAAATTTACAGCAAAAAATACATAATAATATTTTATTTGAGAAGTGTAGACTTAAGATATTGGGATAATGCAGCATTTGGTAAAATTTGTTGAAAAAACTGGAAAATATTTTGCAGAGACTAGGTATGGGCCAAATACTCCCTACATATATTCTTCAATTGTCTTCCACTTCTATTTGTTTCCCCAGTCTGGTGAGAGGGCTGAGCAATTGGCCTGGGGTAGATTATATGGGTCTTTGCTGGAGCTAAGTCAGAACTTAGGTGTTTCACCCCTGCTGGGAATGAGGAAGCAGGCTTGAGTGGCATTGGCCAAGGTGGGAGAGAGGCACAGACTCATTGGGAAATAACAACTACTGCACACAGTTTTGCTGCCTCGTTAATTAGCAATTTGACCTGGTGTTTTCTATGGACCAGAGAACAGGTCAGGCTAGTGAAGAACCTGCCCCTCCTTAAATTGTACCATCTGGGACCCCCTGAACCTTGAGACAGTGCAGCCTGCAAGCAGTACCCCACTTTAAGAAGAAGTCAAAAGTCAAGAAAATGATGGGCAAGATGAGCAGCCAGAGAAAGATTGGACCATAGAAAGTTTCTTTAGAGACAAGGAAGATTGAGGTGCACCCTCAGAAGAGGATGGCAACATCAGGACTCCTAGCTCCAAAGCTTCCAAGAAAAAGAAGAATTGACCTCAGGCCACAGAGGCACTCAAAAAGGACTTTGCAGATAAAGTAAAAAAGGTAGAGGAAAACATGGAAAGAGAAATGGGAGAGATGCAGGAGGGTCAGGAAAAAAAGTCACTGCCTTGAAAAGTCAAATTGGCCAAATGGAAAAGGAGGTACAAAAGCTCTTTGAAGAAAATCATTGCTTAAAAATTAGGATGGAGCGGGGGCAGCTAGGTGGTACAGTGGATAAAGCACTAGCCCTGGATGCAGGAGGACCTGAGTTCAAATCCGGCCTCAGACACTTGACACTTACTAGCTGTGTGATCCTGGGCAAATCACTTAACCCCCATTGCCCTGCAAAAAAAAAAAATAGGATTGAGCAAATAGAAGTTAATGACTTTATGAGAGAAGTAGTTCTGGAGAGTGGATTAAAATACAGTGTTGGATTTATAATCAGGAAGACTTGGTCCCAATCTTATATCCAACACTTATGGCCTAGATAATCTCAGAAAAGTACTTAAATTCTCTGAGTTTCAATTTCCTGATCCATAAAATAGTGTTAAACCATATATTCTACTTATTTCAAGGGGTTGCTGTGAAGTTTCAATGAGGTCATGTTTATGGACTCTATTTGAATGTCAGCAATTATCCACATAATTTTTCTCATTGAAATTCTTCTACAGTCCCAAATTTGTGTAAAATGAAATCACAGTTTTCTCACTACACTCAAATAACCAATTTAAGAGAAAACTTTAGAGAATTCAGACAAAGCAAATTAAGAAAACAAGCAGAACTTCCCTTTGGACGACATTACCACTCTAAGGATACCATTGGGAGAGGGTATTCCCTTCACTTCTTTTAACTCATAGAGTCTGAGGACAAGTGAGATAGGTTACATTAAGGAACAAATTTTGTCAGCTGGAAAATCATTCAGTTTTTGTAGAAAGTCCATATTCCCAATGAAACTCTTTTTAGTGATCGGATTCTGTTTTCTGATCAAACCAAGAAAAATCATGTTTGGCATGATTTGAGTGCAACACTCATCCTGAACAAAAGGAAAGGGTTTAGACAGAGACAATTGCCAGTAATTTATTTTTTTCACACACTGTACCAAATGACCAGGAAATTAATTAGTGCCTTCCCACCTTATGACTCCACATAGTCATATTTAGGTTAGTATGTACAATTCCTACCCCAGTGGACTTCATTAAAATTCTTCCTCAAGTCTGTTCTCATTGAGTACAACTGCAGGAGAGACTGGGTTGATGACAAACAGGAAGCAGTGTGTCTTCTTCCTTGGGTGTAGGCTGGAAGAAGGAAAAGGGAATTCCAGAAGAAGCTCTCTATATAACCAGGTATTTTCTTACCTACCCAGGCAGTAAAGCTTCTGGGGAGGACCTGTCTCTAAATCCTTTTCCTATGCAAGTCATGAACTTTATCCTGGCAGGTCTTAACACTGTGGTACATTAAAATGAGCTTAATAACATAAAGGAATTCGATTGTGACCCATTTAAAGATTGTATTTTAATTGGTTAAAAGAAAAAAAAACTGAACACTAGGGAATATGTGGGCTTTTCAAATGTAGGAAAAATATTTATTATATTAAGTTTAAATTTAACTATGCTATTAGAGGTTGTCCAAACCAAGAATGTCACCTCACCTAGTAACTCTCTAGAAATACTGGAGTTATCTACAAGGTCTTTTGGATTCCCCTAGTCCTTAGATCCACAGAAAATATTACTGATTTTTTTTTGTTATAACACCTACTACTTTTTTTCAGGGTAATAAGGGTTAAGTGACTTGCCCAGGGTCACACGGCTAGTAAGTGTCAAATGTCTGAGGCCGGATTTGAACTCAGGTCCTCATGAATCCAGGGCTAGTGTTTTATCCACTGCACCACCTAGCTACCTTCAACACCTATTACTTTTAATGGGTCTATTCAAACCTGTGTTTTGGATTCCTTTGTATTATGGCATGTGTGGTTCATGGGAAGCCAAACTTATTGAAATGTTATATAATATAAACCTTCCAGAGCCTAGATAGGAGAGGGTCACACTGTACTACTGACTCTCCTCTACCAAATGATACAAAGTACATTTCTTTCTATGTCAATTTAAGATTTTGGAGTCTACTCACACTAAAAATAAGGAATTATTCTGAAAAACACCTGGACATTCTTAGTGGATTCTAACTTCCAATATGGGCATCAGTATAGGAGAACTCTAAGGTCATCTAAGATGGGGCAGGCAGGTGGTACATTGAACAGAGTGACTCGTTTAGAGTCTGGAAGAGTAACCTCCTGAATTCAAATCTTGTATCACTTACGTAAAAGCTTTGTGACCTTGGGCAAGATATTCCTATTTGCCTCAGTTTTGTCATCTATAGAATGAGCTGGAGAAGGGGATGGCAAACTGTGTTAGTATCTTTGTGAAGAAAACCCCAAATCCCTAATCAAAATACTGCTGTGTAACAGGGATTGAGTTGGCCTTGAAACCAAGAAGACCATGACTTAGGAATCATATCCAGCACATTTATGAGTAGCCCTGTTCTAGTTTTATAAAATCATGGCAGTATATGCTACTCTTTTAATTTTGGGGTTTTTTTTGTTTGTTTGTTTTTTTGTTTTTTGTTTTTTGCAGGGCAATGGGGGTTAAGTGACTTGCCCAGTGTCACACAGCTAGTAAGTGTCTGAGGCTGGGTTTGAACTCAGGTCCTCCTAAGTCCAAGGCTAGTGCCTTATCCACTGCACCACCTAGCTGCCCCTATGCTACACTTTACATTTACAGGTTGCCAAATAATTGATGTCCAGTGTTTAGAAATAGAATTTTCTTCACGAGAGGGGCCTTAAGTATTGTCATTAACTGTCCAATATCTCTTCCTTTAACCTATAAACAACATGGCTATTCAAATTCTCTATGGCATCCCCACTCTGACATATTACTGGAGATAGACTACATTGCTCCCTGGATTATGAAGATGATCTAGGCCTGCAATTCCAGTTTTAAAGTCTCTAATTCTCAGGCATATTTTTACAAATTTGAATGAATATTAAAATCATTCTTTAGGTGATGTCCAGTTGCACACAATTCTTACTATTGGCGATCAGTGTTCCTTGACAAAATCTATTTTATTTCTCTCATTGCAGAAAATCCACTTTGCCATTGTTCAGAACTATACCATGTTATGTGGTGACTTTTTTTTATAATCATTTCAGGCACTTTTAATTTAAATGCATTTACAACATGGCCCCTAAATTTCTCCAATAACCATTGAAGTGGGCATACTGATTGAATTTGGGGAAGGAACTGTTTGGACCCCATCAAATTTTTTGATATTTGCTGTACTGATATCACAAACAAAAAGTAGTGTTACTTGCTTTTTTTCTTTTCTTTTCTTTTCTTTTCTTTTTTTTTTTTTTGGTGAGGCAATTGGGGTTAAGTGACTTTCCCAGAGTCACGCAGCTAGTATTAAATGTCTGAGGCTGGATTTGAACTCAGGTCCTCCTGACTCCAGGGCCGGTGCTCTAAAAGAATAAATCAAGTTGGAATTACTTTTTTTTTTTTTTTTGGTGAGGCAATTGGGGTCAAGTGACTTGCCCAGGGTCACACAGCTATTAAGTGTTAAGTGTCTGAGGCTGGATTTGAACTCAGGTCCTCCTGAATCCAGGGCCTTGCTCCATCCACTGTGCCACCTAGCTGCCCATGTTACCTGCTTACCTGCAAGGTTTAATCTTCTGAGGCTTAGGGGCAGCTAGGTGGCACAGTGGATGGAGCAAGGCCCTGGATTCAGGAGTACCTGAGTTCAAATCCAGCCTCAGACACTTAACACTTACTAGCTCTGTGACCCTGGGCAAGTCACTTGACCCCAATTGCCTCACCAAAAAAAAAAAAATCTTCTGAGGCTTACTCATGTTTTAACTACTGTCGGTTATTGGAGGGAGACTTTATTGGCTTCTCAGTTCTAATGAGGCCATGTCCCTGAAGTACTGGAGAAGTCTCATGAATTTCAAACTGCATCTCAAAGAAATTGCTGATATTTCATGTCTACCATGTGTAAAAATATGTAAAAGTTTAACAAATTCTGTGAAATATTTAATAGATACCGATTATTGTCAGACTCCTGATTGTGGTTGATATTCACCTGGTTGTATCAAGCTTAAGGATATTGCAGAGGCTATTATGAAAATTCTGTAATGAATCAGAAAAGTTTATTTTATCCAGTCATTGATAAAGGTCAGGAAATTGAAGAACATCTAGTGCTTAGAAGAAAATTTAAAGATGAATGGGCAATATGAAAAGCCTGAAATTTTGGAAACATCTGGGAAAGATGGTACTATTAGCCTCATTGTTAGGCACAAACATAATCAGGAGATTGTAAATAGGCTCGATTGCCTTTAGAATATTTTGTTCAGTGGTTTCTATCAGATTTTCTCAGTAGAGATGCTGAAGTGTTTTATCATTTTCTTCTCTAGCTCATTTTACAGATGAGAAACAGGGAAACTGTATGAAATGACTTCCTTGGGGTCACTCAGATAATACGTGTCTGAGGCCAATTTTGCACTCAGGAAGATGTCTTCCTGATTTCAGGTGTGCCATTCTTTCTTCTGCACCACTTAGATGCCCTTAGAATATGACCAAGATCTATTAGAAGGAATTAAGTGTTGCAGAGAAAAGAGCAGTTAGAATTCTATCAGGAAGGACTGTTTTCAAGTCTATCCATATAAGGAAGCTGTGAGACCCATTGCAAGTAGCAACCTCTTTCTGCTTCTTTTATTTTCTTTTAAAATAGGACTGATAATAGTACCTATACACCAGGATTTTTGTTAGACTCAAATGGAATTTGTATTATGTACCTCATTTCTAGAGTGCAGCTAAACCTGGGTTTGGAGTCAAGAAACTTAGGTTCAAATTTGACCTCAGACCCTTGCTTTCAGTTTGACCCAGGGCAAGTCACTTAATCTCCCTAAATCTCTCTCTCTCTATCTCTAGCTTTTTTCTGCCTAGGATCTCAGGTAAATCTCAGATTTCATTACTTCACCGTTCATATTTTTCTACTTAACCCTCCATCATAACAATGATCTTGAAAAAAACCCACAGTAAGAAGGGCTTCCTGGCACAGTATCTTGTCTGCTATATCTCTTACATCAGGATAATTATTCCTTTCCTATGATTTAGTACCAATATTTTAAATAACAACTTGGGTCTCTTATCAAAATAGAACATGTACTCATATTAACCATTATTTTTAAACTCCCTCTTGTTCATGTTCATTGGTTATCAGTGCCATTTTGACCAGATGCTATATCCAATATGAAGAGACTGGGTATTCCCCACAAAAAGGGGGATTATTATACTTCTAGGGAGAAATTGAATCCCTAGATATGATTATTATTCAATTAAACTAGCAGTAGTTTTGAAGTCACCTTTCTCATTATGAAGTTATTATATAACAATAAATTCAGAATACATCCTCAATCTATATGCACCTCACATTTTCCTGGTGTTTGATATTATGGAGTTATTTTAATCTGAAAGTACACCTCTGAACTTAACCATACCTACAACATTGGGATAGGTATGGAAGATTAATTCTATAAGATTCCCAAATCGTGAGTATAGCAGGACTGCCTCTAGCATACCTCCCCTGGGAAAAGTAGAGTTTTTCTGTTAATACAATGTGAACAAGTCAGTTTGAGGTCTTTTGCCTAAAGTCACAACTTCAATGGCAAGTCTGTGTCAGAAGTTCAGAAAACACATTCACTCCCATACTAGACAGGAAGATCTAGACTGACTGTTGGTTAGGAATATGGCTCCCATAAGATTTTTTGTGTGTATGTATGTGTATATGTGTGTATATGTATTATACATATATATTCACATAAATACACATGCATATGTCTACATGTGTATATGTGTGTTTATGTGAATGTTCATATATGTGTATATATTCATATGCATACATGTGTGTTTATTTTTGTATAATTGAATTTTCTGTTCTGGTATATAAAGAAATAGTTCTACCTCAGGCCTAATACCTAAAGCCATGACTGAGTGGGTCAAACATGGTTGACAATGGACCAACACACCTTGTCACAATGAGCACCCATAGATAACCATTTTTCAACAATGTTTATAAAAACAGAAGAACCCTGGCAGTGGCAGTGGTCTCTAGGACCCAGTCATTTTTCTAGACCATCCCTTGTTGCCATCATCCCAAGTAGCATCTCCCACAGAGATGTGACCAGGAATTAACTTCTGTATGTTTTGTAGTCACAACTACTGACCCAGAAATAAAATTTATTCATTAGCAGCTTCCTTATAGTATGAGAGTACATTTTGATCACTGTACCGAAATAGCCTATGTAAGAAGAAACATTAGAGAACTGAGACAAAGCAAATTAAGATAAACAAAACAAAACTTCCCTTTAGACCACTTTACCACTGTAAGGATACCACTGGGAGAGGGTATTCTCTGCAGCTATTTTCACTCCTAGGTCCTGAAAGCAACTGAAACAGATTACTATGAAGGAAGTGTGTGAGCTATTTTTAAAAAATAGATATGAAAATAAAACTGGAAAATAATTGAGGATTTTATAGAACATTTCCCTTACAATTACTGCTACATTCCTTCTCTGGGATGAACATTGTGGTATATGCACAGAGATATCAGATTCACTGTTATATCATTCTTAAGGTATTTGTGAAAGTCCTGGTGAAAATGTAAGGGATGTGTTGCTGGACTGTATTCATGTTTTCAAATACTGTAGTCATGAATACTTATTAATTATGTAATTCTGTTTTCCAATCAAACCATGGGGAATCATCTTTTGGAAGATTTGGGTGCAGCACTCATCCTGCACAAAAGGACAAGTTTAGAAAAAGACAATTGTCAGTACTTTATTTTTAACACATTTAACGCCAAGTCAATGGGAAATTACATGTTTTCATACGTAGTGGATTCATATACTCTCATTTAAGTTGGTATGTACAGTTATTTCTCAATGAAACCCAAAATTATTCCTCAATTCCTTTCTCATTGAGGACAACTGTAGTGGCTACTATGATGATGACTAAGATGGAGCAACTTCTTTGGGGTGAGGTTGGAAGAAGGAAAAGAAAATTCCAGGAGCTATCAACCAGGTATTTTCTTACTTATTCAGCCAGTAAGAACCCTGGGGAGGTTATGCCTCTGGGTCCCTTTCTCTAAAGAAGCCAAGAACTTTCTCTTAGCGGGTCTCAAGTTTAGGATACATTAAAATGAAATTAACACCATAAAGAAATTCAATTTGGACCAAGTGGTTAAAAAAGCAACAAATAAACAAATAAAGCCCTTTAAATGAACACTAGGAAAAATGTGGGCTTTTACTCAGTACAAAAATTATTACATTATTCACGGAAAAAATCATCATACTGTTTCTAATTTTTTTTTGATGAGGCAATTGGGGTTGGCTTGCCTAGCATCACATAGCTAGTAAGTGTAAAGTGTCTGAGGGTGGATTTGAACTCAGGTCCTCCTGAATCCAGGGCTGGTGCTCTATCCATTGTGCCACCTAGTTGCCCCCATACTGTTTCTAATTTAACCTTATGTGATTAGAGGTTGTCCATACCAAGAATGTCACCTAACCTCAGTAACTCTCTAGAAATGCTGGAGTTGGCCTTAAGACACTTTGAATCCCTACAGACCTAGATGCACTGAAAGTATTCTTGTTTTTTGCTACAATACCCAGGGTCTACCCAAGTTTGTCTTTTGAATTCCCTTAAGAGTAGTTCATGGGAAGTCAAACTTGTCTAAATCTATATAGATAGGAAAAGGGCAAACTTTCCTCTGACCCTCCTCCAATAATATGTATATTTTTTCTAAAACTATTTCATATTGTGGAGTCTGTTCACGCAAGCAAGAAATCCTTACTCTGAAAAATATCTGGAATTTTTAGTGGATTCTACTTTCAGTTGAAGGTATTAGACTTAAATGATCTCTAAAATAATCTAAGATAGAGCGGCTAGATTTTGAAATAGATAGAGGGCCACATATGGAGTCAGAAAGACTCATTTTCCTGAGTTCAAATCTGTTCTCACACACTTACAAGCTGTGTGACCATGGGTAAGATTATCTTGTTGGCCTGATTTTTCTTATATGCAGAATGAGCTGGAGAAGGAAATGACAAATTAATCCAATATCTGTGTCAAGAAAATCCCAAATGGAGTCATGAATCGTCAGATATGATTGAAAATAATGAACAACAAAAATTCTAATATGAGTCAATCATACTCTATATCAACTAAGAAAGCAAATGTGAACTCCATTAAGAAAATAATGGTATCCAAGCATAGCATTTAGCAGTCTGATTGCATTTTGCCGTGTCCAGAAAACATGTGGAACATTGTGGTCAGCTTTCAAGACTTTGGGATGGAAATTGTTAAGCTGCAGGGAGGAAAAGACAGATGTAGCTTCAATAATGAAGAAATAAAAGCAATTAACTTGCGAGGAATGCTTTAAGACACTTTTGTTACCACAAAGAATAGGTTCATGGAAATTTAATCTCATTAAAGCTTAATATTTTATAGATAAGCAAGAATCAGAGAGGATAAACTTATTGGCCAGAATATCATAGGATCTAACCTGGTACCAGACCTGGTATTTCAATTAAGGTTCCTTCACAGTAGAGAGTGCACCAAAAATTTTAACTTTTAGAAACTTATAACTTCACTGAAACTTTTGGGACACTCTTTATAACCCATCGTTCTTTCCATTCTAGCAAAAAAATGGAAGAATTGGGTCTGGAGGTAGGAGAAGTGATGGAAGCTTTCCTAATATATTGGAATGACTGCCAAAAAGAAGAGGGAATAGACTCAATCTTCTTGGTTACAAAGGAGACCAGAAACAAGGGATGGAAATGAGCAAGGGGAAAATGAAGTCATGGTAAGGATAAACTTCTTAAGAATTTTAGATATTTGTGAGTATAATGGTAATTGGGGCAGGTAGAGAGATTCTACCTAGAATATATTGTTTCCCTCAGTAAAATGTCAGTACCTTGATAGCAAGAAGTATTTTTTAGTTAATCTGAGTCTGGCCAATGCATATCAAAGGAAATGACACAAGAATTTTCTAACTGCTTGTAAATTGATTTATTCTATGACACAAGAAAATCTCAACCAAAGGTAGGATGCTCATTTTTGGAGTAAAATACATATAGTATTTTGGGGGCAGCTAGGTGGTGTAGTGAACAAAACATTGGCCCTGGATTTAGCAGGACCTGAGTCCAAATCCAGCTTCAGGCACTTGGCACTTAATAGCTGTGTGACCCTTGGCAAGTCACTTAACCCTCATTGCCTCTCAAAAACAAAACAAAACAAAAAACCCAAAGAGACCAGAACACAAAAAATATATAGTATTTTACAGAGGTAGTATTTACTAACTCCTCTCTTAGCTCCTTTCAATCCATAGATGCACAAAACTATGATTCCCTGAAGGCTGACAATTAAAACAAACAAATCCATCCTTTTATTGAATATTAGGAGATATATTTTTATTCAAAAAAGAGAGGAGAATTAGGAAGAAGTTGAATAAGAAATTAAGCAGACATTTCTTGTTTTTTAATAATACAGTGGAATTAAACTCTCCCGTGGACTTCAAAGAGAAAGATTACATCAATTTTTGAAAGACTCTTTTCAGTGAACCTTTCACCTCTTTGTTCCTCAAACTATAAATCAGTGGGTTGAGCATGGGGATGACTAGGGTATAAAACACAGAGGCCATCTTGTCTGTATCAAAAGAATGACTAGAATGGGGCTGCAGGTACATGAAGAGAAGTGTCCCATAGAATACAACCACCCCTGTAAGGTGAGAACCACAAGTGGAAAATGCTTTGTACCTGCCCTCTGAAGACTTCATCCTGAGAATAGTCACAAGAATGAACAGATAGGAAGTCAGGATAATCAAGAGGGAAGAAACCAAACTAAATGCAGCAAAGGTCACGATGATTAATTCAAGCTCACTTGTGTCTGAGCATACAATGGACATCAGAGGGAGACTGTCACAGTAGAAATGTCTTAATATATTTGATTTACAGAAAGCTAGTTTAAAAACCTTTATTGTGACCAATAGGGATAACATGATGCCATAGAAGTATGGAACAGCCACCAAAATCCAACATACTGTGTCTGACATGATAACCATGTAGAGGAGAGGCTTACAGATAGCCACATAGCGGTCATAGGCCATGGTGGAAAGGATAAAAACTTCACTGGCCATAAATATTCCAAAGAAAAATAGCTGTGTTGCACATCCATTGAAGGAAATAGTATTTTTCTCAACCATGAAACTAATCAGCATTTTTGGACCAACAGCTGTGGAATAACCAAGATCAACAAATGCTAGATGCCTGAGAAAAAAGTACATGGGGGTTTGGAGATGAGAATCAAAACTAAGTAGGATGATCAGGCCTAGATTCCCCAGAGCTGTAGCCATGTAGTTGAGGAGAAACACAACAAAGAGGGGGCCCTGCAGTTCCGGACGGTTTGTGATGCCCATGAGGATGAATTCATTCACCTGGATCCCTGTGGTTTCATTTAACTTGATCATTTCTTCCATGCAAATAACATAATCTGAGAAAAAAAATGGAATAAGTCCTCTTTGAGTACTGTTTGCATAGTCAATTAAGAAATTAGTGGGAAGAAATTTCTTAGATAAGATGAATATGAACTCTTCCACCAAATTATAATCTATTTATATTATTATATAACATTACCTTAACAGCACCCTGTCACCAAGAAGAAATTATTTTAGTTTTGTTATAAAAATTAGCAGTGAATTTTGAAGTTCTTTATGACAAGATATGTGGCAGGAAAATATAATCAATAACATTTAAAATATTTTAAATAATCCACATGTAGAAGGAAAATAGTGAGACAATATAGAAGGGTCAAATATATAAGAATCCTTAGTGGAAACACAGTGGTGTAATAGGGATTGAGTTGACCTTGAAGGTATAAGATTATGGCTTAAGAACCATATCATACACATTTATGTGCTAGTCTTATAATATCATGGCAGTGTAAGATATTCTTTACAGTAAAACGTAGAAAAAAAATTAAAGTCCTGTATTCAAAAGTGAAATTCCTTTTGTGAAAGGTGCCTGAACTCAGTGAATATTGAAGAGAACAGAAGGGCAGCCCAGGATAGAAGGATGAAAGAGAGTAGAGAAACTGACTCAGAAACAGGAAATATATTGGCAATGAGGCAGAGTTAGATGGTCCCTCTCCTCAGCAGCTCCATGGACCTTTCAGGCCAAGCTTTACAGGACTTTTGGTCACAGTACCACAACCCTGAGCCCTCCTTCTATCAGTCTTCCTGACTTGTTAACTTTATATTGGAGTATCAAGATGGGTCAATTTCTAGATCTATAGCTTGGAATTACACTTGGGACAAATTCCTGGGTTTGGGGAAAGAAGAAGGTAAAACTGAGGCAGGAAGGAGTTTATTTTCTATAATGCTAAAGGGGAAAGGATGAAATATTATTGGTAGCTCTTAGTTTTAACTAATTATTTTTCTAACTAGATGCTAAGCCTTTACACTACTGGAGGAATATAAGTACTACTGCTCACCAAATTCAGCATGCTAGGTCAAAGCCCTACTTTCCCTGCCTTAGTTATAACTCTGGCAATTGTGGATGAGAGCAATCTTGGTAAAAGATTACATTACTTTGTACTAGCCTCTGCCTGTCCAGATCACAGTCAGGGAATGGAAATGCTTTTACTTCCAAACAAGGGTGGTGGTGAGGGAGGGATCAGATTTGGATAACTTCCAAAAGCAAATTTAGAAAAAGCCCTTGATGACAAGCCATTAACCAATATTTTCAGGCTACGGCCTTCTAATTTTTCCTATGAGTAATTGCTTTTTTTTGGTGGGGCAATGAGGATTAAGTGACTTTCCTAGGGTCACAGAGCTATAAAGTTTCAAGTGTCTGAAGTCAAATTTGAACTCAGGTCCTCCTGAAGCCAAGGCCAGTGCTTTATCCACTGTGCTACCTAGCAACCCCAGAATTACTTCTTAAACTGATGATAACTAATTGAAAGAGGAATGTAAAAACTTATTGGAAAAAGGATTGTAAGGAGTTTAATGGGATTGCCAATCATAGGAATGAATCATGAGATTTAAAGACTATCTATTGGATAGTCAAACTTCCTCCTTTTGCAGATGAGGATAAGTGATTTGTCTAAGGTCACATATAATAATTACCAGAGTGAGAATTTTAACTTTTCTGACTCTAAATTCAGGATTCATTCCAGTATACCATGACTGTGTCTTTTATTAACTGGCTGCCATGTTTCTCCTCCTTCACAATAGAATTCCCCTTTTCCACAGAGAAAGGAATGGTAGCAACCACTAGCTTTTATATGGGAGAAAATGCACATACATAACAACTCCTGTTATACAAGGATTCCTAGGGACAGCAAGCTGGTGCAGTGGATAGAGCACTGGGCCCGTAGTCAGGAGACCTGAGTTCCTATCTGGCTGCATATACTTCCTAGTCATGAGATCCTGAGCAAGTCACTTAACTTCTGTTTGCTTCAGTTTACTCAACTGTAAAATGAAGATAATATTAGTACCTTTTTCCCACTGTTGTTGTGAGGATCAAATGAAATGATATTTGTAAATTGTTCAGTACAGTGTCTAGCACATAGTAGGCATTAAATAAATGCGTTTTTCCTCTATTAAAAAAAGTTGTTTAAATTATTCAAGTTAAAAGTCCAATGCCTTTTCTTTTCTCGTTTTCCTGTAAATATTTAGAGAATGACCTCTAGGAAGACATGTATAACAAAATTCTCTATGATATCACCTCTCTGTCACCATACCTGAGATATATTATTTTGTTGCCTAGATTATGAAGGTGATTTAGGGTTCCAATTTTATTGTTGTAATGTCTTCAATTCTCAGACTCATGAAGGGCTTTTTTTTTTAATTTGATGTTAAAATTGTTCTTTGGCTGATGTTCAATTACACAACATTGTTTTCAAATACAATTGTGCTCTCTTATGATATTGGTGATCATTGTTTCTTGAGAAAATGTATTTTATTTCTCTGGGTGCAGAAAAGCAATTTTGTCATTGTTCAGAACTTTGCCTTCTGACCTTGTGACTTTCCTAGAATCAATAAATGCAATTTAATTTGTTTGAAATTATAATATGACCCCCAGATTTCTCTTTTCTCCCTCACTGTGGGCATACTGATTGAATTGTGTTACTGAATAGCTTTAATCCTGTAACATTTTTTCTACTTACTATACTTACTTCACAAACAAAGAATAAGGATACCTGCTCACCTGGAATGTAGAATCTTCTGTGGCTTTCTCATGTTTTCACTACTGTCAGCTACTAGTGGAAACTTTATGGGTTTCTATATCCCAAAGAGGCCATGTCCCTGAAGTACTAGATAATTTTAATGAATTTCATACTACCATTTCAAAGAAACTGCTGACATTTAATGTAAAACACTATATAGAATTTTACCTAATTCCAGGAAACATCTAGTAAATACCAATCATGTGGTTAATATTGTTCTTTTGTATTAAGCTTACAAACATTGCAGATGCTTTTTGCAATGGTCTATACCCAATAAAAGAATTTATTTATCCAGTTATGCATCAAAGGTCAAGGAAATGAAGAAAACCTAGTGTCTAGAAGGTAACATAAAATTGAATGGACAAGATGAAGAGCCAGCCTTTTTGGAAGCATATTTGGAAAATATGATACATTAGCCTTAGTGTTGTACCCAGAAATAAGCAGGGGTTTGTGAATAGGCTAGATCATCTTTAAAATATCTTGTTGAGTGGTTTCTGTCATATTATTCTCGTTGTGACTCCATTTGGCTTTTCTTGCTGGAGTTAATGGAGAGGTTGATCATTTCCTTCCCCAATTCATGTTACACATGAAAAACTGAGGGAAATAGAGATAAGTACCTTGCCCAGGTTCACACTGATAGTGAGTTTCTGAGAACCCAGATTTGCCCTCAAGATGAGGTCTTCATAACTTCAGGTCTGGCATTCTATACACTGCACCACGTGTCTACCCTTAGAATATTACAGAGATCCTTTAGAAGCAATTAAATGGTACAGTGGAGAGATCACTAATCATACCAGTCAGGAATAATTTTTCAAATCTGTTTTGGTTGTTTGTCCTTCATTCTTGAAGAGGACTATGACACCAGGAATGTCTTATGGCTTGCCATGAAATAGATTTAATTGAGGGAGTTACCAGCCTCAATTTCTCCTCTTATTCTTTTGTTTAAAATAGGAAAATAATAGAACCTATATGCCGGAACTGCTGTGAGAATCAAATGGAATTTTTATTAGCCATCTAAGTGGAAGAGTTGATCTATTACTAGTTTTGGAGTCAGGAAACGGGGTTCAAATGTGGCCTCAGATGCTTAAATATTACGTTTAATGTAGTTTACAAAAGAGACTGGCAAAAAGGTAGGAATTTAATAAATAATTATTTCTTTTGCTTTTTAATGAGTTCAAGCTTTTCCCAAAGAGCCCTCTTTACAAAAATCACCCTTCTATAAGTTCTATTGTAATAATTATAATTATAATAGTGAAGGAGATTTAAATAGAGCTCACAACGTGCCTAGCTCTCTTCTAAGTGATCCTACAAGTATGATCTCTTTTGATCCTCATAAGAATGCTGGGGAGTAAGAGCTATAATTATCCCCATTTTACATACAAGGGAACTGAGGAAAAGTTAAATGACTTGCCCAGAGCAAATATCTGAGACTTGATTGGAACTCAAATCTCCCTGATTCCACAAGCAGTGCTCATTGTCAATTAGCTGTCCTTATTTATAATATAATATAATATAATATAATATAATATAATATAATATAATATAATATAATATAATATAATATAATGTAATATAATATAATGTAACGTAATGTAATGTAATTAGTGTAATGTAATGTAATGTAATATATACAATAATATATAACGATATGTATTTCTGCCAAACAACTTTGCAATTCTCCCAACATTTTTTGTCAAAATTCTTCTTCACCAAATAATTTATACCATTAGGTTTATTGAACACTGAACTATCAAATTCAATACTTCATGACTGTTTCCTATGTTGAACTCCCTAGTGATATATTTTTGTGTTCTTTACTAACAATTTGGATGCTTTATACTATCTAGATTATTTAGTGATCAACAATGTACTGCTCCCTCTTCTTCCTACTTGCATTCTTGCTTATATTTCACTTTATTTCCCAACCTCATATACAGATACAATCAGAGGAGCAGTTAATCTGTTCAAACAATAGAGTGAGTCCAAGATTGCAACTGTGACTAATCTAAGAAGCCTTCTTCAAATAAGCCATTGTCCTCCAAAAACAACTTGATCTCAAGACACCACTAATGTCCCCCATGCTAAATAAAGCATACCTTTTAGAGAGAAATTCCTTTTTACTACCAAAACCTATACTGAGCTTTATAATTGATCAAGGTTTGATTAATTGCTGTGTATAATCTTCTGTGCATTTTACTATTTAAAAGGTATTGTGAAGGTGTTAATTTTCAAGTATGCATTTCCTAATGAACTTTGATTTTAGATGGTAAGTTCTTTTCTTCAAATGTATAGCACAGTATCTTGTCAACTAGATCTCCTACCACCAGGATAATTGCTCCTTTCCTGTTGTTCAGTTCCTATGTTCTAAATAATAACGTGGGTCCCTCATCTACACATAATATAGCCTCTCTATGAATTATGATTTTCAAACTCTCAGTTGTTTATATATTTTCTTCCTCTTTTTACTTCAGAAACCTGAATTCTCCAACTCATTGGTTATGTATGAGATTTTTTATTTTATATTTTTTTTTGCATGGGACAATGAGGTTTAAATGACTTGCTCAGGGTCACACAGCTAGTTAAGTGTTAAGTGTTTGAGGCCAGATTTAAACTCAGGTCCTCCTGAATCCAGGGCCAGTGCTTTATCCACTGTGCCACCTAGCTGCCTCCTATCTATGAGATTTTGAGGAGATTCTGTATTCACTAGCCTGGGTATCTTCTACAAAGAAGGTCCAATATTATATTTCTCAGGAGTCATTGACTTTCTAGGTATGATTATTATTCAAAGAAACTTTAAACAAGTTTGAAGACACCTTTCTCTTTATTAAGACATTATATGAAAATCAATTCAGAATACTATCTTCAATTCATATGCACTTCTGGTATTTGAAAGGATGGTATCATTTTAATCTGGAAGTAAACCTCAGTTCTTGGCTACAGCTGCTACTTTTGGATAAGGAAGAAAAATATATTTCATGTTTAATGTCATTGTATATATGTAACCTATATCAGATTACTTCCTTTCTTGGGGAGAAGGGAGGGAATAGAGGGAGAAAAATTTGGAACTATATAAAAAGAAAGGTTGAAAACTATCTCAACATCTAACTGGAAAATAATAAAATATTTTTATCATTTTTATGATTAGACAAAAGAAAATTGCCTAGAAATACTGGAGCTGTGACAAAGTATGAATTGAATTTAATAAATGCTTGTTAATTAATTAAAAAAAGAAAAAAAGAAGAAAAATATATTGCATAAGATTCCCAAATCATGAAAATAGTATGACTGCATGCACCATTTATGTTCTAGTCATGGTATAGTTGTTTGTTTGTTTGTTTTGTTTTGTGTTTTGTTAATACAATGTGACCATGTCAGTTAGAGATCTAATGTTTTGGATCACAACTTCAATGATATGACTGGGTCAGAAGGTCAGAAAAAACATTCAGCCAATTCTTTCCGGTCAAATCTTGCTGTTCATTGGGAAGATGGTTTGAGTTAGCCTCTGTGTGTGTTTGTGCACATGCGTAAATACACATGTACATATAAGTCTATATATGCATATATATATATGCATGTGTACATGTATATATGTGTATTTATGTGTGTATATATACACACACACATACTTACATAGAGATGGGTGTTTACATAATCTAATTTTTTGTTCTGAAACAAAACCAGTTCAACTTCATGGCCATCATTGAGTGGGTCAATTATTGTGCAGAATGGGCCATCACTTCTTGTCACTTCGAATACCCATAGATAACCACTTTTCTAGAATGTTTAGAAAAAAATAGGTACTTCCAGGGCAGAGCCAAGATAGTTGAGGAAAGGCAGTGAGCTCTTGAACTCATGACATGATCACTCCAATAAACATCCAAATAACACCATAGGAAAATGCCCAGAGCAGGAAAATTCATAGAAGAATGTGCTGAAATCATCTTCTAAACAAGAACGGCTTGGAAGGTCAGAAGGAGGGAGCTGCTGTGCTGATACAGGAGTCGAGAACAACCCCACAGTCAGTCTGACACAGATCCAGTCCCAGGAAGGCCTCACCAGAGAAGGAGACCCCCCCAGAGCCTCTGAATCAGCTGAAGCACCAGTGTCTTCTGGAACTAAGCTCACAGTCTGGTGAGAGGGCTGAGCCCTGGGTAGGGGGAGACTACAGGGGTCTATGCTGGTGCTGAGGCAGAACTTGGATTTTTCACCCCTGCTGAGAAACAGGAGGTAGGCTTGAGTAGCAGTGGCCCAGGTGAGGGAGGGACACAGACTCGTCAGAGCTAACAACCACAACGCACAAAGCTGGCTGATTAGCAAATTAGTCTGCAGTCATCTATGGACCAGGGAACAGGCCAGGCAAGCGAAGACCCCAATCCTCCTTAAATCATACCACCTGGGAATTCTTAAGCTTGGGATACTTTAGCCTGTTAACAGTGCCCACTTTAAGGAGCTAAAAGTCAAGTAAAAGAAAGGCAAGATGAGCCGATGGAGAAAGATGAGGACCACAGAAAGTTTCTTCAGTGACAAGGAAGACAAAGGTGCACCCTCAGAGGAAGATGTCATCATTAGGGCCCCTATATCTAAAGCTTCCAAGAAAAATATGAACTGGTCTCAGACCATAGAGGCATTAAAAAAAAAAACAAAAAACTTTGAAGATAAAGTTAGAGAGTTAGAGGAAAAAATGGAAAGATGAATGAGAGTGATGCAGGAAAGACATGAGAAAAAAATCAACAGTTGAAAAGTCAAATTGGCCAAATGGAAAAGGAGGTACAACAGCCCTCTGATGAACATAATTGCCTATAAATGAGGATTGAACAAATTGAAGACAGTGAATTTATGAGAAACCAAGACACAATAAAGCAAATCCAAATGAATAAAAAATAGAGGGCAATGTGAAATATCTTCTGGGAAAAACTGCTGACCTGAAAAATAGGTCTAGGAGAGATAATTTGAAAATTATTGGTCTACCTGAAAACCATGATCAAGGAAAGAGCTTAGACATCATCTTCCAAGATATTCTCAGAAAATTTTCTTTAAATTCTAGAAGAAGAAGATGAAATAGAAATTGAAAGAATCCAACGATCGAGATCCCCAAAGGAAAACTCCTAGGAATATTATAGCCAAATTCCAGAGCTCTCAGGTCAAGAAGAAAATACTGCAAGCTGCCAAAAAGAAAGAATTCAAGTACTGTGGAGCCCCAGTCAGGATAGCACAAGATCTAGCAACCTCTACATTAAAGGACTGGAGGGCATGGGATATGATATTCCAGAGGGCAAAGGAAATGGGATTACAATCAAGAATAACTTACCCAGAAAAACTCATCATAATCTTTCATCAGAAAAAATGGGACTTTAATGAAAAAGAGGACTTTTAGATATTTGTGATGAAAAGACCTGAACTGAATGGCAAATTTGACTTTTAAATACAAAACCCATAAAAAATTGGAACTGGGGACACATGTGGGGTTTACAGTGGGCGACTGTCTTGTGTCTGAGGCTGGGTTTTAGCTGGTATCCCCCTGGGCCAGGGGTGATGCTTTGTCCACTGTGTCACCTAGCTAGGTGATGAAATCTTTAGGGTTAAATTGAGGGGTGAAGGGGATGCACTGGGGGAGAGGGAAATCCTACATGAAAGAAACAGGAAAAGGCTTATGGAGTGGGGGAAGAGATGGGAAAGGAGCAGGGCAGTAAATGAATTTTACACTCATCAGACAAGGCTCAAAGACCTTAAACTCATCAGAGCTGCCTCAAAGAGGCACTCACACACACACCCAACTGGGTGGAGTAATCTATTTAATCTGGGCAGTAAGTGAGCCTAACACTCATCAGAATTGGCTCAAAGACCTCAATCTCATTAGAATTGGCTCAGGGAGGGAATAATGTACACACTCAATTGGTTGAAGTAATATCTCTAACCCTACAGGAAAATAGGAGGGGAAAGGGATAAAGAGAGGGGGACAAAAGAAGGAAGGGCAGAGGGGGGGAGGGTACAGACAGAAACAAATCCCTTTTGAAGAGAGGTAGGATGAAAGAAGATGGATAATAGCATAAATATCATGGGGAAGGGAATCATATGGAAGGGAAACAGTTAACAATAGTAATCATGAAAAAGAGAAAAGGGGAAAAATTGTACAAAAAATATTTATAGCAACTCTTGGTGGAGGCTAAGAATCGAGAATAAAGGGATTGTCCATCAATTGAGCAATGATGGAAGAAGCTGTGCTATATGATTTTGGTGGAATGTTCTTTTGGTATAGGAAATGACAAACAGTATGATCCCAGAAAAACCTGGAAAGACTAATGAACATCAATGTATAGTGAAGTGAGCAGAGCTGGGAGGAAATTGTGCATAGTGACAGCAGTATTGTTCAATGAGCAATTGTGAATGACAACTACTCTCAGCAATGCAATGATCCAAGACAATCCCAAGGAACTAATGAGGAAGCTTACTATGCACTCCCGTAGAAAGAACTGATGAAAAGAACACTTGTGGATTGTACATATATTACCTGGTTGTGATCTTGTGGAGGGGGGAGGAAAGGGAGGGAGGGAGGGAGAAAAATTTGGAACTCTAAATCTTATGAAAATGAATGCTGAAAACTACCCTTACATGTAACTGGAAAAAAAATAAAATAAATATTTGTTGCTAAATATTAAAAAAAAAGATAAAGGCCCTGGCAGTGACAGTGATCCCCAAGACCCAGTCATCACATGAAGTACCAGCAATGGAGATGTAACCAAGAATTAACTTTTGTATATTTTATAGTTATGACTACTGATCCAGAGATTAAATCTCTCCTCTACCAACCTCCTTAAAAGAATGACTCAACATAAAAAAGAGATATAAAAATAGCATTGACAAAGATATATTATCCTATGCTACTATACCTTAAGAATAACAAGCTTTTTTCATTTGACTTATCCTGGAAACATTTTTTGTTTATTGTCTCCACCTATCAATATGTGAATTCCTTGATTGCATAGATCAACTTCCACTCCTATTTGTGTCCCAATTGCTTAGTCCAGTGATGTATACAGTATAAATATGTTTTAAATTGTGTTTTCATTCTTTCAAACTGATTTTGGAGCCCAATATCTACTTCAATAGTATTTTTTCCCTTTTGTAGAATATTTTGGATCTGGTAGCTCTGAAGCTTTCTTGAACAATTTTCTTGCTAACTTTCTGGTCTCTTTAAACACCACTGAAAAACTATACTCTTCAATCCAATGACACTGAATTGATGACTGATCCACAAAACAACAACAACAAACAAAACACTCTATCTCTGTGCTTTGCATATTATCTCTGGTTAATTCCCTTATGCCTGGACTACCCTCCCTTGTCTGCTTTGCCTACTGACCTCCCTGACTTTCTTTAAGTCCCAACTAAATTTCTATCTTGCACAAAATGTCTTCTAAACCCCCTTATTCCAGTATTTTCCATATAATAACAATTTCCTATTTATTTTGAATATACCTTACTTTAAATATATTTCCTTGTATGTTTTGCATCCATCTGGAGATTGTAAGATCCTTTAGGGGAGAGATTCTCTTTTAGCTTTTTTGTGTCTCCATTATATAGCAGTGTTTGAAAGATACTAGGTGTTTTGGATGTTTATTGAACTTTTGTTGTCTTAAAATAGCCATCTAACTAAAAGTATACCTTTGGTTTCTCTTTGTCTTATTCTAGATTTCAACACTGACCAACAGCAGCATATAAAATCCCCATATATAATCACTAAGACTTTCACAATTACCTTAAAAATCATAGGACACTTAGTGTGATATCTCTGTGGAAGTAACAAAGTACTCTTTCCAAGGGATGAGCAGTAATTATTAAGGATATGTTTATTTGCTGATGGGGATGAGGATAAAGTTAATGAGAAGGATAATTAATATTGACAAATAACAATGATAAGTAAGCTTATATTTAGTAACTGGATTTTCCTGAGTTGAGAAACAGCCTGGTGAAGGGGATAAAATATGGTGTTGGACTTGTAGTCAGAAAGACTTGGTTCCAATCTTGTATCCAACAATTATGGGCTATAGAATCTCAGAAAAACTTTTAGGTACAGAGCCAAGATGGTGAAGGAAAGGCAGTGAGTTGCCTGAGCTCTCCCCAAGATCCCTCCAAATACTTTCAAATAATGTTGTAAGATATTTCCTGGAGCAGCAGAATGCACAGAGAAGAAAAGGTGAATTAATTTTCCATCCAAAGACAACTTAGAAGGTTGGCAAAAAAGGTCTGTCATACTGGCGTGAGAGTGGAGCATAGCCCAATGCAGGCCACACCAGTGCAGACCCAGCCCCAGCCCCAGAAAAAACAAACAAACAAAAACATTTAAACTCTTTGAACCTTCATTTCCTCATCTGTAAAAACGTGTTAAAATAGACATAATCTACCTATTTCAGAGAGTTGCTATGAAGCCTCAGTAAGACCATATTTGTGAACTCTCTCTGAATGTCAGCAATTATCCAAACAATTTTTCTTACTGAAAATATTAAAACAGTCTTCCAATGTGTAAATGAAAGGATATTTTACTCACTATACTTACATTACTTGCTTAAGAGGAAACAGAAGTAAGGAAAAGCAAATTAAAATAAACAAAACAAAGCTTCTCCTTCAACCACATTATCATTGGAAGGACGCAAAAAGATATTATCTCTGTGGCTTTTTTCACATATAGGACCTCAGAACAACTAAGATGGGTTACTATTGAGGAAAAGGTTTGTCAGCTATTTTTTAAACGGATATGAAAAAAATTCTGGAAAATCATTGAGGTTTTTATAGAAAGTCCATGTTTTCAAATATTGTAGTAATAAAACTCATTAATGAAGGAATTATTTTTTTCCAGTCAAAGCAAGGGAAATCATGTGTTGCAAGATTTGGGTGCAGCATTCATCTTGAATAAAAGCATATGGTTTAGAAAAAGACAATTGTCATTAATTTATTTTTTTACATATTTCATAGCAAATCAATAGGAAATTACATAGTGTCTTCATACCTCATGATTTAAATCTACTCCCATTTAGGTCAGTTGGTATAGTTATTTCCCAATGAACATCATTAAAAGCCTTCCTTAAGTCCTTTTTCATTGAAGACAACTGCAGGAGCTGCTATAATGATGACTAAGAGAGCAACAATTCTTCTTCCTTGGGTGGAGGTTGGAAGAAGGAAGAGATATTTCCAGAAGATATCTATCAACTGGATACTTTCTTACCTAATCAGCCAGTAAAACATTCAAGGCCCCTAGGACTCTTTCCCCATATAAGCCAAGAACTTTTCCTTAGCAGTTCTTAAGCCTGTGACACATTAAAATGAGACTACCAACATAAAGGAATGCAATTGGGACCAATGTAAAGACATTTATTTGAATTGTTAAAAAAAAAAAAAAAAAACTTAAGTGAACATTAGAATAAACATAGGCTTTGATAGTCTTGGAAAATTATTTATTATATAGGTCAGGAAAATAATAATTATCATAGTACTTAAATTTGAAACCTTCTTTAAAGGTGGTCCATACCAATAATGTCACCTGACCCCAGTAACTCTCTAGAAATGTTTGAGTTGGCTAGAGGTATTTAGGGTTCCTCCTAGTCCTGTGTCAATTGAAAGCATTCTTTTTTTTTTTGTTACAACACCCAGGACTTTTGATGGGTCTATTCAAGTTTGTATTTTGTATTCCCTTATATTTTGGCATAAGTAGGGTTCATGAGAAGCCAAACTTGTTTCAGTCTTATATAATATAAACCTTCCAGAGCTCAGATAGGAGGGGACCATACCGTCCTCCAACAAATAATGAAATAAATTTGTTTGCAAAACTATTTCGTATTTTAGAATCTGTTCTCACAAACCAAAATCATTACTCTGAAAAATATCTGAACCTTTTAGTGGGTTCCACCTTCAAATGAAAACATTGGACTTGGGTGACCTCTAAGGTCATCTAAGGTGGAGCAGCTAGGTGGTGAGTTGGATAGGGTACCACATCTGGAGTCTCACACCCTTACATGCTATGTAATCATGGGCAAGGGTGTGCAGTTTACTTCAGTTTATTCATATGTGGAATGAGCTGGAAAGGGAAATGGCAAAACACTCAGGATCTTTGTCAAGAAAATCCTAAGAGTTGGACATGACTAAAAAAAGAATGTAAAACTATGAAAATTCCAATATGAGTTTAGTACATTATGTATCAACTAAAAAACTTATAGGGACTCCATGAAAAAGTTCATGGCATCCAAACATAGGATGTGATAGTCTGGTTGCATTCTGCATTGGCCCGACAATGATGGAATATTGAGTTCAATTTTCAGTGATAAAGTTCAGGATAAAGATTGATAAGTTTCCTGGAGAAGAGATGGAGGCAGGCTCAATATTAGAGAAACAGAAGCACATGATTGGTGAGGAATGCTTTAAGATACTATTTTGTTGGGGCAGCTAGGTCGCACAGTGGATAGAGCACCGACCCTGGATTCAGGAGGATCTGAGTTCAAATCTTGTCTCAGACATTTGACACTTATTAGCTGTGTGACCCCGGGCAAGTCACTTAAACCCAATTGCCTCACACACACTAAAAAAGATACTATTTTGTTACTACAAAAAATAGATTCATGGCATTATAGCTTTTGAAATGAATTAGACCTTCAAACTTATCTTATCAATTCTGTACAGTTTACAGATGAGTGAGAGCCAGAGAGGATGAATGTATTGCCTAGAGTATCACAGGCCACAGGTAATGGACCTGGTATTTGAACACAAGTCCTCTCACAGTAGGGAGTCAACCAAAAGTCTTAGTTCATTTTAAGCTTTAGAAACTTAAAACTTCACTGAAACTTTTGGGACATTCTCTGTAATCAATTGTTTTGTTTTGTTTTGTTTTCCATTTCAGTACAAGAATGGGTGAATTGGGTCTCAAAGTAGGAGAAGGGATGGAAAGTTCCCTCATATACTAGATTGATTGCCACAAAGAGGGGAGAATACACTTATTCTTCTCTATTACAGAAATGACAAGAACCAGTGATTAGAAATTAGTGAGGGGAAACAGAAGATAGGGTAAGGATAAACTTCTTAACAAATGGAAATATTTTTCAGTAGAACGACTACTGTGGCAGTTATTGAGACTCTCATGGACATATTGTTTCCCTTACTAAAATGTAAATACCTCATGACAAAGACTATTTTTATCCATATGGATTAGCCCGATGCCCAGCAGAATATGTGACTCCAAAATTTTCTAAATACTTGTGAATTGATTGAGTCTTCCATGCAAGAATACTTCTACCAAAGGTGCGATGCTCATTTTGGGGAGTGAATAAACTATAGAGTTTTATAGTGGTAGTATTTACTAACTCCTCTCTTAGCTCCCTTCAATCCATAAATGAACAAAACTATGATTGCCTGCATGTTGACAATTAAAAACTATCAAACAAACAAAAGGAATTCTCTGATTGCTTATTAGGGGAGCTTTTTTTTTAATACAAAAAGAGAGAAGAATTGGAAAGAAATTCACTAAGAAATAAAGGAGAAGTTTACTTGCTTATAATAATATATTAGAATCAAACACTACCTTGAACCTTAAAAAGAATGATTATATCAGCTTTTGAAAGACTCTTTTCAGTGCACCTTTCACCTCTTTGTTCCTCAAACTGTAAATCAGTGGGTTGAGCATGGGGATGACCAGGGTATAAAACACAGAGGCCATCTTGTCTGTATCAAAGGAATGACTAGAATGGGGCTGCAGGTACATGAAGAGAAGTGTCCCATAAAATATTACCACCCCCGTAAGGTGAGAGCCACAGGTGGAGAAGGCTTTGTACCTGCCCTCTGAAGACTTTATTCTGAGAATAGCTACAAGAATGAACAGGTAAGAAATGAAGATAATCAAGAGGGAAGAAACCAAACTAAATGCAGCAAAGGTCATGATGATTAATTCAACCTCACTTGTGTCTGAGCATATGATGGACATTAGAGGGAGACTGTCACAGTAGAAATGTCTTAGTATATTTGACTTACAGAAAGATGATTTTAAAAGCTTTATTGTGATCAATAGAGATACTATGGTGCTACAGAGGTATGAAATACCCACCAACATCCAACAAACCACGTTTGACATTATGACCATATAGAGGAGAGGCTTACAGATAGCCACATAGCGGTCATAGGCCATGGCTGAAAGGATAAAAACTTCACTGGTAATAAATATCTGAAAGAAAAATAACTGGGTTCCACACCCGTTGAAGGAAATAGTATTTTTTTCTACTGTAAAACTGATCAGCATTTTTGGACCAACAGCTGTGGAATAACCAAGATCTATAAATGCTAGATGCTGAAGAAAAAAGTACATGGGGGTTTGCAGGTGGGAATCGACACTTGTTAGGATGACCAAGCCTAGATTCCCCAGAGCTGTAGCCATGTAGTTGAGGAGAAACACAACAAAGAGGGGGCCCTGAAGCTCAGGACGGTTTGTGATGCCCATGAGTATGAATTCATTCACAGGGTTTCCTGTGGTTTCGTTCAACTTGATCATTTCTTCTATCCAAGCAATATGTTCTGAGAAAAAAAAAACGGAAAAGCCTTCTTTGAGTGCTGTTTGCATAGTCAATTAGGAAGTTGGGGGACAGAAAGTTCTTAGATAAAATGAGTAAGAATTTTTCCACTAAATAATAATAATAATTTATATCATCATATCACATAACATCTTAAGAAGATATCTGTCACCAAGAAGAAAATGATTGCAGTTTTATTATACAAAATTAGGAGTGAATTGTGAAGTTCTGTAATGCCAAGATAAGTGACAGGATAATATTATAAATAACTCTCAAATATTTTAACTAATCAGATTGTAGTAGAAGGATAATGATATATTTGAGGAGGGTAGACTATATAAGAATCCCTAATTGAAATGCTGTAGTGTAAAGGGGATCAAGTTGGCCTCAAAGTCTAGAAGACTATGGTTTAAGAACCATATCCAACACAATTTTGTGTGACCCTGTGCTAGTCTTGTAACATCTATTTTCCCCAATTATATGTTGCCAAAACTCGATGTCCAACATTCTGAAATATAATTTCCTTCATAAGTGCATCCTAAACCATTGAGGTTAAAAGTCAGATATCTCTTCCTTTCTCAATCCCTGTTAAACATTAAGAGTAGGACCTCTAGGAAGACAACATGGGTAACCAAACTCTCTATAGCATCATTTCTCTGTCACTTTATCTAAGACTGAATAATTTGCTACCTGGATTTTGAAGGTAATCTAGGCCTGGGGTTTGAATGTTTTAATGCCTTCAATTTGAGACACATGAAGTTTATATTTTTATATTAAAATTATTCCTCATATGATGTCCACTTTCACAGAATAGTCCTCAAGGACAATTAGGTATCTCGTAAATTATTAGTGATCAATTTTCCTTGACAAAATCTATTTTATTTTTTTGGTTGCAGAAAAGTAATTTTGTCATTGTTCACAACTATGTCTTGTGATCTAGTGCATTTCCTCAAATCATTTCATGCAGTTTTAATTTGTATGAATTTACAACATAACCCCTAAATTTCTCCATTCATGCTTGAATTATGAAACTTAACTGCTTATAATCTGTAACTGTTTTTGATACTTACTGTACTTAGATCACAAAGAATAATGTTACCTGCTCACCTGGAAGACAGAATCTTCTGTGACTTTTTCATGTCTTTACTACAGCCAGCCACTGAGGAGAGTCTTTATGGGTTTCTTCATCCCAAAGAGGCCATGTCTCTGAAGTATTGGAGAACTTTAATGAATTTCATACTATCATCTCAAAGAAATTGCTCAGATCTGTTGTCTTCAATGTGTAAGACTATATATAATTTTACCTAATTGCATTAAAAATTTATTAAATACCAACTATTGCAAGGCTCCAAATTTTTGTTTATACTGTTCTATTTGTATCCAAGTTAAAAATATTGCAGAGGCTTTTGGGAAAATTCTGTAGCTAATCAGAAAAATATATTTTATCTAGTCACATATTAAAGGTCAGGAAAATGAAGATAACACACTGCCTAGAAAATAGCATGAAATTAATTGGCAAGAGGAATAAACTTCCTTTTTGGAAGCCGATCTAGGAAAGGTGATACTTTAGCATCAATATCTCACCTAGAATTAAACAGAAGGTTGTGAGCAGGCTAGATTCCTTTTGAATATTTTGTTTGGCAACTTCAGTCATGCTCAACTCTTTGCAACCCAATTTGTGGTTTTCTGGGCAGAGATATTAGACTGCTTTAATGCTTCTTTCTAAAGCTCATTTTCCAGATGAAAGACTGACGGAAATAGAGTTAAGTAACTTGTCCAGGGTCACATAGCTTGGAAGTGTCTGAGGTCAGATTTGCCCTCAGAAAGATGTCTTCCTGACTCCAGGCCTAGTATTCTGTCCACTGCACCACATAGGTACTCTCAGAATATCACAGAAATCATTTAGAACAATCTAGTTGGTGCAGGGGAGAGAGCACTAAGTATGCAATCAGGAAGAAATGTTTTCAAATTTGTCGTCATAGAGTAGGTGTGTGGCGCATTGCATTTTTATTTTAGGGAGGCAATTTGGGGTTAAGTGACCTGCCCAGGGTCACTTACCTAGTAAGTATTAAGTATCTGAGGCCGGATTTGAACTCAGGTACTCCTGACTCCAGGGCTAGTGCTGTATCCACTGTACCACCTAGCTGCCCCCGGGCCCATTGCATTTAATAACCTCTTTCTGCCTCTTTTTCTTTCTTTTGAATTAAGACAAATAATAGCCCCTATATTTCTATATTTCTATCAGGCACATAAGTGGTAGAGTGAATCTAATACTGTGTTTGGAGTCAGGAAACCTGCTTTTCAATGTGGCCTTAGACACTCATGATCATGGTGGCAATGGGTAAGTCATTTGATCTTCATCTGAATCACATTCTCTTTTTTTAGTTAATTTATTTTTTTTAATATTTTTTCCCCAATTACATGTAAATACAAATTTTGACATCACTTATTTTTTGAACTTTTGTGTTCCAAATTCTCTTCCTCCCTCCCTCCTCCCCCAAAACTCAAGCAAGTCAATATAAGTCATGTAAAACATCTCCACATTGGTTGGGTTGTGAAAGAAAACAGATAAAAACAAAACTTCAGATAAAGGAAGTAAAAAAATATGCTTCAATCTGTATTCAGACACTGTCAGTTCTCTGTAGATGGACTGCACCTTCCAGAAGACCACCAGAGTTGTCTTGGATGATTTCATTACTGAAAATAACCAAATCATTCATAGCAGATCATCTTGTAGTATTGCTGTTATTTTGTATACAGTACATTTCACGTTGCATCAACTCATGTAGGGTTTTCTGGGTTTTTCTGATAGCATCCTGATCATTAATTTTTTTTAATAGTAAACCACATTTATATAGTACTTTAAAGAGAGATTTCCTTAATATCAACACATGAGGTTGATTCTTGCAATAACAGGGAAGACATTTATATAGTACCTTATACCTGACAAAGAATTTTCTTCACAGTAACCCAGCAAAGTAAGAACCATATGTTTCATCATCATCATGATCAATCATCATCAATCAATCCTCATAATTATAAATCAAACCTCATATTCATCAATTAATCATCATCATTATCAATCAGTCCTCATCATTCATCAATCCCCATCAATCAATTCTCATCTTCAATCCATCAATCCATCATCATCATCATCTTACATTACTCTTGTCTCTGCTTCAAAATTATTTTCACAGTTACAATTGTTTCCCTCCATCCAATTTCCTCCATAAGATATTTACTCTATTTTCTATCTTCTTTACTTCTTCACTGGTGCCTTAAAAACCAATTGCTTCGAGCAGGTGGGGCTCGTTAGCCTTGGCACGCAACCCGCCTAGGGTAAGGAACCCTACTGTTAAACCTCAGCTGCCTTGCAGCTATACCCATATATGGGAAAGGATTCGGGAGTTAACCCTGAGGAAAAATCAGGAGTCAGAGTCCCTTAGGCAGTTGGATGTTGGACATCACATCCCTCTGGCAACTCCTACGGTAGCACTGGTGCCAAACTGTATTGTCTCTGCCTCTCCTTTGGATCCACCAATGTCACGGAAAGGGAAAACCTGCTGCATGGGCAACGGCTTGTTTTCCATATTGATCTGTCCAGGCCAATGCCCTGGAGAGGACACTCCAGCTACTCCTCATGGGGTAGATACAACACAGGATGTGGCAGTTCCTGGTTATAAGTCACTCAGGAGCTGTATTGGACTACACAGCCATACTGTGGCCTGTGGCTCTTCAAGGTGATGATCCATGGTCGTCCGTGACTGGTGGAGGACTACTGCTACTACTACTACTTACCCTAACCCTCTTCAAAAGTGTTTTGCTTCTGACTGCCCCCTCCCCCAATCTTCCCTTCATTCTTTCAGCCGTCCCTCCTTATCTACTTCCCCTCCTACCCTTTTGCAGGGTTAGATAGATTACTCCACCCAATTGAGTGTGTATGTTTTTCCCCCCTTGATTCAACTCTCATGAAATTAAGGTCTTTCAGGCAATTCTGATGAGTATAAGGCTCATTCACTGCCCTATTGCTCCCCCATTTCTCCCCCTACTCCAATAAACAAAAAATAAATGCTTTACAAATATCATCCATTCTTAATCAATTCCCACCTGGACCCTCTGTCTAAGTTTATTCCTATCATCTTCCCTAATACTAAGAAAGTTCTTATGAGTTAGACATATCATCTTCCTATATCAGAATGTAAACAGTTTAACCTTTTAACATCCCTCTTGAATTCTTTTTTACCTGTTTACCTTTCTAAGCTTCTCTAGGGTCTTGTATTTGAAACTCAAATTTTCTATTCAGTTCAGGTCTTTTTATCACAAATATCTGAAAGTCCTCTTTTTCATTGAAGTCACATTTTTCCCCCTGAAAGATTATACTCACTTTGTGTGTGTGTGTGTGTGTGTGTGTGTGTGTGTGTGTGTGTGTGTGTGTGAAGGCTACAATGTGTATATTGATACCGGCTCTTGCCCAGGCTAGAAAAAATCTTTTTAAGGCCAGGCCTTAAAAGGGCTTGTTGAAGGGGTAGAAAGGATGTCCTGAATCTCTTCAGACCCATTTCTCACCCACCGTTATCGTGGGCACGATATACCGCCAATTCTTGTTCAGAGCCCCCAGCTGCTTCATCTCCTCAGGGGTCAGGGTGAAGTCAAACACCTGTATGTTCTGCAGGATACAGGAAGGAGTGATGCTCTTGGGAATGCAGATTACCTTTCACTGGATTTGCCACCTGAGAAGGACCTGGCCTGGTGACTTCCCGTACTTCTTGGCCAGCTCAAGGACCACAGGCTCCTCCAGTGCAACCAGCTCTAGGGGGTCTCTCCAGCTTTGGTCTGGGGAGCCCAGAGGGCTGTAGGCCGTTACCTCCAGCCTCCGCTGGTGGCAGTGAGCAATCAGCTCATTCTGGGCCAGGTTAGGGTGACTCTACACCTGGAGCACAGCAGGCCTCACTGTGGCTATGCCGAGAATGTCATCGATCTGGCGGCTGTTGAAGTTGGAGAGTCCCAGGGCCCACACCAGCCCCTTGGACACCAGCACCTCCATCACCTTCCAAGTCTCCTTGGAGTGGATTATACTCACTTTTCCTGAGTAGGTGATCCTTGGTTGTAATCCAAATTCAATTGCCCTACAGAATATCATAGTCCATGCCCTCTGATCCTTTCATGTAGAGGCTGCTAGATCTCATGCTATCCTCACTTTGTTCTACAATGCTTGAATTATTTCTTTCTGACTGCTTGTAATATTTTCTCCTTCACCTGGGAGCTTTGGAATTTGGCTATAATATTCCTGGAAGTTTTCATTTTGGGATCTCTTTTAGTAGGTGATTGGTAGATTCATTCAATTTCTATTATATCTTCTGCTTCTAGAATATCAGGGCAATTTTACCTGACAATCTCTTGGAAGATGATGTCTAAGCTCTTATTTTGATCATGGTTTTCAGGTAGTCCAATAATTTTCAAATTATCTCTCCTGGATCCATTTTCCAGGTCAGCAGTTTTTCCAAGAAGGTATTTCACATTGCCCTCTATTTTTTATTCATTTGGATTGGCTTTATTGTCTTGATTTCTCATAAAGTCATTAGTTTACATTTGTTCAATCCTAATTCTTAGGTAATTATTTTCTTCAGAGAGCTTTTCTATTTTGCTTTTCAAGATGTTTACTTTTTTCTCATGTTTTCCTCTATCACTCTCATTTTTTCCTCTACCTCTCTTACTTTACCTTCAAAGTCCTTTTTGAGTGCCCCTATGGCCTGAGACCAATTTCTATTTGTCTTGGAAGCTTTGGTTGTGCAGGAGCCCTGACATTTCTATCCTCTTCTGAGAGTGTACCTTGATCTTCCTTGTCATTAAAGAAACTTCCTATGGGCTCATTTTGCCTGCCTTTTACTTGACTTTTTTGTTTGTTTGTTTTTGTTTTTTTTTACTGAGGCAATTGGGGTTAAGTGACTTGACCAGGGTCACACAGCTAGTAAGTGTTAAGTGTCTGAGGCCGGATTTGAACTCAGCTACTCCTGACTCCAGGGCTGGTTCTGTATCCACTGTGCCACCTAGCTGCCCCTACTTGACTTTTAATTCCTTCTTAAAGTGGGCCACTGCTTGCAGGCTGCACGGTTCCAGGCTTCAGGGGCTTCCAGGTGGTACAGTTTAAGGAGAGGCATGTTCTCCAGTTGTTTGGCCTTTGCTCTGCTCTGAAAATAATCCCAGGCCTACTTACTCTTCAACTAAAAAACAAAATTTCAGTTTCTCTGGGTTGATAGCTCCAGTAAGCCTGCTTCCCTATCCCAGCTGGATCGCTGGGACTCAAGGCTGCTTCCTGGTTCCCAGCAGGGGGAAAACAACCAAGTTCTGCCTCAGCACCAACAGAGACCCCAGTAATCTCCACCTAGACAACCATTTAGCCCATACTGTGAGCTTATTTCCAGAAGACACTGGCACTGCAACTGATTCAGAGGCTTCAGAGTTTTCTTTTTCTGGTGCAGCCTGCATGGTGTTGGATATGTGACGGCTTTACCTCAGGATTGGGTTTCACTTCTGCCCCAGCACAGCAGACCCTTTTTGTTGACTTTCTAAGCCATCTTTGGTGGAAAATAATCTCATCCCATACTTTTGTGTGTTCTGCTACTCTAGTTATTTTCTTTTGGCATTATTTGAAGGGATTTGGAGCAATTTGGGGGAGAGATCTTAGAAATTACTGTCTGTCCTCCACCATCTTGGCTCCTGAATCACATTCTTTAACTGAAAAATGGAGATAACAATAACACTTCCTGCTAGGATTATTGTGAAGATCAAATAGTACATAATATGATATATCAGAGACTGGCACATAGGAAGCATTTGATGAATACTTGTTTCTTTCCCTTCTTTTTTAATTATAAAAGTATTTTATTATTTTCAAGTTACAAGTAGAGATACTTTTCAACATTTGTTTTTATAAGATTTCTAGTTTCAAATTTTTCTCCCTCCTTCCCCTCCCTGCCCCCTCCTTAAGGCAGCAAGTAATCTGATATAGGTTATATATGTACAATCACATTAAACAAATTTCTGCATTAGTCTTGCTGTAAAAGAAGAATCAGAGCAAAAAGGAAAAATCTCAAAAAAGAAAAACAACAGCACCAAAAACAAAAGAAGTAGTATTGTTCAATCTGCATCCATATTCCACATTTCTTTTTTTTCTGGATTTGGAAAGCATTTTCCATCATGAGTCTTTTGGAAGTATCTTGTACCTTTGCATTGCTGAGAAGAATCAAGTCTACCACAATTGATCAACACATAATGTTTATGAAACTGTGTACAGTGTTCTGATTCTGCTCATCTCACTCATTATCAGTTCATGCAAGTCCTTCCAGGTTTCTCTGAAATCTGCCTGTTCATCGTTTCTTATAGCACAATAATACTCCATTACATTCATATACCCCAACTTGTTCAGATATTCCCCCAATTGATAGGAAAGCCCTCAATTTCCAATTCCTTGCCACCACAAAAAGAGTAGCTATAAATATTTTTGTACATGTGGGTCATTTTCCATTTTTTATGATCTCTTTGGAAAAAAGACCAAATAGTGCTATTGCTGGGTCAAAGGGTATGCAGAGCTTTATAGCCCTTTGGGCATTATTCCCAACTGTTCTCCAAAATGGTTGGATCAGTTGACAGTTCCACCAACAATGCATTAGTGTTCCAATTTTTGCACAGCTTCTCCAACATTTATTACTTTCATTTTTTGTCATATTAGACAATCTGATAGGTGTCAAGTGGTACCTCCTAGTTGTTTTAATTTGCATTTCTCCAATCAATGGTGATTTAGAGCATTTTTCCATGTGGCTTTGATTTCCATAGCTTTGATTTCTTCATCATAATCCTGCCTGTTCATATCCCTTGACCATTTGTCAATTGGGGAATGACTTGGATTCTTATAAATTTGATTTAATTCCTAATATATTTTAGAAATGAAGCCTTTATTGGAAGTACTGGCTATAAAAATTGTTTCACAGTTTTCTGCTTCCCTTCTAATTTTGACTGCATTGCTTCTGTTTGTACAAAATTTTTTTGATTTAATGTAATCAAAAGCATGCATTTTGCATTTCATTATATTCTCTGTCTCTTCTTTGGTCTTCTTAATGACTCCAAGCTTTTCCAGAAAAGGCCCTGTTACAAAAATTACATTTCTACATGTCCTATTGTACAGTTTTCAAACATGGACACAACAATGTCTAAAGAACTGAAGCCATAACTCTAGAGGCAATCCCTTCCATTTGAGGATGTTCTAATTTCTGTTGTTGTTGTTTAATTATCAAAGAACATGCATTGTGTACATGAAAGAGACGTATTAATGCCTAACACAAACTTTTTCAATCAATAGATTATCATTCTAATAATATCATTATCATCTACATACATTTCTGCAATTTTTCATTTCACCCATTCTTGTTGAATTTTTATCCAAAGACCCTTCAGGAGCCTTGGTGAAAAAGTGTCCTCTCTCTGTGATAGCAGTTTGCAAGCTTAGATTGTGAATGAAATCTATATGCCATGACTTTTACATCATGGATGGAAGGCTAGCTTTAGAGTCATAAAGCATGGTTGAAGCATATGTGAAACTTAATTAATTAATTAATTAATTTAGTGTTGTCTTTGTATTACCAGTCACAATCACATTGTGGATCACAGATGGCTTATTGATAAAAACATTGATTTCATGGTTAGCAAAAATTCCATGGAAAGTATGTGAACTTGTTCTCTTCCATTTTTGTTACACAGTGTTGCTTTCTATATTTAGATCATTAATTCATTTTGCATTAATTATGGAATATGACAACAATAATAAAAATGATAGCATTAATAAAATATTAACTAACAATTAAATAGAGCTTAATTTGTGTCTGGCACCCTTCTAAGTGGTCTAAAGATATTATATCTTGTGATCCTAACAACAATGCCGGGAGATAAGTTTGATAATTATCTCCATTTTACACACAATGAAACTGAGCTAGAGATAAATAACTTTTATAGAGTTACAGAGTAACTGTCTGAATCATGATTTGAACTCAGCTCTCCCTGATTCCAGGGTTGGTGCTCCATCCACTGTGTCATCCAGCTGCCCCTGTTTTTTGGTTTTTCTAACCCAAATTTGTTCCAAACAACTTAGCAGTACTCCTAGCAGTTTTTTTTTTGTCAAGAAAAAGAGTTATTCAGAGAATAATTTATATTAATAGCTTTAATAAACACTGGACTATCAAATTTGATTTTTCATGATTCTTTCCTATGTGGAATTTTCTTGTGATATACTTTCATATTCTTTAATCATTTGTTGTATGTTGTTTAGCTATTAAGCCATATCAGAATCTTTATTGATCCCATTTGAATTTTTCTTGGCAAAGAAATGGTTTGTCTTTTCTTTTTGCAGCTCATTTTATAGTGGAAGAACTAAGGCAAATAAGTTTAAATGACTTGCTGAGTATCACACAGCTAATAACTACCTGAGGCCAGATTTGATTTCAGGAAGATGAGTCTTCCTGATACCAAGCCTAGTTGACTATACACCATGTCACATAGTAATATGAAGTTTTTGACTCTAGTGCTCCATACTCTTTCCTTCTCATCACACTCTTAATGTAGTATTCTAAATAATTGTATACCTTTGGTTTCTATTTATATAATTCTAGATTCAAAATTTTCTCAGTAGTATGTTCACCTCCCTGTTCTTATTACTAACAACACTTTTGGAAAGACCGCGAATATATTATAGCACTCAGCTTAATATTTCCATGCATACACAATAATACTTGATCCAGGAGATGAACATAGGAGTAAAAATTTAATGGTTTTTTTTTATTATGATGGTGTTGGTGATAATGATGTTGCTCACAAGGAAGAGGAGAAAACATTATTGATGATGATAAAATATGATGTGGTTATTATAATTATGATGATTACATTGAATAACTGGATTTCCCAGAGTTGAAAGACAGCCTACTGTAGAAGATAAAGTACAGAGTATTTTATTCATAATCAGGACGACTTCATTCCATCCTTACCTTTGAAACTTAAATTGTAGATGGCCTAAGCATGTTATGCAATCTTTTTAGGCTCAGTTTCTTCAACAGTCAAATGGAATGTAAAACATCTCTTGTATCTACCTCAGAGAGTTGTTGTGAAGATTTAGTTAGGTAATGTAAATGAACTTTGCCTACAAATGTCAGCTATTTTTTCATTGTTATCTAAGTCCTGTCTTAAAATGTGTATAATGAAAATACTTGGATCTTATTCTCCCTCTTTTTAAATGATCTATTGAAGAGGAAGCATTAAAGAATTAAGATAAAGGAAAAAAAGAAAGAAAACAAACTGTCCCTTAAACCCCCCCCCCCACCACTACTCCCATGATAACATTGGAAGAGGGTATTCTCTACTGTTATTTTCCCTCATACAGGCTGAGGAAAGGTGGAGAACATACTGTTGGGGAACATAGTTGTTAATCATTTTTCATTAGAAATTAAAATGAAGCTGCAAAATCATTGACATTATGGGAAGAGAATGTTTTCAAATATTATGATAAGGAAATATTTTCAATTAAAAATGTATGCTTTCCAATTAGATGAAGGTATTTTTTGTTGTTGCAAGATTTCAGTAGAGCAGTATTACTGAATAAAATCACACTTCTTAGAAAAATACAATTTCTATCAATTTATTCATTAACACATCTTATTCCAAATACCTAGGGAATATCTTAACATCTTTACACCTTATGACTTCATATATTCAGACAGATATTTCAATTTCCCTCTCCAGGGCACCTAATCAAAAATCTTCCACAAGTCCTTTATCATTGGCAAAAAACATAGGAGAGGCTGTGATGTTGATTAAGACAATACAGAGAAGAAGAAGAAGAAGAAGAAGAAGAAGAAGAAGAAGAAGAAGAAGAAGAAGAAGAAGAAGAAGAAGAAGAAGAAGGAGAAGGAGGAGGAGGAGGAGGAGGAGGAGGAGGAGGAGGAGGAGGAGGAGGAGGAGGAGGAGGAGGAGGAGGAAGAGGAGGAGGAGGAGGAGGAAGAGGAGGAGGAGGAGGAGGAGGAGGAGGAGAAGAAGAAATAACAATGACAATGACACCAAGAAGTACAAGAAAATAAAGATTAAAATAATGAAATCTATGAACCAGCAACATTCTTGCCCAATTGGTCAATACCTACAATGAAGTCTTGCCTATAGCCTCTTTCCACGTACAAGCCAAAAACTTTCTTATAGTAGTTCCCAAACCTGATATGATTAATAACATATTTGTTTAGGGCTAGAAAAAAAATACCTTCCAAGTGACCAATGAAAAACACATGGATTTTTTTTTTTGGGGGGGGTGAGGCAACTGGGGTTAAGTGACTTTCCCAGGGTCACACAACTCCTAAGTGTTAAGTGTCTGAGGCCAGATTTGAACTCGGGCCCTCCTGACTCCAGGGTGGGTGCTCTATCCACTTCACCACCTAGCTACCCCAACACATGGAATTTTAGCCATTTTTCTTAAAGAAATCTGGAGTTAGAGAGTATTCCAACTTCAGTTTGATTCTGAATTGTTATATATAAACTATGGAAGTTAAATTGATTTTCATCAAGAAAAATATGACATCTAAGTATAGAATGTGACAGTCCTCTTGTATTCTGCCTTGGTCAGGTCATGTTTGGAGGATTGTGTTCAATCTGAATTAACAGAGTTCAGAATAGAAATTAGTAAACTACTGGGTGATCAGAGGGAGGTAACAATAATATTGAAGAGGTAGGAGCACATGATATGGGAATTTTAATGAATATAACAAAGAAGAAACAACAATATTTGTTTTGTTTGGTCACAGAGAATACCAGGAAAAATGTTTGGAAGTTGTAGAGAAGAAATTCAAGCAATTATTATAGATAAACTATTTAATAATTATAGATATTCAAAAGTAGATTGGCTCCTGTGACAGATAGTGTGGTTTTCATGGATATGTTGTTTCTCTTAACAAATTGTAAGCTCATTGATGACAAGAACCAGTTTTAACTTATCTGTGTATGTCTAATGCTAGCACAGTACTTGGCACCAGCAATCTCTAAATGCTTGGTGATTAATTGATTCTCCTACACAAGAAAACCTTTAACCAGAGTTGGCATGTTTACTTTTAGGTACATTATAACATAGAATGTTTTCATAAAGATAATTGGTGCTAAATATCCTAATAAGCCCTTTTGATTGAAAATTTCACTAAACTAATATTTACAGGAGTTCGACAAAAAAAATACTTAACAAAAATCCTTTTCTCAGTGCATATTAGCAGATCTTCAAAAAAGAGAAAAGAATTAGGGAGTTGTCTAAGAAATCTAGCTGAAGTTTTCTCATTTTCCATAATGCAGTGGAATCACACTCTACATTAGACATTTAATAGAATACTTTTGTTATTTTTTTAAAGACTCTTTTCAAGGCTCCTTTTACCTCTTTGTTCCTCAAGCTATAGATCAAAGGGTTCAGCATTGGCATTACCAGAGTGTAAAACACAGAAGCTATTTTGTCAGTGTCAAAAGAGTGACTTGATTGGGGTTGCAGATACATGAAAAGAAGTGTCCCATAAAATACAGTTACTACTGTGAGATGAGAGGCACAGGTAGAGAAGGCTTTCTGCCTGCCCTCAGCAGAGTTAATTCTGAGAATGGTCACAAGAATGATCATATAGGAGGCAAGGATAATCAAGAGAGAAGAAATCAAATTAAAGGCAGAAAGGATCATAATGATGAGTTCAGTCTCACTTGTATCTGAACATACAATGGATAATAAAGGGAGGCTGTCACAGTAGAAATGCCGGATTATATTAGATTCACAGAAGGACAAATTAAAAATATTTATTGTGATCAGTAGAGAAACCATAATGCTATGGAGATATGAGATAGCTAGCAAAACCCAACATACCCTGTCTGACATTATGACCATGTAAAGGAGGGGCTTACAGATAGCCACATAGCGGTCATAGGCCATGGCTGACAGAATAAAAAATTCACAGGTGATAAGTATCCCAATGGTAAATATCTGTATCACACACCCCTTGTAAGAAATTATATTTTTCTCCTCTATGAAACTGACCAGCATTTTTGGACCAATAGCCGTAGAATAGCCAAGATCAACATATGCCAGGTGCCTGAGAAAAAAGTACATGGGTGTTTGGAGGTGAGAATCAACACTGGTTAAGATGATAAGTCCCAAGTTTCCCAGAGCTATGGCAATGTAGTTGAGGAAAAATACCCCAAAAAGTGGGCCCTGTAGCTCAGGACGATCTGTGATGCCAATGAAAATGAATTCAGTCACCTGGATCTCGGGTGTTTCATTCAGCTTCATCATTTCTTCTTCTATCCAAGGAACATTATCTGAGAATAAAAAAGTCTTTTAAGCATTGTTTACCTAGTATCTTAGGTAAGAATGTCACAGATAAAATGAGCCAGAGTTTCCCCACCCAATTATACCATATTTATCCTATCCTGTCATATCACTTGTGATAGAGGTAAGTCTTTGCGTCTTTAATTTACAAAATTTAAGTTGAATAATGGAGCTCCTTAACCCCCCAAAAAGGAACAAGATAATATCATGAATAACTTTTAATTTTCTTTGCTTTAAACAATTAAAATATTTTTTAAAATTATTTTAATCAGTGTGTAGATGGCTCATAATGTGATACTGAATAAGAGTAAAGTAGGTGAGAAAACTTTAAAGATGAATTGTGGCGAAGTAGGTATCAGTGTGGTCCACCGTCATGAAGAGAGGGACACAAATAAATAGCTGAACAAAAAAGGTATTATGTTTCTCTTGAAGCCAAATAGAACTAGGTTCTACAACCATATCCAATACATTTCTGCATAACGCCATGCTAGCTAAGTAACCTCCTGGTAGTGGAGGTAACAACGAGTATAGGTTTTTGACAAAGCAATGGCCAATGCTGAAAGAAGGAATTTCCTTCTTAGACATTCCCTAATCCATTTAGGTTAACAATCCAATTTCTAGTCTAGTCTCCTTCATTTGCTGGCTCCAACTCTACAATATTGAGCAAAATACAATGAATAAACACACTCTAGGTGGGCTCATTTCACTTTGTCATATCAGAGAAGGAACATTTTACTTCCTGGACTATGAATACAATTTAGGCTTACAACTTTGGTGTTTTAATGACTTTCATTCCCAGATATTTGAAATTACTTTAAAAATTGTTTTATTTTTCTTCAGATTATGTCTAATTGCATAGTATTGATTTCAAAGATCACTGGTATCCCATATATTTTTAGTGATTTATGTCGCTTATCAAAAGGTATTTGATTTTTTTTTCTGGTAGATGATAATAATATATAACATTGGTCAGACCTAAGGCCTATCATCTGATAACCTTGCTGGAATGATTTCATGTCATTTCAATTTGGATGAATTCACTACAATGTCACATTCACCGACACAGTGGACAACATAGTGATAGACTTTTTGAACTAAACTGCTTGGATTTTATATAATTTTTATATGCCTTATTCTGTGAAGACCAAAAATAACAACATTACCTGCATATCTAGAAGGTAAAATCTTTTGTGGCTTGTTTATGTTATTTGTATTGCCAAGTGCTAGAGTCAGACTTTATGGTTTTCTCAGTTCCCTTGAGGTCATGTCCCAGAAGCACTGGTGAAGTTTGGTGTATTTCAAATGATTGTATCATGGAAATTGCCCAGACAGTAATAATTGACAAAGTTCACTGGTCTACTTAATTTCATGAAGTCTTTATTAAATACCTAAGATGTTCCAGGCTTCCATTCATGGCCAATATATCATGATTGCATCAAGGACAAGGACATTGCATAGACTTGTGGGAGAGATCTGTCACCAAGAATAACAGTTGACTTTAACAGTTCACACACTAAAAGCCAAGTAAATGAAAAATATCTCATACCCAGAATATAACATAATGTGGGATGGGAAAGATGAAGAGTGTGTATTGGACACATCTCTAGGAATGTTGGATACAAATGGAATGTGTCCTGTACTTAAAATAACCAGGGGAGACATGAACATGTTGAATGGCCTTTAGATAATTACAGGGTCTTTTAAAAGTAATTAGGGGAAGCTAGGTGGTGCAGTGGATAAAGCACTGACCCTGGATTCAAGAGGACCTTAGTTCAAGTCTGGCCTCAGACATTTGACATTGTGATCCTGGGCAAGTCACTTAACCCTCATTGCCCTACAAAAAAAAAAAAAAAGTAATTAGTGCTGTGAATGGAGTACTGGGCTTGCAATTAAAATAAGGCCTTGCCTATAACAAATGTATGTATATGTAGAGGTTACTGGGTCCATCAGAGTCAGAAAAATAAACTCCTAATGAGTTTAGATGACAAGGATAATATGTCAAAGAATGGAGATCAATGTAATGCTAAGTTTTATTAAAAATTAATTGAGAAGACTGGGACAGGTGAAAGGGATGATAGGAGAAGGGAGAAGGGGACATAAAATGCATTTCAAAAATATACAATAACATAGAGAAAAAATCATTTAAATTCAGTGCTGTGTTGGGGAACAGAGAGATGAATCCATTCAGTAGGAAGGACTTGCTCCTGTGGGAAGGTGTTTTATCCCTAGAAAGGAGAGTATGCTCCGGGGTGCCCTTCTGATTATTTTGGTCATACAAGCAGTATTAATCTTTTAAAAATATGGCATTGCCAAGGATTTTCAAGCCTGAATTTTGTAAACTACAGCCTCCCTTTAAGGAAGGTCTAAAGACCGCCAGACTTTAGATTATAATAGCATAATTCTAAATTGTTCTCTGAATGGGTGGAAAAGTTCATAATTCCACCAACGTTTCATTAATGTACCTATTTTCCCACATTTCCTGCAACATTTGACACTTTTATTTCATATTAGCCAATTTGATAGCTATGAAGTGGTATTTCAGAGTTGTTTTGAAACCACATTTCTCAAATTGTTAGACCATTTTCTTTCCTATCGGTATTGAAAACTTGTATTTCTTCTGAAACCTGCCTGTTAATCTTTTTTTTTTGACAGTTTAACAATTAGGGAAATGTTTATATTTTTTTATAAATTTCATTCAGTTTCTTATATATTTGAGAAATAAGTTTTTTATCAGAAAAACGTGCTATAAATTCTTGCCCAGTTTATTACTTACAATCTAATTCTGAGTATATTATTCTTGTTTATTAGAAAAAAAGACTTTAATCTCATGGAATCAAAATAATATATTTAACTGCCTTGATACTCTGGCATTTGCTCATGAAATTTTCCCTTATCCATAGATCCAATCAGTAATTTTTTTTCAGGACCTCTTAATTTGCTTAAGATATCCTTTATGTCGAAAACATGTACCCATTTTGACCTTATATTGGTATGCAATGTGAAATGTTTTCTGTGATTACTTTCTGCCAAACTGCTCCAATTGTCCCATACATTTTTGTGAAATAGTTGATCCTTGCCTAAAAATCTTGGACCTTTGGGTTTATCAAACATTAGATTACTATGGTCATTTACTACTATGTATTGTGTATCTAATGTATGCCACAGAACCATTACTCTATTTCTCAGCTGATAGTAGATGGTTTCTTGTTGATTACAGCTTTTTAATATAATTTGAAATATTTTAGGCTGTGCTTCTTCACTTTTTATATCGAGCCCCTTGATATTCTTGATATTTTGTTTTCTAGAAAAATTGTGTTACTTTTTTTCTAGCTCCATAAAATACTTTGGCAGTTTGATTGGTATGGCACGGAATCAGTAAATTAATTTGTGGAGGATTATCATTCACATTATATTGGCTCAGTTTCTTCATGAGCCATTAATATTTCTACAATTGCTTATATCAGTCAGTTTTCATATGAATAGTGCCATCATTTTACATAGCAACATTTTACAGGTGTTATAGGAATTTCAAACATGGAACAGAACAGCATTAAAATAACTGACTCCATAACTTTGGAGGCAATCCACTCTATTTTGTGACAGTCCTAATTTTGTGGTAAGTTTATATAGTTTAGTAGATAAAACCCTGACTTGGCTGAATGAGAAATGGTGGAGGTAGATGAATGCAGAGAAGATGTATGACTCAGACAATAATGTCTTTTAACACGTCCTTTATTTTTCTCCCAGTGAATTATGTGAATGAATGGGAATTTCTACACCCTCTAGCAAGTAGCTTTCCCACTAATCTAAAGTTGTGTACTTAGGAAATCTGAAGTAACAATAATACCAATTTCATCTGTATTCACCATCCCACCAATACTCTTGGTTATGATGTGTCTGGTGTGAGATTTAGAACTTACCATTTGTTTCTGAATTGTTACACTTCTCAGCATTATACATGTATTTATTCCTTCTAGTAGAACACATTTGCTCAATATGGGGACTGTTTTATTATTATCTTTTATTCTACAGTAACTATCATAGTCCCCAGAACATAGCACTTGCTTAATAAATGGCTGCTAAGAACCAGGGCAACAGTGTGCACAGTAACCACAATATTGTAAGAAGAAAAACTGTGAAGAACTTCGCTATTCTCAGCAATACAATGATGCAAGAAAATTCTGAATGACTTAGGATGAAAAATGTTACTCATCCCTAGAGAAAGAACTTATGGATTCTGAAAGCAGATTGAAGCATAAATTTATTTACTTTATTTTTCTTTGTTTTATTTTTTGGGCTGTGTTTTCTCTAATAGAGACTAATATATAAATATATTTTACATGGCTACACATGTATAACATATCAAATTACTTGCCTTAGTCATGAGGGGGTGTCTATGAATGGAAAGAATTTGGAACTCAAAAAATTAAAAACAAATGTTTAAAATGGTTTTACATATAACTGAATGAAATTAAATATTAACAGTAAAATTTATGTGCATCTATATACACGTACATAAATATACATACACACATGGATATGTGTATATACATACATACACATGTACACATACAAAGCCACTAAATAATGGGGAATTAGAAAAAATTATCAAGAAGACAAGAGTCACGATTTGGAATCAAAAAAGAATAATTGGTGAAAGAAGTTATCAAATAAAAGTACTTAGTGGAAACTCTCAAAAAGCATTAATTTACTTTATGTATTGATAGGCTTTCCCCCCCTCTAATGATAACACATTTAAGAAAAGTTTAATTTATTTTTCTTATATTTAATTCATATCCTAATAAGTTAGTCAAAGAAAACTCATGTTAAAAATAAAGAATCCTAAATGTTTTGTTTTTCTAAAGGTGAAGCTCATTTTGAGGCAGTATTCCCTTATGCATTAAAGCTTCATTTCCCTGGGGCTGGATTAGAAAATACATAATAGTAACAAAAATTGTACGTTCTAACTTATGTTATTGAAAAGCATTGAGGTTTGATAATTTTCTGAATGGTTGGCAAACATTGGCTACGATTGTGCAGAGAAAATAATTCAACAACATTCTTCTTCATTGTAGTTCTTACCAGTAAAGTACCAGTCAGAAATAAACAGATGCCCATTCCCTATAAGGACAAAAAAGCAGGCCATCCAAGCTCTTCTAATAATAATAGCAATTATTTGTTCTTTTCTTTTCCACGTTGCAAATTATTTAGCCTAATAATAACCACAATGTGTTTCAATGTATATGCATAGTGCATATGATAGTTCTGTATTAATACCTGTGCAAACTTTTCTGAAGTGTTATAAGTCTAGTAATGTCATCACCATCTAAATGTATTTTGTGGTTGTTGTTTTATTTTTTTAATTTTTGTGGGTCAATGAGGGTTAAGTGACTTGCCCAAGTCACACAGCTGGTACGTGTCAAGTGTCTGAAGTCGGATTTGAACTCAGGTCCTCCTGAATCCAATGCCAGTGTTTTATCCACTGTGCCACCTAGCTGTCCCCCAAAAACATTTACTGGGAATGCCCAGTGTGCCCATCCTTGTTGAAACCCTATTCAAAGAACTTGCAGTATCCTCTCCATACCAGTTATTTGGCAACTATGATTGGGAATGAAAGATAATCATTTTCTTTGTTTTGCAAAATGCATAGAAATCTGCTTTTACAATCATAAATCTCTAAGTTTAATTCCTGGCTCTGGCACAAATGATGACCTCTCTGATTTTCATTCGTTCCTTTCTTTGTTTGATAATAAACATTTTTATTTAAAATTTTCAGTTTTATATTCTATCCCTTCTTCTCGCCCTCCCCTCTCCCTTTCCCAAGGCATTAAGCAATCAGATACATGTTATACATGTGCAGTTATGTTTACATAACTTACATTACCATATCCATTTTGTACAAGAGATCTTGAATAAAAGAAAAGAAAGAACTACATTGAAAATAGCATGCTTCAATCCATGTTCAATCAGGTTTTTCTTTGGAAGTGGATAGTATACTTCATGATTAGTTATTTGAGATTCTCTTGGATCATTTTATTGTTGAGAATAAAGTCATTTATACTTATTCATTAAACAGTATTTCTGTCACTATGCACAGCATTCCCCTGGTTTTGTTCACTTCACTATATACTAGATTATATAAGTCTTTCCAGGCATTTCTGTAATCATCCTTCCTGTTATATGTTATATCCCAATAATATTCCATTGCACTCCTATAGCAAAGCTTTTTTGCACATTCCCTGATGAATGGAAATTCCCTTGATTTTCAATTCTTAGCCAACTGTAAATATTTTTGGACAAATAGGTCTTTTTCATTTAGGGGGGATCCATTTAGCATAGAAATCCAGGAGTGGTATTGCTGGATCAAAAGTTATGCACAGTTTTATATCCCTTTGGATATAGTTCCACATTGTTCTCCAGAAAGGATGGATGATTTCCCAACTCCACCACCAAGGGATTAGCATCCCAGTTTTCCCACGTCCCTTCCAACATCCAACACTGTCCTTTTTTTGTTACATTTACCACTCTGATAGGTGTGAGTTGGCACCTCAGAGTTGTTTTAATTTGCATTTCTCTGATCGATAGTAATTTAGAGCCTATTTTCATATGACTATAGATAATTTTCATTTCTTTTCTTGAAAACTGCCTATACATATACTTTGACCATTTGGGGGACTGCTTTTAATATCCATTCATTTATTCATGATTGGCTTTGTATGCCCAGTGTTTATCACAGTGTGTATGATAGAATCCTTGCTTCTTGTCAATTAATTGTTTGACAGAAATACCTATGGCAAGTACCTTAGCTTTATCTTTTCTGCTTTTGTTTGTTTTATGATGTGCCTTTTCATATTTAGATACTAAGTCTATTTTCCAATTCTCCTGGAATGTAGCCTAATCATAATTAATAAGAAGAATAGCTAACATTGAAATAGTTCTTACTTTTGTGAAAGGCACTGTGCTGTCTTTTACAGTCATTTTCTGATTTGACCCTTAGAACAATTATGGGAGGTAGGTGATATTTTTGTTTCCATTTTACACATAGGGAAACTGAGGAAGAGGTTAAAAGACTTGCACAAGATCACACGGCAAGTCAGCATTCTCAGGCTGAATTTGCAATCAGGTCTTCATGATTCCAGAGCTGAGGCTCTATCCTCTGTGTCACCTGACTGCCCTTCTATGCAGTGTTAGGCTACAACTAATTTCTCTCAAATTGATTTCTACTGATCCTGGTACGTATTGTTTTTCAAAAATAGAATTTTGAATCATTTAATTCATTGGATATTTTTTAGACAAGTGGAATCATGGTGCTGTCTTCCTTCAGTGTAATTCCAACTGTCAATAAATTATGTTGTTTGTGTAAAGTAAAATTATGTCTATGGAGAGGTTAGTGGACAATTCAGTTAGGAAAAAAAGAAAACCATGAATAAGTTTAGATGGCAAGAAAAATATGTAAAACAATGGAGTCCATTTAATTCAAAGTAGTATTGAAAAGTTATTGGGAAAACTGAGACAGGGGATGGGGAAGGAAGGAGGATTAAACTCATTTAAGGGCTGCAATGAGTTGGGGAGCAAAGAGACATAAATAAATTCAGCTGGGAAGGTTTTCTTCTGTGGTAAGGTCAAATACCCTGGAATGGATGGCATGTTCCAAAATGCCCTTGAGAATTTGGGATACTTAATCCCTGAGTTTGGTGGCCATATAGCATTAACAAATATGTACATCAAAATTCAGAGCACATAGTAGAGTTTTAGCCATCCAGTTGCAGAGAGGAAAGAGAAACTAGTGGTTTGCCACGTATTATTTTAGGGCACAAAAATTCAGCTTAAAAATGTTATTGCTAATACTTTTCCATGGCTAGATTCGATAAACTATAGGCTCCTTTAAGGGGATACTATAATGATGGTCTCGAAATTTCCAGTCCGAATTTTATAATGACATATTTCCCAGTTGTTCTGCAGAATTAGTGGACTAGTTCATAGCTCCATGAATTGTGTATTAGTATACCAGTTTCCCACATGGATTTTTTTTTGGTGAATCAATTAGGGTTAAGTGACTTGCCCAGGGTCACACAGCTAGTAAGTATCAAGTGTCTGAGGCTGGATTTGAACTCAGGTGCTCCCGACCTCAGGGCTGGTACTCTATCCACTGTAGCCCACATAGAATTTTAATGAATTATATAGAATCATCTAAAAGAAATTGCTCAGATTTGGTGTCTTTAATGTGTAACTGTATAATTTTGCCTAATTATGGAAAGCATCTATTAAATACCAACTATTTACAGGCTCCTGATTGTGGTTGATATTGTTCTGGTTGTAGCTAGCATAATGATATTGCAGAGGTTTTTAGGAAAAGTCTGTAGCCCATCAGAACAATCTATTTTATCCAGTCATACATCAGAGGTTGGGAAAATGAAGAAAATCTAGTGAATAGAAGATAACACAAAGTTAATTGGCAAGATGAAGAACCTGCATTTTTGGAAGCAGATGTACCAGAAGATGGTACATTAGCTTCACTGTTGGACCCAGAAATAAGCAGGTGTTTTTTTTTGTTTGTTTGTTTGTTTGTTTTTTGTTTTTTTTTTTCTCCAAGAGGCTAGATTGGTTTTAGAATATTTTTTTTGGTCTTTTCTGTCATTTTGTTCTCTTTGTGATGCCATTTGGAGTTTTCTTGGTAGAGATCCTGGAGTGGTTTGCCATTTCCTTTTCTAGTTCATTCTATAAATTAGAAACTGAGGGAAGCAGGGTTAAGTAGCTTGCTCAGGGTGACATTGATAGGAAGAGTCTGAGGCCAGATTTGCAGTCAAGAACATGAATCTTTCCTGACATCATTTCATTTTTTTCCACTGTTCAACCTAACCGCCCTTAGAATATTATGTAGAATATTTGTTTTGTTGCTAAACACTACTATGGTTAAAACAACAACAACAACAACAGCTTATTCTCTTCTATTTTTGTTTCATTGTACTTCCTTTCATACTTAGTTAACTAGTTCATTCTGTATTTATTATGGAATATGACAAATAATAGTAATAACTATAGTTTTAATAATAAATAATATTTAAGTAGAGTTCACTGTGTGCCTGGTACTCTGCTGAGTCTTCTACCAGTAATATATTTTTTGATGTTCACAGCAGTGGTGGGATATATTTATCTACTTCTAATTTCTTCCAACCAACTTTACATTGTTCTCAGCAGTTTTTGCCAAAGTACATTCATCACCGTATAATGTATATTATTAGCTTTATTCAACACTGAACTATCAAATTGAATTCTTCATGATACTTTCTATGTTGAATTATTTATTGATGTACTTTTGTATTTTTCAATAACTATTATGATGTTTTTAATCCTCTAGAATATTTAGTGAAGTAGTGTGCTACTTCCTCTTCTTTCTACTTGGACTCTTGAATATATTCCACTTTATTTCTCAGTCTAATATATAGATACAATCAGTTGAGCAGTTAATCTATTCAAACAATGCACTGAGTCAAAAATTGTAACTGTGGCTCATCTAAGAAGCCTTAGTTCCTCAAACATACCATTTTCCTCTAAAACCAACTTGACCTCAGGTCACTACTGATGTCGTTTGGCAAATAAAGAGTACTCTTTAGCTAGACATCATTTTTGCTACCTAAGTCTCTACTGAGATTTATAATTGATTAAGATTTGATTAATTCCTGTATATAAATTTTCATCCATTTTCCTATTTCAAAAGTATTATGAAGTATACATTTCCCATTGACATTTGATTTTAAGTTTTTTGTTCTCTTCTAATACACAAGTGTAATTCATCTTTGATATCATTGTGTATAACATTGGGTTTTGTCACAGACCTATGTGTTATACCTCCGATGACATCTTGGTATGCTTAGATTCTAGGTAAAGCTGACTCATTACCATTTCTGTGATGTACCTTATCCACTGAAAGCTGTTGGCCTCTCAGGTTCTCAATAAATCTGTGTCTCTTGCCTTCTTCCGTCCAAGATCTAAAGTAAGTCACAGATTTAATTGCTTCACCATTCATATATAGTTTTCTACTCATCACTCAGTGGAATATCATCACAATGATCTTGAGGAAACACTTAGCAAGAAGGGCTTACTGGCACAATATCTTATCTACTGTCACTCCTACATCCAGGATAAGTGCGCCTTTCCTATGGTTCATTTCCAACATTTTATTTTATTTTTATTATATATATATATATATATATATATATATATATATATATATATATATATATTCTTGTAGGGCGATGAGGATTTAGTGACTTGCTCAGGGTCATACAGCTAGTAAGTGACAAGGGTCTTAGGCCAAATTTGAATTCAGACCCTCCTGAATCCAGGGCTGGTGCTTTGTCCACTGTGCCACCTAGATGCCCCATTTCCACGATTTTAAATAATAACTTGGGTCCCTTATCAACATGGAAAAACTCCTCCTATATGAACTATGATTTTTAAACTCCTGTTTGGTTTTTGTTTTCTTTCTGTTTTTACTTTAAAATCTTGAGCTCTGAGAGTCATTGATTATCTATGCCATTTTGTGGAGATACCATGAAGAGCCTGGGTATTCTCTACAAAGCAGATGTAACATTATTGTTGTTGGAAACTGGCATCAAGTTTAAAGACACCTTTTTCATTATTCAGATGTTGCATGACAGTCAAGTCCGAATATCATCCTTAATCCTTATGTACCTTACTTTCCCATGGTATTTGATATGATGGAGTCATTTTAAACTGAAATTGCACCTCAGTACTTGACCACAACTACTGCTTTTGTATAGGTAGGAAAACATTTTCTATAAGCCAGGAAGTTGCCTTAGGTCTCCCAAGTTTCCCTCAAAAATCAAGCCTCTAAAGAGATTCTGGAACTACAGAACCTACAAAAAGTCACAGAGACAAAGTTTTCCAACTTTACATAATTTAGATGACTTCAGGAAAAGTCGGTCTCACTTGGGCAAAAGGGGAGCACAGCACAGCTCAGCCCAGAACAGAACAGACAGGGTCTGGGCAAGTCAGCAGGAATCTCTTGTCCACAGAAGAGCAACTTATGCCCCCTTGATCCTGACTCAGCAAGTTGGTGGCACAGCAGGCCAGTTGTGAGATTCATCAGCGCCAGCTGAGAGGAGAGGCTTCCAGCTGGAGGGCCACCCACGGGACAAGCATGACTAGGCCTGGCCATCTCAGTTTCTGGAGCAAACCCAGGGCAATGAGAAATCCATATCCTTAGAGGCCTTACAGTAGAAAGACAGTGACACAGCTGTATCCCCCAGCACAAGAACCTTTATATAGTGACCCTTGTGCCCCAGGAAAATTCTTCAACTTTAAAAAAATAAGCTGTAATATGAGTAAGAAACTAAAAGGGGTCTTACCATTTGAGAGCTTCTGTGTCAGCAGGGAAAAGCTAAACACAAACACAGATGAGGACAATACTCTCAAAATTCCTACACGTGAACCCTCAAGAGTGAAGATGAACTGGTGTCAAGACCAAAAAGCCTTCTTGGAGGAACTCAAAAAGGATTTTAAAAATAAATTGACAGAGTTGGGGCAGCCAGGTAGTGCAGTGGATAAAGCACCAGTCCTGGATTCAGGAGGACCTAAGTTCAAATCCAGCCTCAGTCACTTGACCTTTACTAGCTGTGTGACCATGGGCAAGTCACTTAACCCTTATTGCCCTGTAATAAATAAATAAATACATAAATACATAGATGGACAGATAGATAAATGAATGAATGAATGAATGGATGGATGGATGGATGGATAGATGGATGGATGGATGGATTGAGAGATGTAGAAGAAAAATGGGGACAGAAATGAATGCAATGCAAGAAAATTATGAAAAAAAATCAGCAACTTGGAAAAGGAGGCACAAAGATTGACTGAAGAAAACAATTCCTTAAAAAAATTCATTTGGCCAAATGGAAAAGGAGGTGCAAAAGCTTACTGAAGAAAACAATTCCTTGAAAATTTGAATTGGACAGATGGAAGCTAATGACTCTATGAGACACCAGGAATCAGTCAAACAGAATTAAAAGAATGAAAAAATAGAAGAAAATGAGAAATACCTCATTGGAAAGACAACTAACCTGGAAAATGTATCCAGGAGAAACATAAAAGAAGAACAGGTTATGACCAAACAAGAGATTGAGAATATTATGAAATGCAAAATAAATGATTTTGATTACATTAAATTAAAAAGGTTTTGTACAAATAGAAGCAATGCATCCAAAATTAGAAAGGAGGCAGAGGGCATCTAGGTGGCACAGTGGATAGAGCACTGACCCTGGAGTCAGGAGTACCTGAGTTCAAATCTGGCCTCAGACACTTATCACTTACTAGCTGTGTGACCCTGGGCAAGTCACTTAACCCCAATTGCCTCAATTAAAAAAAAAAGGAGGCAGAAAGCTGGTAAACAATTTTTATAGCCAGTATTTCTGAGAAAGCCCACATTTATAAAATATAACAGGAACTAAATAAAAGTTAAAGAATACAAGTCATTCCCTAACTGAGAAATGATCAAAGGATATAAACAGGCAACTTTCCAATGAAGAAATCAATGTTATCTATTGCCATTTGACAAAATGCTCTAAATAACTATTGAATAGAGAAATGCAAATTAAAACAACTCTGAGGTGCCACCTGATACCTATCAGATTGGCTAAATGACATAAAAGCAAAGTAATAAATGTTGGAGAAGCTGTGGAAACATTGGAACACTAATGGATTGTTGGTGGAGTTGTGAACTGATCCAACCATTCAGGAGAGCAATTTGGAATTATGTCCAAAGGGCTATCAAGCTGTACATTCTGTTTGACCGAGCAATACCACTATTAGGTCTTTTACCTAAATAGATCATAAAAAAGGCAAAAGGACCCAAAGGTACAAAAATATTTATAGATTTTTTTTTTTTTTTTTTTGTGGTGGAAAGGAATTAGAAATTGAAGGGATGCCCATCAATTGGGGAATGGCCGAACAGGTTGTGGTATTTGAATGTACTGGTATATTATTGTGTTCTAAGAAAAAATGAGCAGGAATATTTAAGAGAAACCTGGAAGGACTTACATTAATTGATACTGAGTGACATGAGCAGAAACAGAAGAACAATGTACACGGTATCAACAACATTGTGTTTTGATCAATTTTGATAGACTTGACTCTTTTAGTTCCAGGGGACTCATGATGGAAAATGCTCTCTAAATACAGAAAAAAGAACTGTGGAATCTAGATGCAGATTGAACCAAACTATTTCTCCTTTTTTTTTTGTTTTTGTTTTTGATGTTTTTCCCATTTATTCTCATTATTCTTTCACAACATGAGTAATGCAGAAATATGTTTAATGTGATTGTACATATATAACCTATATCAAACTGCTTGCTGTCTTGGGTAGGGGAGAGGGAGGGGGAGGTAGAAAAGTTTGGAACTAGAAATCTTATAAAAACAAATGTTGAAAACTATCTCTACATGTAATTGGAAAATAATAAAATACTTTTATGATTTTTTTAAAAAAATAGTATACCATGGAGTCTGATACTTCTATGCATGTACTACAGTGTTCTTTCCAGGAAAGAACAAAGGAATAATTGCTGGGAAATGTGTATTTGCCAATGAGGATGAGGATGAAGATAATGAGGATGATTATTGATGTTGATAAATAACAATGATGTGCATGTTGATATGAAATAACTATATTTTCTACATTGAGAAACATTCTATTGTAGGGAATAAAATATTGAGTATTGAACTTGTAATCAGGAAGACTTGGTTCCAATCTTGTATCCAACACTTTGGGGCTAGATAGTCTTAGGAAAATATTTAAACTCTTTGATCTTCATTTTCCTGATCTGTAAAATAGTGTTTATATCTTTCTGCCTATCTATCTATCTATCTATCTATCTATCTATCTCTATCTATCTATCTATCTATCTATCTATCTATCTATCTATCTATCTATCTATCTATCTATCTATCTATCATCTATCTATCTATCTATCATCATCATCTACTCATATCAAAATCTTTCTGTAAAGTTTGATTGAGGTAATGCTTATGAACTCTATCTTAATGTCAGCAATAGTCTATGTAATTTTTCTTATTGCAAGTCATATAAAAGTCTCAAAATGTTTGAAATAAAAGCATGTTTTTCTCCCTATACTGAAATCACCTATTTGGTAGGAAACAATAATCAATTAATACAAAGCAAATTATGCAAAGCAAAACAGAACTTCCCCTTAGACCACTTTACCACTATAAGGATACCATTAGGAGAGGGCATTTGCAGGTGTTTTCCCTCACAGGGACTGTGTACAATTGATATGAATTACTATTGAAGAACAGGTTTGTGAACTGTTTTTTGTTTTGTTTTATTTTTTTTTAAACAGCTATGGACATAAAACTGGAAAATCATTTAGCTTTGTATAGAAAGTACATGTTTTCAAACATTGTAGTAATGGAACTCTAATTGATGATGGAATTCTGTTTTCTAATCAGACCAGAGGGAATTGTGCATTGCAAGAATTGTGTGCAGCACTCAACTTGAAAACAAAACAAAACAAAACAAAACATAAGGCTTTAAAAAAGACAGTTGTCAATATTAATTAATTAATTTTTTTAGTGAGTCAATTGAGGTTAAGTGACTTGCCCAGGGTCACATAGCTAGTAAGTGTTAAGTGTCTAAGGCCGGATTTGAACTCAGGTACTCCTGACTCCAGGGCCGGTGCTCTATCTGCTGCATCACCTAGCTGCCCAAATAATTTATTTTTAATACATCTTACACCAAATCACTAGGAAATTCCATATTGCCTTCCTACCACATGAATTGATATACTCCTATCTAGGTCAGTCAGTGCAGTTCCTTCGCAGAGAACCTGATTAAAATTCTTCCACAAGTCCTTTCATTGGAGAAAACTGTAAAGAGACTTTAATGATGAATAATAGGGAACAACATGTCTTCTTCCTTGAGTGGAGGTTGGAAGAAGAAGGAAGGGAAAATTCTGGACAAAGAGTCTATCAACCAGGCACTTTCTTACCTAAATAGCCAGTAAAGTATTCACAGTCTCTAGGTCTTTTTCCTCATATAAGCAAGGAATTATCTCTTAAGAAGTAGTTAAGGCTGTTATGCATTAAAATGAGATTAACAACATAAAGCAATTCAACTAGAAGAAATATAAAAGCTTAATTTTGATTTCTGTAGGGGGAAAAAAGGTTCACAAGTGAACATTAGGAAAGAAGTAAACCTTTAGGCAGTGAAAAATTGATTGATTATATTGTTCAGGAATTTATCTCGATCTTGATCTTGATCTCAATCAAGATCAAGATTGAGATAGAGATAGATAGATATACTTTTAAAATCCTACCTTTTGTGACTAAATGTTGTCCAGACCAAGAATATCACTTGATAGATTTGTATACAAGTTGTTTTGTGTTCCTCCTATTCCTGGATGTATCAAAAGCATTCTTGTTTTGGGGGGTTTTGATTTTTTTGTTGTTGTTAAAGCATGTAGGGATGTTGATAGGTCAACTCAAGTTTAGTGTTTTGGGTCTCCTTGTATCATGGCTTATGTGTGGTTCATGTTCAGGAATTCTTGGCTAAATCTCTTATAATCTAAATCTTCCACAACTGAGAGAGGAGGGAACCACAGGCTATTTCTAAAGAGTCTCCTCTACCAAGTGACCCAATAAATTTATTTCTAATCTGATTTCAGATTTTGGAGTCTTTTCTCAGAAACGACAAGGAATTCCATTGGGGGAAAAAAACAGTCTGGAGATTTTGTGGATTCCACCTTCAAATGAAAGCATTGGAATTAGATGACTTCTATGGTCATTTAAACTGTGGAAGTGGTGTGGTGGCTAGAAAAACAGACTCAGAATCAGGAACACTCATCTTTTATTAATTCAAATCTAGTCTTAGACATGCAAGAGTTATATCACCCTGGGCAAGTCACATAACCCTATTTGCCTCAGTTCCTCATCTACAAAATGAGTCAGAAAAGGAAATGGCAAACCATTTCAGTAACTTTGCCAAGAAAACTCCAAATAGGATTATGGAGAGTGGGACATGACTGAAGAAATTAAAAAAAAACAAAAAAACTATAGAAGAACAAACATTTCAATGACAGTTTAGTGTATTTTATATAAAACAAGGAAGCTAAGGTGAACTCCATTAAGAAAGTCATGGCAGAGGGGTAGCTAGGTGGTGCAGTGGATAAAGCATTGGCCTTGGATTTAGGAGTACCTGAGTTCAAATCCGGCCTTTAGACACTTGACACTTACTAGCTGTGTGACCCTGGGCAAGTCACTTAACTCCAGTTGCTTCACCAAAAGAAAGAAAGAAAGAAAGGAAGAAAGAAAGAAAGAAAGAAAGAAAGAAAGAAAGAAAGAAAGAAAGAAAGAAAGAAAGAAAGAAAGAAAGAAAGGAAGGAAGGAAGGAAGAAAGGAAGAAAGAAAGAGAAAGAAAGAAAGAAAGTCATGGCATCTAAGTACAGGAGGGGATAGTCTGGTTGCATTCTGTATTGTCCAGACCACATATGGAACATTGTGTTCAATTTGGGGTCATAGTGTTCAGGATAGACACAGGCAAGCTACAAGGAAAACAGAGGGAGACAAACTGAATTTTGAAGAGACAGAAGAACATGACTTGTGAAGATTGGTTGGAGACACTATTTTGTTACCACAAAGTATAAGTTCATGGCATCATAGATTTTGAAATGAATAAGACCTTATAGTGTATCTTATAAAAAAAAAATAACTTTTTACAGATGAGTGAGAGACAGAAAGGTGAACTAATTGCCCAGAATATCACAGGGCATGGGTAACAGACCTGGTATTTGAACCCATGTCCTCTCACAGTAGAGAGTGTTACAAAAGTATTAGTTTATTTTAAGTTTTAGAAAGTTAAAACTTCACCGAAACTTCCAGGACACTATAACCCATTGTTCTTTCCATTCCAACACAATAAAGAAGAATTGGAAGATAGAAGAGGGGATGGAAGCTTTCATCATATATTGGCAAGATGGAAAGATTGCCACAAACAAGTGAGAATAAACTTCTTCTGCTTGGTTATGGAGGACAATATCAGATGCAATGGAAAGACATTGGTGAGGGAAAATTCATTTATGGTTAGGGTAAACTTCTTAACAATTGGAGATATCCGAATGGAGGATGACTGCTATGGCAGGTAGTGAGTCACAAGCACATGACATTTTACTTATTAAAATGTAAGTGCATTGAGGACAAGAAATATTTTTAATTAATCTGTGTCAGCCAAATGCCTAGCAGATTACCTGGCAATAATGTTTTCAAAATTATTTTTTTGCTGCATTGATTCTGCCTCACAAGACAATATCAAGGAAATGTGGAATGTTCATATTGGAGAAAAATAAAATATACATTTTATAGAGATAGGATTCACTAAGTCCTCCAACAGGTGAATTCAATTAAATAGACTTCCAGAATTATGTTTCACTGGAAGTTGCCAAAAATCTTTTGCTTATTGCATCTTTGGAAATTTTTTTTTAATAAAAAAGAGAATTGTGAATAAATTGAAAAAAAGAAATTGAGCAGAATGTTACTTCCCTCTAGCAATAAATTGGGATCAAACATTATATTACACAATACAGAGTATGGTTACATCAATTTTTTAAAGACTCTTTTCAATGCACCTTTCACCTCTTTGTTCCTCAAACTGTAGATCAATGGGTTGAGCATGGGGATGACCAGGGTATAAAAAATAGAGGCCATCTTGTCTGTATCAAAGGAGTGGCTTGAATGGGGCTGCAGGTACATGAAAAGAAGTGTCCCATAGAATGCAACCACCCCTGTGAGGTGAGAGCCACAGGTAGAGAAGGCTTTAAGTCTGCCCTCTGAAGAGTTCATCCTGAGAATGGCCACAACAATAAACATATAAGAGAGAAGGATTATCAAGAGAGAAGAAACCAAATTAAATGCAGAAAAGCTCATAATGATTAATTCAATCTCAGTGGTATCTAAACAAGAAATGGATACTAAAGGGAGAGAGTCACAGTAGAAATGTGATATTATATTTGATTTACAGAAGGACAAATTAAAAATCTTAATTGTGACCAGTAAGGATGCCATCATGCTATAAAGGTATGAGATAGCTACCAAGATCCAACATACCCTGTCTGACATGATAACCATGTAGAGGAGGGGCTTACAGATAGCCACATAGCGGTCATAGGCCATGGCTGAAAGGATAAAAATTTCACTAACAATAAATATTCCAAAGAAAAAATGCTGTGTTGAACATCCATTGAAGGAAATAATATTTTTCTCAACTATGAAATTGATCAACATTTTTGGACCAACAGCTGTGGAATAACCAAAATCAACAAATGCAAGATTCTTGAGAAAAAAGTACATGGGAGTTTGGAGGTGGGAATCAACACTGGTTAGGATGATCAGGCCTAGATTCCCCAGACATGTGGCCATGTAGTTGAGGAAAAACAACACAAAGAGGGGGCCCTGCAGTTCAGGATGGTTTGTGATGCCCATGAGGATGAATTCAGTCACCTGCCTCCCTGTGGTTTCATTCAACTTGATCATTTGTTCCATCTAAGCAAGCAATAGGAGAAGGAAATAAAGAAACCTTCTTTAAATACCGTTTTCATAGTCAAGTACGAAGTTAGTGGGGAAAAAAGGTCTTACGTATGATGAATAAGGCTTTCCCTCCAAATTACTATGCATTTATATTATCATATCACATAATATCTTAAAAAATCCTGTCACCAAGAAGAAGGTGATTGTAATTTTATTATACAAAATTAGGATTTATTATGAAGTTCTTTAATGTCAAGATGATGTGGAAGTATTATATTATGAATAACTCAGGGGCAGCTAGGTGGTGCAGTGGATAAAAGCACTGGCCTTGGATTCAGGAGGACTGGAGATCAAATCCAGCCTCAGACACTTGACATTTAACTAGCTGCGTGACCCTGGGCAAGTCACTTAACCCTCATTGCCCTGCAAAAAATAAAAATTAAAAAAATCAATAACTCAATTATTTTAATTAATAAGCTTGTAGAAGGAAAATAATGGAATATTATATAAGGGTAGGATATTTTTTTTTAAATCCATAATGGTGGCATAATGCAACAGGGATCTTCTTGGCCTTGAAGTCAAGAGGACAAGGGATTAAGAACCATATTAAGCACATTCAAGTGTCTCCCTGTGCTAGTTTTGTAACATCATGGCTACTCACCAGAATTATATGTAGTCAAAAATCCATGTACAATGTTCAGAAATGGAATTTCCTTCAAAGTTGTGTCCTAAACCATTGAGATTTTAAGTAGAGTATCTCTTCCTTTCTCAATATCCTGTAAATATTAAAATAATAAACTCTAGGAAAGCAACATGGATAACCACATTCTATGGCATCACTTTTCTATCACCTTACTTGAAATAAAATATTTTGTTGCCTAAATGACAAAGGTGATCTGGGCTCATATTTTAATGTTTTAATGCCATTAATGTATGGCACATGAAATTTTTAAATTTTTATATTAAAATTGTTTATCAGATGATGTCCAATTGCAAAGCGTAGTTCTCAAGACAATTGAGCTCTCATATACTGTTATTGATCAATGTTCCTCAACAGAATCTATTTGATTTCTGTTGTTGAATAAAAGCAATTGTGTCACTGTTCAGAACTATATCTTGTGATATGGTTACATTAATAGAAGCATTTCATGCATTTATAATTTGAATAAATTTACATATGACTTCTAAGATTCTCCAATCACCCTGACTGTGGCTACATGGATTTAATTTTGGAACTGAACTACTTGTATCAAATAACATTTTTTGATAACTGCTGTGCTGTGATCACAAACAATGAATGATGTTATTTTCTTACCTGGAACGTAAAATCTTCTGTTGCCTGCTCATGTTTTTACTAGTTCCAGATACTGAAGCTAGACTTTATGATTTCTAAGTCCCAAAGAGACCAGGTCCCTGAAGTACTGGAGAACTTAATGAATTTCACAATATCATCTCAAAGAGATGGATCATTTCTGGTGTCTGTAATGTTAAACAATAAGTATAATTTTATATAATGACATGAAATATTTATTAAATACCAACTAGTGTCAAGCTCCTGATTGTGGTTGATATCATGCTTATTGTATAAAATCTGAGGACATTGCAGTGTCTTCTTGGAGAAATCTGTAGCCAAACAGAACAATTTCTTTCACCAGTCTTTAATCAAGGGTCAGGAAAATGAAGAAACTCTAATGCTTAGAAGATAACATAAAGTCGATTGACAATATAAAGAACCTGCATTTTTGGAAGCCTATCTAGAAAAAGTGATAGCATCAGAGTCTGACACAGAAATAAACAGGAGGATGTGTGATGCTAGATTGCCTTTAGAATATTCTGTTCTGTAGTTTCAGTCATGTTCAAGTTTTTGTGATCCTTTAACCTTTCTGCTGCTAATTCTACAAATGGGAAAACTGAGGACAACAAATGACTTGCCCAGGGCCATACGGCTAATAAATGTGTGAGAACAGATTTGTCCTTAGGCAGATAAGTCTTTCTATCTCCAGATTTAGTATTCTGTCTACTGTACCACTGATCTGCCCTCAGAATTTTATAGACATCTTTTAGAAAGAGCTAGGTGGTGCAGTGGATAGAACACAAAGAATGGAATCAGGAAGAACTGTTTTCAAATATAGCTTCATAGTGTAGGTATGTGACCCATGCCATGTAATAACCTCTTTCTGCCTCTTTTCTTTAAAGGGACCATGCCAGTACTTTTGGAGAATCGAGTAAAATTTCTATCAAGCACTTAAGTGGTACAGTGGATCTATCACTGGATTTGGAGTCAGAAAACATGGTTTCAAATGATGGCTCAGACATTTACTTTCAGTGTGACCCTGGGCAAGTCACTTAATCTCTATCTGCTTCCTGTTCTTTAAAATGTAGATACTAATAACACTTCCTGCTAGGATTATTGTGAAGATCAAATAATATATAATGTGTTTACAGCAGAGATTGGCATATAGAAGGCTTTTAATAATTACTCCCCACCCCCTACTTAATGAATCCAAGCATTTTTTTTTATTTTTTAAAGTCAATTTAAGAATAATTATCCTTCTACAAGGATTATTGAATAGCTTTGCATTACTGTTGGGGAGAAGAGTTGTTATCTATTTTTCAATAGTAATCAAAATTAAGCTGCAAAATAATTAAAGTTATTATGGAAATCTTCAAAGATTGTAATAATGAAATTACTATTATCTAAATAATTATCTATAGCAATTAGATGAAGATAAATTTTGTGTTATACAATGTGAGTACAGAAGTGTTCCTGAAAAATAAACACATGCTTCTGAAAAAGACAAGTGTTAGTAATTTATTTTTTAAATATATTGTGTTCCTGAAAAATAAACACACGTCTGAAAAAGACAAGTGTTAGCAATTTATTTAAAAAACATATTACACCAAATCACTAGGAAATATAAGAGTGTCTTGCCACCTCAAAGCTTCACATATTCATGACAATATTTCCAATTCCCTTGTCAGAGCTTTTAATCAAACCATCTTCCCGAAGAGCTTTCTCATTGACAAAATCAAATGAAGATATTGAGATGCTGACCAATATAGAATATTGTGTCTTCTTCCTCAGGTAAAGCATGGAAAAAGATGAAGAAATAGAAGAAGAAGAAGAAGAAGAAGAAGAAGAAGAAGAAGAAGAAGAAGAAGAAGAAGAAGAAGAAGAAGAAGAAGAAGAAGAAGTAAGAGGATGAGGAGGAAGAGGAGGAGGAGAGAAATTGAAATGAGATCTATGAACCAGCCACTTTCTTACACAATTAGCAAATGATGCCTTCATTGAAATCCTGCTTATAGGCCCTTTCCACATACAAGACAAACACTTTCTTATGCTGTTTCCTAAAATTGATTTGATTAATAACAACGAGGAACTTTACTTGGAAATATGCAGTCTTACATTTTATTTCTGTTTAAAAAAAATTCTAAGTGAACAAGATAAAATACATGAAATTTTAGCCATTTCTCTTAAATAGATCAGGAATTACTAGCACATCCCAACTTCAGTATGAATCTGGGTAATTATATATCATCTAAGGAAGATAAATTCACTTTTGTGAAGTTAGACATGACATCCAAGCATAGAATGTGACAGTATTCTTGTATTCTTCCCTGTCCAGGCCACATTTGGAGGGTTATGTTCAATTTAGGATAACATATTTTAGAATGGGCATTGTTAAAATAAAGGGTGAATGGAGGGAGGCAACAATGATATCAGAAAGGTAGAATCATATGATATGGGAATTTGAGTGAATATCACAAAGAAGAAAGAACATATTTGTTCTATTTGGTCACAGAGAAGACCAGGTTGAAATGGTTGGAAGTTGTAGAGGAAAGACTCAGGCAATAATAAGGATAAACTTTTTAATAATTAAAAATAAACAAAAGTAGTTTGACTCTGATGGCAGATAGTATGGTTTTCAGGGATATGTTTTTTCTCTTAACAAATTGTAAGTTCATACTTTACAACAGACATTTAATGGAATATTTACATCAAATTTTAAAGGGTCTTTTGTGGGTACCTTTCACCTCTTTGTTCCTCAAACTATATATTAAAGGATTGAACTTGGACATCAGAGGGTAAAACACAAAGGCTATTAGCCTATCTCAAAAGAATAGTTTGGTTGGGTTTGCAGGAATATGAAAAGATGTGTCCCATAAAACTCAGTTACTACTGTGAGAGGAGGGGCACAGGTACAGAAGCCTTTATGTCTTCCCTCAGCAGAGTTCATCCTGAAAATTATCACAAGAATGACCATCTAGGAAATCTCCCCTTATCCCTAGATCTGATAAGTAATTTTTTCACTACTCCTCAAATTTGCTTAAGATATCATCCTTTATGTCTAGGACATGTACCTATTTTGACCTTATATTCGTATGCAAATTGAGATGTTTTTCTATACCTACTTTCGACAAAACTGCTCTTTAGCTTTGCCATAAGTATTTGTGAAATAATAACTTATTTTCTAAAAACCTTTAAACTTTGGGTTTATCAAACAGCACATTACTATAGTCTTTTGCTACTATTTATGGTATACCTAATCTATCCCACGGATATACCACTCTATTTCTTATCTGATAGCAGATTGTATTTTTGATCATTACTGCTTTGAAATCCTTTAGGATTCCCTTTATCACTATATATATTTAGTCTTTTCATATTCTTGTCCTTTTGTTTTCTATAAGACTGTGTCACGAACTTTTAGCTCTAAAAATACTTCTTTGGCAATGGTATGGCATTGAATTAATTTGTCTAGGATGATCATTTTTATTATATTGTCTCAGCTTTTTTATTAACAATTCATATTTCTACAATTGTTTATATCAGTATGTATTTGTATGAATAGTGCCATCTTTTTACATATCAACATTGCACAGGTGCTATAATAGACTTTGGAGCACGAAACAGAACAGTGTCAAAAGAACTGACCCCATAACTCTAGAGGCAATCCACTCTGTTCTGTGACAGTTCTAAATCTGTGGTAAGTTTGTATAGTTTAGTGGATAAAACATTGGTTTGGCTGAATGAGAAATGGTGGGGGTAAATCCTATATATTCAGTATAGATATATAAGTAAGATGAGGATGTACCCAAATAAATAACCATAAATTATGATAATGTGGGAGAAAATGCATGATTCAGACAATAATGTCTTCTAACATGCCTTGTATTTTTCTCCCACTGAATTATATGGGTATATGGGAATTGTTATACTCTCTGGTAAGTATTTTTCCCTCTAATCTAAATTGCTAATACTTATGAAATATGAAAAAACAATAATATTGACTTCCTCTGGACCCACCATCATATCAGTATTCCTGGTCATATATGACTGGTATGACATCTATAAATTACATTTCTTTTTTCTGAATGTTACCTCATAGCAACATCGTGTGTGTGTTAATTCCTCCTAGTAGAACACATTTTGTCAGGATAGGGACTGTTTTGATATTACCTTCTAATCTGCACTATCTACCACAATCCCCAGAACATAGCGATTGTTTAATAAATTCCTGCTAAGAACAAGGAGAACATTGTACACAATAACAGCGATATTGTAAGATGATCTACCCTGAAGGACTTAACTGTTCTCAGCAATACAATGATCCAATACGATTCTGAACGACTTATGTTGAAAAATGCTATCCATCCCTCCAGAGAGAAGTAATGGAGTCTGAATCCATACTGAAGCACACTGTTTAAATTGCTTTTTCTTGGGTTTATTTTTTGTGGGTGTGTTTTCTTTCATAAAATGACTAATATGGAAATGTTTTACATGACTACACATGTCTAGCCTATAGCAAATGGCTTCCCTTAGCAATGAAGGGAGTGGGTAAGGACAGAGAGGATTTGGAACTAGAAGTTTTTTTTTTTTTTTTTACATTTAATGGAACAAAAATAAAATACTAAAGAAATAAGGTAAAAATATATTCACATGAATATATACATATATGTATGCATATACCTATATATCCACTAAATAATGTGAATTAGAAAAGTTTATCAAGGAGAGAAGATATATGATCTAGAAAAAAAAAGAATAATTGGTAAAAGAAATGATCAAACTAAACAACTTAGTGGAAGTTCCCAAAATGCCTTAATTTCATTTTATGTAATTATTGTCTTTTCCCCCCAAAATGATAATACATATAAGAAAATTACATTGAATTTTGATTCTAATTAGATATTAAAAGAAAATTCATGTTTAAAATGAAAAGACTTTGAAATCTTCAGTTTTTTGTTTTGTTTTGTTTTAAAGATGAAACTCATATCCAGACTAAGTGTTCCCTCATGCATTTAAGTTTCATTTCCCTGGGGCCTGATTAGAAAATACATAATAGCAACAGTAATTGTCATAACTTATGGTATTAGAAAGAATTGAGGTTTGATAATGATGTGAATGGTTGGTAAACATTGTGTACAATTGTACAAATAACTATTTAACAACATTCTTCCTCATTGTAGGTCTAACTAATAAAGTAACAGTGACCAATATAGAGATACCCATTAATTTCCTATATGGACCAAATAATGCAGGTCATCCAGCCCCTTCCAAAAGTAATGAGAATTATTTGTTTTTCCTCATTTGTAATGTGTTTTGAAATATATATATATATGTGTGTGTGTGTATGTATATGCATGTATACATACACACATATATGTATATACATATATACACATGTGTGTATATATACATATATACATATATATATATATATATATATATAGTTTACATGAAAGAGCTGTATTAATACATACACAAACTTTCTGAAGGGCTAAATGATGAGTCTAGTAATGTCATCACCACCCAAATACATTTACTGGGCATATCCAGTGTGCCCATTCTGGTTGAATCCATATTCAAAGAATTCGTAGTATCCTCTCTCCATCCCAGTTATTTGGAAACTATGATTGGGAATGAAAGAAAATTATTTTGTATGGTTTGCATAGTGAATCCAAGTCTGGACTTAGAATCATGAATTTCTAAGCTTATTTCCTGGCTTTGGCACAAATGACCACCTCTATGATTTTCATTCATTCCTTTTAATATTCATCCATCTGTGATTGTTTTTGTGTGCCCAGTGTTTATCCTAGTGCATATGGCAGAATGCTTGCTTCTTGCCAATTTCTTGGTTTACAGAAATATAAATTTACATTATTCTCTTCTATTTTTGTTTTATGCTGAGCCATTTATATTTAAATCCTAAGTCTACTCCATAAATCTTATGGAACATGACATAGTAGTAAATAACAAGAATAAAACTGACATTAAAATAGTTCTTACTCTTTGTGACAAGCACTGTTCTAAGTGTTTTATAATTATTTTATGATTCTTACCCTCAGAGCAATTCTGGGACATAGGTGCTATTATTGTTTCTATTTTACACACAAAGAAACTGAGTAACAGGTTAAAAGATTTGCCCAGGATCACACAGCAAGTCAGCAATCTCAGGCTGATTTTGAAATTAGGTATTATTTACTTCAATTCATTATGAATATACCCAATGTAGAATTTTTGAATGGTTTTTATATTCTTTAACCAGTAGTGAATGACCTTGATGATTTTGACTTTAAAAAATGAGGAATCATTTGTATACATCTTCCTGTCCCACTCCCATTGCACTATTGAGTACATTACAAGAAGAAAATTTCTACTTCTCAACACACCTGTTTCCAAGACACTCATACATATACAATAAGTAAAGGATACAATCTAAAAAACAATAGAATGAGTTCTAGATTATACCTGTGGCTAACTGACTGAGGTTTACTTCCACAAATGTGCCCTGCTCCTCTAAAACCAGCTTGGCCTTAGGACATCACTGAATCCTTTCTTGGCAAAAGATAGATAGATAGATAGATAGATAGATAGATAGATAGATAGATAGATAGATAGATAGATAGATAGATAGATAGATAGATGGATGGATGGATGGATAGATAGACAAATAGACAAATAGATAGAAATAGATAGAAAGATATATAGATGAGTGTTAGATAGACAAAGAGACATGAAATAAATAAGCTGAAATAATTAATTTATTTACTAAATAAAAAATAAGAACCATTCCTAGAAATGCTGCTGCTGTTGTTGTTATTGTTGTTGTTGTTGTTTGTCTATCCAAATTTCTCATGGGCTCTATATTTTTTATAATCGTTAAATTTTTGCATATAAGCTTTTGTCAATTTTACTAATTCAAAGTTATTTTGAAAGTATTCATTTTTCAAGTATGTATCTTCCCTTGAACATTGACTTTAGATTGTCTGTTCTTCTCTTCAGATGCACATCTTTAATTTTATCCTTGATATTTTTTGTCTCTAATATTGTTTTGCCACATACCTGTGTAACCATCATGTACACAATAATATCTTGATATTGGTAGAAACTAGGCAGATGTGATATTATAATTTCTTTGCCGATATTGATCCCTCCAGTCCTGTATGTAATTTTCTGACTGTATAGCTGACTTAATACTTCTGCCCAAAATTTCAGATGTATTTTAGATCTTGGTACTTCACCATTCATATGATTCAAGGTACAGAGCTCCCTCACAATGACATATCATTAGAAAAATCTTGAGCAAGCCCATTGCAACAAAGACATGCTGGGAAATATATTGGCTGCTGTATCTCCTATAGCCAGGATAATCGGTCACCTAATATGCTTCCATTCCAAAATTTTACATTACAAATTAAATCTTTTCAACATAAAATATTGTCATAAAATTATTATTTTCAAAAACTTATGTTTCAGTATGTTTTCTTACTGTTTTTTTTTCTCCACTATCTATGAGAGTTGAGGAGATAGGTGATAATTTTATGAGGAACCTGTGTAGTTTCTACAAAGGACAAACATACTTCTGGGAAGTCACTGAGTTTCCAGATATGATTATAATTTAAAGAAAATGACAAGGGCAGCTAGATTGTGCAGTGCATAGAGCACCAGCCCTGGAGTCAGGAGTACCTGAGTTCAAATCTGGCCTCAGACACTTAACACTGTGTGAACCTGGGCAAATCACTTAACACCAATTGCCTCACTAAAAAAAAAAAAAAAAGAAAGAAAGAAAATGACAGTAGTTTTGGAAGACCTATCTCATTATTCAGACATAGTATGGACTACAAAGTCAGTATTCTATGCTCAACCCATATATAGCCTAAATCCCTCTTATTTCTGATAATGATAGATTCACATTAATCTCAAATTGCAGTTCTGATTTTACATCACAGTGCTTGCCTGCTTGGCTATACCTACTAAATATGGTTAAGCAGAAATAAATAAATATATAATTTAATATACAGTATGATATTGATAGTATGTAAATATATAGGATACAAACATATTTATAATATATATGTTCTGATACATTATAATGTAATGCCATATATAATATATTCATATAATATAGTATGATTGCTATAACACATCACAATGCAAATATAAGTATCCATGTATAGATGCATGTATGTATGTATTTATGTAAATCTATGTGTCTATGTATATGTATGTATCTAGAATATTCAATATACTGGGGATTTTTCCAGTGTATAGCAGAGTCTAATTGCTTTAGGCATTGAAATATGTGAAGGCTCCCAATATATAAGCCCTGGACATGGTTGAGTTTTTCTATTAATATCAAGTGACCAAGATAGGTTAGAGGGCTCATATCTGAATTCAAATTTCAATGGCATAGCTCAGAGAGAAGATAAAGTACATAAATCACATTACCACAATTCAGGCTTGTAAGTGGTGGTAGACCACTTAATTGCTGGTTCTATTGTGTCCATCTATTAAAATGTGAGATCTTAGAAATTATGGGTTGTCTTCCACTTCTTTTGGTGTGCAAAATGTTTAGCCTAGTGTTTTGTATAAAGTAAATGTTTAAAAATTATATTTTCATTAAATCACTCAAAATGATTTTGTTGTCTCAATATCTGTTCCAGTAACTGAGCTTTCCTTTTGTTAGTATATTTCAGATATAGTAATGCTGAAGCCCTTTATAGTTTAGTACCCTCTTCCCTTTCTAGGCTTCTTAAACTACATTCTCTGCTATTGTAATGATTGGAATGATGCCACCAGCTGGAGACTTACTGTAGGACAGCTCCACCATGAGGAGAAGGCACCTGAGGACAAGACATGTGGCTTTTCTTTGGCATCAGGAAGAGATTGTGCTTGTGGGAGGAAGAGGGGGCAAGGCTGGTGCTCTCTCTTTTGCCAGGATTCTCCTGGAGAGCGGAGCAGGAGAACTGTAGCTCCCCAAGATAGATAGATGAATCTAGGCCTTTCTCTCTCTCTTCACCAAATTCTTATTCTCCTTAATAAATGCTTAAAAGTCTGACTCTTGCTAAATCTTATAATTTATTGGAGACCACTCATTAGATATTTGAGACAGACTAGCTAGAATTTTAGCCCTTTACAGATGGCTGAACACGAAGAGGAAAGCTGAGCCTCCATCTTCTAATCTTCCCGTTAGGTAAGAAATTTCACCTACCCTGTCCCTTTAAATCCAAACTACTGCTAAGTATCAGCTGTTTTCTTTTGAAATCTTCAAATGGGTTTTTTCAACTCCCTTAGTACCCTATTTCTGATTTTAGTCTGTTTAACCAGACAAATGGGGGATAAGATCATGTTAATGCTTGGTTTTTGTGGATTTTCTATTTTTATTTTTGTTAGAAGAGCCAGCAAGGCGCTCACACAAGGGAATACAAATATTCCAACCATGCCTTTTCAGAGAAACCTCTGACTCCTGCAGTTTATCCAAATGCTAACACTAATTGTTGTTCTAATTTTGCATGCCTGGAGGCAACAACCCAGCCTCTAGAAGCCTTTAATCCCCTAGAAGCTGGGGAAGGGGAACCCAGGCTTGAGCCTGATGCAAATTACCCTACTCAGTTCCTTCCTCTCAGGACCCCACCCCCTCCCCCTCCTCTGGTGCCACCTTCTACTCCTCCCATGGCCATGCCCTTTGATCCTCCTTTTTCATGTCCTGATGTTACGCATGCACAACCTGTACTTGCAGCTTCTACTCAGTTACTGGAGCAGTCAGACTCAGACCTTCCCCAGCATGGCTGTGATTCTGACTTGACCTGCTATGGTTCTCCAAAACCAACCCTAGAAAACCCTTTAAATCCCAGATATGCTCATTTTGTTCATAATTTTGTTAATCTGCTTTTGTCTTTAATTAGTAACCTTATAAAGCATTTGTATTATAAAAGAACCGACAGACAATATAGAGGGCTTAAAGAAAACAAACTTAAGCTGAATAAAAATGACAATCATCATCATAGTTCAAGACATATTTTACAGAAATGTAGAAGTAATCAGCAAGGCATTAATGTGAGTACTGGGGATTTTAGATATCAGAATCAAAAGTGTTCTAAATTCACTCAGAGAAATAATGTCAGTTCAGAGGTTACGTAGGATTTCTATGCTCTTACATCTACATTTTGAAATTAACAGTATGGGTTTATTTTCATAGCGATTTTCATGCTTTTAAGATTGTGCTTTATACTTAGTTAAAAAAAAGAAATATTTGTAAAAGCTTTTTATAGTCATGTGATCAAGTTTGTATTTTGTAATACTCTTATTAATGTTAAGCTCATATTCATTTAAATTTCCCTAGTTTGAATTTCATTTTCTTTTATGCTTCCATGTGTATTTTCTTCTATTCATTCATTTATCTAATTTTGAAACAATGCAAGACGGTTTTGATTTCATAATACAATGTTAATTCTGGGAGTATTGTGCTCCCATATTCTGAGTTGTTTGTATTTGTTATTTTTTCTCTCAACTGATTATTTCATCAAACTCTATAAAGCATTTCCCTGGCAAATTGGTTTCTATGGCAAGTGTAAATTGATTCTAGAAGTATTATTTTTGATAAGCATATTCAAAAAAAGAGGGGAACATTTGTAAAAGTTTTCTTTTTATAAAACAAGTTTTCTTTAAGATTATGTTGTCTTTTAACTTGTATTTAAATATGTTCTGATATTTCACAAAAGTAATTGTATACTTAGTCAAAAAAAGGTATAATTTGAAATTGTATATTATATTCTGAGCTAAGGTACATTCACATTTTTTGCAATTATTTATTATCCCCAATTTTTAAATCCATATGAGACTTGGCTTATGGGGAATTTATCATTTAAGACATTAATTGCCTTCATTCCAAGTTATCAGATGCCAGTTGGCCAAGATGCCATCCAATCAAAAGATGAATACATGCAAGAGAAGACATTGAACTGTCACATGAGGGGAGACATGCATGAAATCAAGGTATGGCTGAGGGAATGGCTTTTGAAAAATGTTGAGGTTGGTTTTTCTTGGTTTAAGTTTTTTCCCACAATATTGTACAGATGGCTAGAAGTTTTCATCCCACCCATCTCATTCTACACCTGGCTTCTATGGCCCCTCCTATGTGCCTGATGCCATGGAAGTCTCAATCCCATGCATCTGATTTAAGTCTGACTCAGTTTCCTGCAATATGTTTGGTGGCATGGACGTATATCCCATCCACTTATTTTAAGCCTGGCATACTGCATGGGCAGTATATATTGCTCAAGTGTGGGAATGTTCATATCCCATCATTTATCTGTTCTTTTATGGTAACATCCATAATTATCTCAGGTGTCATGGTAAATAAAGTGTTGAATTTTGCCTTGATATCTATTACCAATTATATTCAATTTTTAAATTTATCATAATGGTATGAGGATAATTAGGCAGATGATGCAAAAAGTGATGAAACAAAGATACAATTATTTTTTTTTAAATCAATATCACAGCAATTGTCTTCTCAATTTACCCTCTACAAGGGGGGACTATAGTAATATTAAGTTTTAGAGAACGTTTCATTTTTTGTTTTATTATATGTTTCATGTATAACAACTAAGATTCTGAATTTCCTTAGACATGTTTTTGAGAACTCTCATTGTTTGATTTGATTATTCACAAAGCTGTTCTAAAATTGTGTTAAGCTCAATTTTGTAGGAAATTTTCCTGTCTGATTTCCAGCATCCACACATCAACCCCTGAAAAGACTTCCATTCCATGACTACACCCAGAGGACATCTGAAAAAAGACTTTCAAAGCCTTTAAATGAACAGTTTTGTTTTGTTGATTTTTATTCCCTTCTGTAATTATATACACTATTTTTAACATGTATTTTCTACAGAGGCCCTCCCTCTGCAGGCCAGTGTCAAAGCGTCGGTTCATGACAGACCACCCCTCTGGACAAACTTTCCTTTCTCCTTTTTCTATATTGTTATTAACATATAGTTTGTTAGCATAGAGTATTATATTCTGTTATTTTTGACTGTTTCATCAAGGAAACACCCTGTGTTTCTTTAAGAAACAAAGCGGGACTGTAATGATTGTAATGATGCCACCTGCAGGAGACTTACTGTAGGACAGATCCACCATGAGGAAAAAGCGCCTGAGGGCAAGACATGTGGCTTTTCTTTGGAAGTGATGTTTGCTTGTGGGAAGAAGAGGGAGGTGAGGCTGGCATGCAGTTTCTCCAGGGCTCTCATGGAGAGCAGAGCAGGAAAGCTGTAGCTCCCTGAGATAGATAGATGAATATAGGCCTTTCTCTCTCTCTTCACCAAATACTTATTCTCCTTAATAAATGATTAAAACTCTGACTCTTGCTAAAGCTTATAATTTATTGGCAACTACTCATTAGATATTTTAGACAGACTAGCTAGAATTTTAGCCCATTACACTACTCTTCAACCCAATGACACTGACTTATTGCCTAATCTACAAATAAGACATTCTATCTCTCATTTCTAGGGTTTCTCTCACAAAATCTCTATGTCTGGAATGTTCTCTCTCCTTTTATTTGCCTACTGAACTCCTTGGCTTCCCTTAAGTTCTAATTAAAATACTACCTTCCATAGAAAACCTTCCTCAATCACTATTAATTCAAGTGCTTTTTCTCTGCTATATAGTTTTATTTTTATATAAATTTCTGTATTAACTCTACCATTAGACTGTTAGCTGCTTGAGGGCAGGAACTGTCTTTCTTTGTTAATATTTTTGTATTTACAACTTTAACAATGGGAGTGATGCCACCTGCTGGAGATTTACTGTAGGAAACCTCTGCCAGGAGGAGAAGGCATCTGAGGGTAAGCCATGTGATCAGTCCCTTGGTGTCAGGAAGTGAAGTTTGCTCGTGGGTACTGTCCATCAAAGCTACCAGCCAATTAGCTTAGAGCTTTGTGTGTGTGTGTGTGTGTGTGTGTGTGTGTGTGTGTGTGTATATGGGATGTTCGCAGTTTCACAGGAGGCTTCTGGGAGGAAGAAGGAAGCATTGGGTCCTTTTTTTTTTCCTGACCTCTCCATGGCATGTTGGATGATGGGGTCTCTTAGAAATAGTTAGATTTTTACCTTTCTCTCTGATCATTAGATCCTGTGGTGTGGTTCTTAGCTTCAATGAGCCTGCTATCCTGCTTCCCTCTCCACTCTGATTGTTAGATCCTAAAGCTTTTTAATAAACACTTAAATACTCTTGGTAAATCTTCTGATTTATTATCATTAGATAATTTTAGACAGTATAGTTAGGATGTCAGTTCCTTACACAAAATTTAGCCAATTGATAGATCATGGTCAGTGCTTATCAAGTATTTATCAGCCAATTATTACATATTTTAGACTTCAAAAGATATGTATGCTTTGGATTTCTCAGGTAGTATAGTGGATGGAGCACTGACCTTATAGTTGGGAGGAAACTGACTTCAAATCTCACCCCAGACACTTAGTTGTGAGACCCTGGGAAAGTCAGTCAGCCCCAAATTGCTTTAAACATTGGGGGACATCTCCAGTCATATCTTTCCACTGGACCTAGATTGCTCTGGTTGGTAACCTTACACGGCACTCCCTCACTTACATCCAATTCACTGTAAGTCATGATGCCACTTTCATGTCATGTTCGTCTTTGTGAATGAAGGACAATGACGACAACAACAACAACAACTAATAATAATAATAATTTCTAGATCCTAATACTTCCCAACAGCATATTCACTTTTCATATATCTTCACTTTAACATTTATTAATACCTTAAATATGATATGACACTAATTTCTGTGCCTTATACCAACCACAGTGCCTGATAGAGTGAATAAACATAAGATTAACGTTACGGATATGTGTTTTTGAAGATGATGATGAAAATCAAGTGAAAGAGGAAAAGAGGTTTAATGATGATAAATGATGATGGTCATTATGATACTGATTCCATTGAGTAACTAGATGTCCCTGAGTTGTGAAGTAACCTTGTGTAAGAGATACAATACTATGTTGAACTGATAATCAGGAGACTTGGTTATAAACTTGCACCCAATGCTCATAGGTTAGATCACCTCACAAAATGAAGCTTTTCAATTTTTTGAGGCTCAAATTTCATTTGTAAAAGGGTAATAAAAACATCTATTTTACCTGGTTCACAAAGTTGTTTTGAATCTTTGGTAAGGAAAAGTTTATGAATTCTATCTACAAATGTAAGTCATTATTATTATCTTCTTATACCTGTCTCAATATGTGCTTAATGGAAGTGCTTTGATATTATTCTCACTACTTTAAAATGATTTATCTAAGGAGAAAGAAGAAAATTAAGAGAAAGCAAAGCAAAACAATTATCCAAGAACACTTTAACATTTTCAAGATAGCATTGAACAAGAGTATCTCTGAAACTGTTTTAACATATAGTGCTTGAGTACTGGTGGGGATGAGTAATAGTTTTGTTTTTGTTTTTGTTTTTTTGTGAGGCAATTGGGGTTAAGTGACTTGTCCAGGGTCACACAACCAGAAAGCGTTAAGTGTCTGAGGCCAGATTTGAACTCAGGTCCTCCTGACTTCAGGGCCAGTGCTCTATCCACTATGCCACCTAGCTGCCCCTGAGTAATTCTTTTTAATAAATATGAAAATAAACCTGAAGAATCACATATTTTATTATGAAAAGTCTATGTTTTCAAATACTGTAGTAATAAAATTGTTGTTAATGAATAATTGTGTTTCCCTATTAGACAAAAAGAAATCTTTTGCTGCTAGATTTGTGTACAGCAGCCATCCCAAAGAAAAGCACACTGCTTACAAAGCAAAATTGTCAGCACTTTATTTTTAACATATTTCACACAAAAATCACCAGATATCCACAGTGCTTTCCCTCCTCATGACTTTCTATGTTCAGGCCAATAATTCTAATTCCCTTCCCGGAGAACCCATTCAAAACTTTCCCACAAGTCCTTTTTCACTGAAGAAAACTGGAAAAGTGTCTTCCATGCTGAGTAATGTAGAACTTCTTGTCTTCTCTTGAAGTGGATGTTGCAAGAAGATGTAAGTGAAGAGTCAAGACAATTAGATCTAAGCAACCTTTCTACTTCATCAGCCAGTATAAACCTCCTAAGAGGTCCTGCCTCTAGACCTCTCCTCATACAAGCCAAAACCTTTATCTTATCAATATCTACACCTGATATCATATTAAGATTGGATTAAGACATAAAAGAAGTAAAATGGGGCTAATTTAATGTCTTATATTTGATTTGTTTTTTATGAAAAAGCTTCACAATTGAACAATAGGAAAAACATATTTTAGGCATTTTGAAAAGAAATTTGGAGTTTTAATACATTCCCATTTTAATAGCAGTGTGGGTTATTATATATGAACTAAAGAAGTTACCAAATTTTTTAAAGATAGATATGATAACCTGGCATAGAATGAGACAGTTCGGTTGCATTGTGCCTTGACCAGAACAAAGGAGGACCATTATGTTCAGTTTGGGGTGACAGTGTTCAGGAAGGACATTAAGTTCTAGAAGGAACAGAGGAAAGTGAAAGAAAACAACTTGGTTTGCTTCCCAAAAAAGTCCAGGAACAAAGACTGTAAGTCACAAATGGAATATTGAGGTCGTAAGCATGAGAAATTTTTTTTTTTTTTTTTTTTGCGGGGCAATGGGGGTTAAGTGACTTGCCCAGGGTCACACAGCTAGTAAGTGTCAAGTGTCTGAGTCTGGATTTAAACTCAGGTACTCCTGAATCCAGGGCCAGGTGTTTTATCCATTGTGCTAACTAGCTGCCCCCTGAGAAATTTCTTAACAAAAAGATATAGAAAAGTAGATTGGCTGCTGTGGCAGGTAGCATGTGTTTCATGTATCTGTTGTTTCCCTTAATAAAATGTAAGTTCCCTGATGGCAAGAACTATGTATTTATTCATCTGTGTAAGACCAATGCCTAGAACAGTATCTGGCACCAGGATTTTCTAAATGCTTACTAATTGATTAGCCAAGGCAAGAAAGCTTCAAGCTAAGTGATGCCATTTGCTACTGTAGTATAGAATGGTATGGTTTTATAGAAATAATTTCTACTGAATTTTCTAAAGATCCCTTCAATTAAATGTTCCACTAAACTAGGATTTCTTAGAGGTTGAAAAACAAAAATATCTACTAACCAATCAAAAATTATTTTCTGGCTGTGACATTTTTCTTTAAAAGACAGGAAGAATCATGGGAAAGTTACAAAAATCTAGTATATATTCACTTCTTTCTAATAATGCAACAAAATTATGCTATGCAATAGACAATAAGGAGAAGGTTTTCATGATCTTTTTATTAGTCTTCTCAAAGCACTTTTCACTTCTTGGTTCCTCAAGCTGTAGATCAAAGGGTTGAGCATGGGGATAACCAGAGTGTAAAAGACAGAGGCCATCTTATCGGTGTCAAAGGAATGGCTAGATTGGGGTTGGAGGTACATGAAGAGAAGTGTCCCATAGAATACAACCACCCCTGTGAGGTGAGAGCCACAGGTGGAAAAGGCTTTGTACCTACCCTCAGAAGAGTTCATCCTGAAGATGGCTACAAGAATAAGCATATAAGACAGAAGGATAATTGAGAGGGAAGAAACCAAATTAAATGCAGCAAAGATCATGATAATTAGTTCTATTTCATTTGTGTCTGAACATACCAGGGACACTAGAGGGAGACCATCACAATAGAAATGTCTTATTACATTTGATTTACAAAAAGACAATTTAAAAAGCTTTATTGAGATCAATAGGGATACCATGATACTATAGAAGTATGAGATGGCCACCAAGGCCCAACATACTTTCCTGGACATGATGATAATATAGTGGAGGGGCTTACAGATAGCAACATAACGGTCATAGGCCATGGCTGACAGGATGAAAAGTTCACTGGCAATAAATATAACAAAGAAAACTAGTTGTGCTGCACATCCATTAAACGAAATTATATTTTTCTCTTCTAAGAAACTAACTAGCATTTTTGGCCCAATAGCCGTGGAGTAGCCAAGATCAACAAATGCTAGATGCCTGAGAAAAAAGTACATGGGAGTCTGGAGGTGGGAATCAACACTGGTTAGAATGATCAGGCCTAGATTCCCCAGACATGTGGCCATGTAGTTGAGCAAAAATAACCCAAAAAAGGGGCCCTGTAGTTCAGGACGATTTGTGATACCCATGAGGATGAATTCAGTCACCTGCCTCCCCGTGGTTTCATTCAACTTGATCATTTCTTCCATAATAGCAAGATTATCTGAGAAGAAAGGGAAGGAACCTTCTTTGAGTAGTGCTTCACTAATCTATTAGGAAGTTAGTTGACAGAATGGTCTTAAATGTGATGAATAAACCTTTTCCACCAAATTTCAATGCATTTCTGTCATCATATCACATAATAGCTTAACAAATTTTGTCACCCATATAAATGGGATTGTAGTTTTATTATACTAAATTAGGGTTTGTTAAGAAGTCCTTTAATGCCCAGACAATGTGACAGGATATTTTCAATAACTCAAATAGTTTAACTAATTAGCATGTAGAAAGAACATAAGGGGATATTATAGGATGTTAGAATATATAAAAATCCATAATGGTGGTACTGTGGTTGATTTGACCTTGAAGCAAAGCAGATTATGATTTAAGAATCATGTCCAATGCATTTATGTGTCAGGATGTGCTAGTCTTGTAACATCATAGCTACTCTCCACAATTATATGTTGCCAAAAATTCATGTACAGTGTTCACAAATGAATTTTCTTCATATGTGTGTCCTAAACCTTTTAGATTAAAGTCCAGAAAAAAAGGTTTTCTTTCTCAATCTCTTATAAACATTAAAATTCTAAACTCTAGGAAAGCATCATGGATAACCAAACTCAATCTCTGTCACCTTACCTGAAATAGAATATTTTGCTGCCTGGTTATGAAGGTGATATGGATCTGTAATTTAAATGTTTTAATGTCTACAATTTTGAGGTCCATGAAGTTTTTTTAAATATTATGTTAAAATGGTTAACATAGTTTTCAAGGACAATTGCACACTCATAAACTGTTAGTTACCTATGTTCCTCCAGAATCTATTTGATTTCTCTGGTTGCAGAAAAGTGATTGTGTCACTGTTCAGAACTATGTCTTGCAATATGGTTACATTTTTAGAATTATTTCATGCATTTAAAATTTGAATAAATTGACATATGACCTCTAAGGGTCTACAATTATCCTTACAATGTCTATATGGAATGAATTTTGGAACTGAACTTCTTGTATTCCATAAGATTTTTTTGATACTTGCTGTGCTGAGGTTACAAAGAATAATGTTACTTGCTTACCTGGAAGGTAAAATCTTCTGTAGCCTGCTCATGTTTTCACTACTTCCAGATGATGAAGGGAGACTTTATGTTTTCTAAGTCCCAATGAGGCCATGTCCCTGAAGTACTGGAGAATGTTAATTAATTACATACAATCATCTCAAAGAGATGAATGACATCTGGTGAAACAATAGGTATATATTCACCTAATTCCATGAAATATTTATTAAACACCAACTATTGTAAAACTCCTGATTGTGCTTGATATTGTGCTTGTATAAAATTTGAGGGTCTTCCAATGTCTTCTTGGAGAGGTCTGTAGCCAAACAGAGCAAATTATTTGACCAGTCATTCATCAACGGTCAGGAAAATGAAGAAACTCTAAGGCCAGAAGACAATGTAAAGTTTATTGACAAGATTAAGAGCCTGCCTTTTTGAAAGCCTACTAGGGAAAGGTGATACCTCAGTGTCAGAGTCTGACACAGAAATAAACAGAAGGATGTGGGAGGCTAGATTGCCTTGAGAATCTATTGTTCTGTGGTTTCAGTCATGTTCAAATCTTTGGGACCCTTTAACATTTCTTTCTGCAGCTAACTTTACAAATGGGAAACTAAGGGAAACAGAGTTAAATGACTTGCCCAGGGCCATACAGCTAATAAGTGTCTGAGGCCAGATTTGTCCTCAGGAAGATGAGTCTTCCTGAATCCAGGCTTAGAAATCTGTCTATTGTACCAGCGATCTGCCCTCAGAATATTACAGAAATCCTTTAGAAAGAGCTAGGTGGTGGAGTGGATAGAACATTAAGCATGAGATTAGGAAGAACTGCTTTCAAATCTATCCTCATAGAGTAGCTATGTGACCCATTGCATGTAATAACCTCTTTCTGCTTCTTTTTTCCTTTTCTTTTTTTTTTAAATGGGACCAACAATAGCACCTATATGCCAGTACTCTTGCAGGATCAAATAAAATTTCTATCAAGCACCTAAGGGATAAAGTGGATCTCTCACTGGGTTTGGAGTCATGAAACCTGGGTTCAAATGTGACCTACCTCAGACATTTACTGTCAATATGACCCTGGGGAAGTCACTTGATCTCTATCTGTTTCACATTATTTAAAATGGAGATAGTAACACTTTCTGCTAGGATTACTGTGAAGATCAAATAAGATATAATAATATGGTTACAGCAGAAACTGGCACATAGGAGTCATTTAATGTGAACTTGGTTGTTTTTTTTTTCCTTCTTAGACACTCCAGCTTTTCCAAAAATGGCCCTTTAACAAAAATTACCCTTCTACAAGGACTATTGCATGGTTTTGAAATATGGAACACAACAATGTCAATAGAACTGAACCCATAAACCTAGAGGCAGTGGACTATATTTGCAAAGGTATTTTATTTTGTTGTAATTATTGAACCATCAAAGTATATGCATTGCACATATGAGATGCATTAGATGATCAGTCAACTAATATCATTATTATCCACAGAGACTTAATGGATACATCCATTTTACCCATTCTTGTTGAGTCCCTAACAAAGGATATTACAATATCCATGGTGAAAATTGTATCCTCTCGGTATTGGTCAAAGAAATGCAAAAAAAAAAAAAACCCTCACACCTAAAAAAGTGGCAAATATAACAAAAATGGAAAATATTAGATATTGGAAAGGATGTGGGAAAGATGGGATTCTATTCTACTCTTGGTGGAGTTGTGAAAAGATCCAACCATTTTGGAGAACAATTTGGAACTATGCACAAAGTGTTATGGAACTGTTCATATCATTTGATGAAGAAAAATGACAGCTAGGTTTATATCACAAAGACATTCCCCCCCTCCCAAGAAAAAAACCTATTTGTACAAAAATATTTGTAGCAAATCTTTTTGTGGTGGATAAGAATTGGAAATCGAAGAAATGTCCCTCAATTGGGGAATGCCTAAACAAGTTATGGTATATGATGGTGATGGGAAATTATTGTGCCGTAAGAAATGACAAGCAGGATGATTTCAGAAAGGCCACGGGAAAAAGCTTGTGAACTGATGTATAGTGAAGTTAGCAGACCCAAGAGAACACTGTGCAGAGAGAGAGCAATATTGTTTGATGAAGAGTTGTAAATGACTTTAACTATTCCCCAAAATGCAATGATCCAAGAAAAACCCAAAGGAATGTAGATTAAACATACTATCCACCTCCAAAGAAAGAACTGCTATTGATTGAACACAGAGTAAAGCATGCTATTTTTTTGTTAGTTTTTTTGGTGGGGCAATTGGGGTTAAGTGACTTGCCCAGGGTCACACAGCTAGTAAGTGTCAAGTGTCTGAGGCCAGATTTGAACTCAGGTACTCCTGAATCCAGGGCTGGTGCTTTACCCACTGTGCCACCTATCTGCCCCCTATTTTTTTTACATTCTTTCATTTTTTCCTTTTTTCAGTTTTTTGTACAAAATGACTAATATGGTAATGTTTTACATAATTGCACATTTATTACACATATCAGATTTCTTACCACCTCAGAGAGGAGAAAGAGGACGTATGGAAGGATGGATAAAAATTGGAACTCAAAATTACATGTAAAAACATTTATTGTTTTAAAAAGTTAAGAAAAGAAAAAAAAAGTATCCTCTCTCTATGATAATCATTAGGCACATATGAGGCCTAATGAAAAATAATATGCAATCTGTGTTATATCATGGATGGAAGGCTGGCCTTAGAAGCATTAAAATCCATGCTGAGGCATATATAAATTTTATTCATTCATTTACTTTTTTTGGGGGGGGGATAATGAGGGTTAAGTGACTTGCCCAGGATCAAACAGCTAGTCAGTGTCAAGTGTCTGAGGCCAGATTTGAACTCAGGTCCTCCTGAATCCAGGAGTAGTGCTTTATCCACTGCACCATCTTGCTGTCTCCCCAAACCACATTAAGTTACTCTTGTCTTTATATACGCAGTGCCTATCAGTGTGGATCACACTGAAAACTTTTTAATTGGTTGGTTGGCAAACGTTCCCATGGAAAATATGTGATCTTATTTTCTTCTATTTTTGTATCATGGTGTTCTATTTTATATTTAGATCATTAATTTTTCATTTATTATAAACTAATATTATATACATTAATAATAATTTATTATACACAATAATAGTAACTAAAATTTAAATAGATCATACTGTGTGCTTGGCACTCTTCTATGTGGTCTACAAGTATTATCTCTTGAATTTCACAGAGATGTTGGCAGAGAATATCTATAATTATCCCCATTTTACACATAAGGAACCAAAGCAGAGATTAAATAACTTGCCCAGAATAACAGAATAAATATCTGAGCCTTGATCTGAATTCAGCTGTCCCTGATGCCAGGGCTGGTGCTCTATCCACTGTGTCACCTAACTATTCTTATATGTTGGATAAGTCTGACCCTCATTTCTGCCAAACAACTTTGCAGTACTTTCAGCAGGTTTTGTCAAAAAAAGGTTCTTCACAAAATAACTTATATTATTAGCTTTATTAAGCACTGGACTATCAAATTCAATTTTTTTGTGATTCTTTCATATGTCAAATTTTCTGGCGATCTATTTTTGTATACTTCAATCAGTTATTGAGTGACGTTCAGTTGTTTCAGTTATGTCAGACTATGGCCCCATTCAAAGTACTCTTTGCAAAGACATTGAAATGATTTGACATTTCTTTTTCCAGATCATTTTACAGTTGAAAAACTGAGGGAAAAGAGGTCAAGTGGCTTACCAAGGGTCACACAGTTAATAAGTGTCTGATCCTAGGTTTGAACTCAAGAAGATGAGTTTCCTGATTCCAAGTCCAGTGTTCCATCTACTGCAGCACCTAGTAGAATGATGCTTTTGACTCTGGGAGAATTAGAGGTCAGTCATGTGCTCCATCCTATTTGCTTCCCACCCCAGTCTTACTGTAGTCTTTCAATTTCTTATATATTTTTTGGTTTCTATTTTTCTAAAATCCTAGAATAAATATATTCCTAATTTTATGTCTAATTACCTTTTCTTTTCATTAATAATTTTGGTAATTCCTTGAATATATTATGACACTAACACTTATAGAAGATTAACATAATAATGAAAATTAAAGAAATTTGGGGGCAACTAGGTGGTACAACACTGGCCCTGGATTCAGGAGGACATGAGTTCAAATCCTGCCTCGGGCACTTGACACTTACTAGCTGTGTGACCCTGGGCAAGTAACTTAAACCCATTGCCCTGAGGGGGGAAAAAGATAGAAAGAAAACTAAAGAAATTGGTATTTGGTAATAATGGTGGTGGCAGTGATAGTGGTGGTGGTGGTGGTGATGATGAAGATGATATGATGATGTTGTTAAGAAGCCCTAGAAAGTTTAGGAGGTATGGTGGTGATGATTGTAAGATTATAATAATGATGGTTATTACATTGAGTTACTGGATTTCCCAAAGTTGAAAGGCAGCCTACTATAGAAGATAAAGTACAGAATAGTTTACCCATAATCAGGAAGACTTTATTCCAACCTTACCTTTGACACTTAAAAGGTAGATGGCATAAGCATACTCTGCAATATTCAGAAGGTCATAAAACACATTCAGCACATTACTACACTGGTAGACCTAGGCTAGCTGCTGATTGGGAAAATGGTTTGAGATAGTCTGTGTATGTATGTTTGTGGATACACATATATACACACAAATAATTCTATATATGGATAAGGTTATATATGTTGGTATATATGTAAATTTAAAGATATATACTATTCATATGTATATGTCTGAGTTTATAGCCTAAATTTCTGATATAGTACACAGACTACCAGCTCTACTTCAAACCTAATAGCTAAAGCCATCACTGAGTGGATCAGTCCCTGTGGAAAATGACCCCCCACTAATTATGCCTATGAGTACCCATACATAGCTACTTTTCAACTGTCTTAATGAAAATAGAAAAGCCCTGTCAGTGACAGTAATCCCTAAGACACAGTCATGTTTCCAGATCATACATAGTTGCCATCATGCCAAGAAACGACCCCCATGGAGATGTAACCTGGAATTAACTTCCTATGTTTTGTAGTCACAACTTCTGACCCAGAGATGAAATTTAGCCACTAACAACCTTCGTAAAATATGGTTCAACATAAGAAATATATATGAGATTGACATTGAGGAAGATGCATTATCCCATGCTACTTTACATTCAGTACCAAAACCTCTTTTCTTTTAACATATACCTGAAATATTCTTCATGTATTGTTTCCACCTATTAATATATGAGTTCCTTGCATGTATAGACTACATTCTGCTTCTTTTTGTGGCCCTTGTGATTTATATGGAATATTTTGAAAATTATTTTTTCATTCATTCAAACTGATTTGGGGGGCTTCAAACATACTTCTTTACTGGTTTTCCCTTTTGTCAGAATATTTTGGATCAAGTAACTCTGAAGTCCATCATAAACTATTTTACTACTAACTTTGTAACAAGTTTAAACAACACTCTCCATCTATACTCTTCAATCCCATGACACTGGACAGATATCTCACACACACACACACACACACACACACACACACACACACACACACACACACGAAGACACTCATCTCTATGTATTCTCTCTCGCTATTCCGTCTTGCCTAGATAGGTCTCCCTTCTCTGTTTTGCGTACTGATCTCTCTGGTTTCTCTTCAGTCCCAACTGAATTCCTACCTTGCACATGAAGCCTTCTTAAACCTTTTTCTTCCAGTACTTTCTCTATAATAGTAATTTCCTATTTATTCATGATATAGCTTACTTTGAATATATGTGTTTGCATGGCAGAAAACATTAGAGAATTGAGACAAATCAAATTAGTCAAAACAAAATAGAACTTCCCTTTAGATCACTTTACCACTATAAGGATACCATTGGGAGAGGGAATTCTTTTCAGCTGTTTTCAATCACAGGGCCAGTGGACAATTGAGACAGATTACTTTCGAGGACCAGGTTTGTGAGCTATTTTTTTAAACATCTATGAAAATAAAACCAGGAAATCATTTAGGTTTTTATAGAAAGTTCATGTTTTCAGATATTGTAGTAATGGAACTCTTATTAATGATGGAATTCTGTTTTCTAATCAGACCAGAGAGAATTGTGTATTGCAAGAATTGTGTGCAGCACTCAATTTGAACAAAAGCATGGGGCTTTAAAAAGACAATTGTCAGTAATTTGTTTTTAATACATCTCACAACGAATCACTAGGAAATTACATAGTGACTTCCCACCTCATGACATGACATACTACTATCTAAGTCAGTCAGTACAATTCCTTCCCCAAGAACCTGAATAAAATTTTTCAAGTCCTTTCTCATTGGAGAAAACTGCAAAAGAGGTTGTGATGATGACTAAGAGGGAGCAACATGTCTTCTTCCTTGGGTGGAGGTTGGAAGAAGAAGAAAAAGAAAATTCTGGACAAAGATTATATCAATCAGGCACTTCTTTACCTAAATAGCCAGTAAAATATTCAGTCTCTAGATCTTTTTCTCCCTATAAGCCAAGAATTATCTCTTAGCAACTGTTAAGGTTGTTATGCAATAAAATGAGGTAACAACATAAAGGAATTAAATTGAAACAAATATAAAAGGCTATTTTGAATTGCTTAGGGGAAAATGTTCACAAGTGCACATGAGGAAAGAAGTGTACCTTTAGGTGGTGAAAAACTGATTTATTATATTTTCCTGGGGGGAATATATATATATATATATATATATATATATATATATACATATATATATATATATATATATATTTATACTTTCAAAATCCTAACTTTTGTGATTAAGGGTTGTCCAAACCAAGAATGTCACTTTAACCCAGTAACTTTCTAGAAATGCTAGTCGTATATAAGTTGCTTTGTGTCCCTCCTAGTCCTAGATGCATCCAAAACATGTGTGTTTTTTGTCATAACACCCAGGGATTTTCATAGGTCAATTCAAGTTTAAAGTTCGGGAGTTCTTTGTATCATGGCTTATGTGTGACCCATATTCAGGAATCCTTGTCCAAATCTTATATATTTAAATCTTACACAATGTAGAGAGGAGGAAGCCAAAGTTTTTTTGTTTTGTTTTGTTTTTTTGCTTGCTGACTCTATCACATAACCAAATACATCCATTTCTAAACCAATTTCAGATTTTGGTGCCTTTTCTTACAAACAACAAGGAATTCCTTAGGGGGGAAAAAAAAACCTGGAGCTTTTGTGGATTCCAACATCATATGAATGCATTGGAATTAGATGACTTCTCAGGTAACTTAAATTGTGGAAGTTAGTGGATGCAGTGGATAGATCTTAAACTCATCTTTTTTAATTCAAATAGAGCCTTAGACACTGGGCAAGCCACTTAACCCTGTTTGCCTCAGTTCCATATCTCCAAAATGAGCCAGAAAAGGAAATGGCCAAGCACCCAACAACCTTTGTGGAGAAAACTCCAAATATGTTTGAGGAGAATGGGACATGACTGAAAAAAAATAACTGAAGAACAAAAATAACATTAAGAGTTTAGTATATTATATATAAACTAAGGAAGCTAATGTGAACTCCATTAAGAAAGTTATGGAATCTAATTACAAGAAGCAATTTTCTGGTTTTATTCTACGTTGCGCATACCACATATGGAACATTGTCTTCAATTTTGGGTCTTACTGGACAAAGACAAAGCTACAAGGACAAAGACAAGCTACAAGGAAAACAGAAAGAGGCAATGTGAATATTGAAGAGACAGAAGCACATGACTATAGATTGGTTGAAGACACTATTTTGTTAGCACAAAGAATAGGTTCATTGCATCATAGATTTTGAAATGAATTAGATGTATAAAGGACCAGCCTTGGATTCAGGAGGACCTGAGTTCATATCCAGATTCAGACATGTGACACTTACTAGCTGTGTGACCCTGGGCAAGTCACTCAAACCCCAGTGCCCAGTTTAAAATAAAAATAGGCCTTAAAATTTATCTTATCAAATCTGAACACTTTATGGATGGGTGAGAGCTGGAAAGGATGAACTTATTCCCCCAATTTCACAGGACATGGGTAACATATCTGGTGCTCGAACCCATGTCCTCTCATGGTAAAGAGTATGGTTTTGGAAATGTAAAACTTCACTGAAACTTGTGGGACTCTATAAACCATTATTCTTTCCATTCCAGCACTGTAAAAGAAGAATTGGGTCTGAAGGTAGCAGGGGAGATAAAAGTTCTCATCATATATTGGAAAAAAATTGCCAAAAAGAAATGGGAATAAACGTTTGCTTGGTTATGGAGGACAATATCAGAAGCAATGGATGGACGTTGGTGAGGGGGAAATGCATTTATGGTTAGGATAACCTTCTTAACATTTAGAGATATTCAAATATAGGATGGCTGCTGTGGCAGGTAGTGAGGCTCAAGCACATAATATTTTCCCTTAGTAAAATGTAAGTGTCTTGATGACAAGAACTATTTTTAATTAATCTGTGTCTGCTCAATGCCCAGCAGAGTACCAAGCAACAAGGTTTTCTATATAATTTTTTGTTTGTTTGTTTGTTTTGTGAGGCAATTGTGGTTAAGTGACTTGCCCATGGTCACAAAGCTAGTAAGTGTCAATTGTCTGAGGTCAGGTTTGAACTCAGGTCCTCCTGGCTCCAGGGCCAGTGCTCTATCTACTGTGCCACCTAGCTGCCCCTCTATATAATTTTTAATGCATTGATTCTCTCTCACAAGAAAACCTCAACCAAAGGTGGAATGCTCATCTTGGAGATAGAATATCAGTTTTATAGTGGTAGTATTTACTATGTCCTCAATTAAATAGATTCCCAAAATTGTGTTTCAATGGAAATTGAAAAAAATAATTCACTTATTGAGTACTTGTATAGCTTTTACTTATAAAATAGAGAATTGGGAAGAAGTTGAGAAAGAAATTGAGCTGACTTTTATTTGTCTCTAATAATAAAATGGAATCAAATGTTACCTTGCACATTACATAGTATGCTTACATCAATTTTTGAAAGACTCTTTTCAATGCACCTTTCACTTCTTTGTTCCTTAAACTGTAGATCAATGGGTTGAGCATGGTATTGACCAGGGTATAAAAAATAGAGGCCATATTGTCTATATCAAAGGAGTGGCTTGAATGGGGCTGCAAGTACATGAAGAGAAGTGTCCCATAGAATACAAACACCCCTGTGAGGTGAGAGCCACAGGTGGAGAAGGCTTTAAGTCTTCCCTCTGAAGAGTTCATCCTGAGAATGGTCACAGCAATAAATATATAAGAGAGAAGGATTATGAAGAGAGAAGAAACCAAATTAAATGCAGAAAAGCTCATAATGATTAATCCAGTCTCAGTTGTGTCTAAGAATGAAATGGACACTAAAGCGAGAGAGTCACAGTAGAAATGTGATATTATATTTGATTTACAGAAGGACAAATTAAAAATCTTAATTGTGACCAGTAGGCACATCATGATTGTATAAAAGTATGAGACAGCTACCAAGATCCAACAAGCCATGTCTGACATGATAACCATGTACAGGAGGGGCTTACATATAGCCACATAGCGGTCATAGGCCATGGCTGATAGGATAAAAAGTTCACTGGTAATAAAAAACCCAAAGAAAAGTAGCTGTGTTACACATCCATCTAAGGAAATAGTATTTTTCTCAGCTATGAAATTGATCAGCATTTTTGGACCAACAGTGGTAGAATAACCAAGATCAACAAATGCTAGATGCTTGAGAAAAAATACATAGGAGTTTGGAGGTGGGAATCGACACTGGTTAGGATGATCAGGCCTAGATTGCCCAGACATGTGGCCATATAGTTAAGGAAAAACAACACAAATAAGGGGCCCTGCAGGTCACGTTAGTTTGTGATATCCATGAGAATGAATTTAGTCACCTGGAACCCTGTGGTTTCATTCAACTTGATCATTTCTTCCATCTGAGCAAGATAATCTGAAAAGAAAGAGAATAAAAAACAACCTCCTTCTTTAATTACTGTTTTCATGGTCACTTTGGAAGTGAGTGGACAGAAAGGTCTTAGATATGATGAGTAAATCTTTCCCACAAAATTTCAGTGCATTTGTATGATCATAACCCATAATATCCTAACAAATCCTATTATGAAGAAAAAAGTGGTTTGTAGTTTTATTATACAAAATTTGGATTTGTTGTAAAGTTCTTTAATGTCAAAATAATGTGACAGAATAATATTATCAATAAATCAAATATTTTAAACTAATCAGCATGTAGAAAGAATATACTAGGAGGGTAGAATACTAAAAACCAAAATCCATAAGGAAGGCACTGTGATGTAACCGGGATCGAGATGGCCTTAAAGCCAAGAAGACTATGGTTTGAGAACCATATCTAACATATTTATGAGTCACCCTGTGCTAACCTTGTAACATTATAACTATTTTCCTGAACTATATGATGTCAAAAATTCATGTATAGTGTTCAGAAATGTAATTTCTTTCATAGGTGAGTTCTAAACCATTGAGATTAAAAATCTAGTATCTCTTTTTTCTCAATCTCCTAAAACATTATATTTATATTCTATTATATTATTACCTATTGTATTATATTATTATATTAAATTGTAAACTGTTGAAAAGCAACATGGATAACTAATTGCTATGGCATTACTTCTCTGTCACCTTACCTGAAAGATAATCATTTGCTGCCTGGTTTACGATGGGGATCTGGACCTGCAATTTTAATGTTTTAATGCCTTCAATTTGACGTCACATGAAGTTTTTAAATTTTTGTATTCAAATTTTTTCTCAGATGATGTCCAATTATATAGCATAATTCTCAAGGATAATTGGGCTTTCATATATTGCTAGTGATCAATATTCCTTGACAGAATCTGTTTTATTTCTCTAGTTACAGAAAAGCAATTGTATCACTGTTCAGAACTATGCCTTGTGAACTGGTAACTTTATTAAAATCATTTCATGCTTTTATAATTTGAAGAAGATTTATATATGACCACTAAGGTTCTCCAATTACCCTTGCAATGAGCATATGGATTGAGTTTGGGAAATAAACTGTTTGTATCACAAAACATTTTTGATACTTGCTTTACTGAGATCACAAACAAAGAATGATGTTACTTGCTTACTTGGAAGGTAAAATCTTCTGTGGTCTGATCATGTTTTTGCTACTTCATAATGCTGAAGGTAGATTTTATGGTTTCTAAGTCCCAAAGAGTCCATGTCCCTGAAGTACTGGAGAATGTTAATGAATTACACACTATCTTCTCCTAGAGATGAATAATATCTGGTGAAATAATAGGTATATTTTCACCTAATTCCATGAAATATTTATTAAACACCAACTATTGTCAAACTCCTGATTGTGGTTGATATCATGCCAGTTGTGTAAAATTTGAGGGCATTGCAGTTTCCTGTTGGAGAGGTCTATAGCCAACAGAACAATTTATTTCTACCAGTCATTCATCAATGGTCAGGAAAATGAAGAAACTCTAATGCCCAGAAGACAATGTAAAGTTGATTGGCAAGATCAAGAGCCTGCCTTTTGAAAGGCTATCTAGGAAAGGTGATACTTCAGTGTCAGAGTATGACATCAAAATAAACAGAAGGATGTGGGAGACTATATTGCCTTGAGAATCTTTTGTTCTGTGGTTTCAATCATGTTCAAGTCTTTGTGACTCTTTACCATTTCTTTCTGCAGCTAACTTTACGAATGGGAAACTGAGGGAAACAGACTTAAATGACTTGCCCAGGGTCATACAGCTAATAAGTGTCTGAGGCCAGATTTGCCCTCAGGAAGATGAGTCTTCCTGACTCCATGCTTAGTATTCTCTCTATTGCATCACTGATCTGCCCTCATAATATTATAGAAATATTTTAGAAAGATCTAGGTGATGCAGTAGATAGAGCACTAAGCATGCAGTCACGAAGTTCTGTTTTCAAATCTATCCTCATAGAGGAACTATGTGATCCATTATATGTAATAACCTCTTTCTGCCCCTTTTTCTTTTTTAAACAAATAGGATCAATAACAGAACCTATATGCCAGTACTTTTGGAGGGTCAAATAAAATTTCTATCAAGCACCTACATGGTAGAGTCCATTTATCACAGGACATGTGGCCATATAGTTAAGGAAAAACAACACAAATAAGGGGCCCTGCAGGTCACGTTAGTTTGTGATATCCATGAGAATGAATTTAGTCACCTGGAACCCTGTGGTTTCATTCAACTTGATCATTTCTTCCATCTGAGCAAGATAATCTGAAAAGAAAGAGAATAAAAAACAACCTCCTTCTTTAATTACTGTTTTCATGGTCACTTTGGAAGTGAGTGGACAGAAAGGTCTTAGATATGATGAGTAAATCTTTCCCACAAAATTTCAGTGCATTTGTATGATCATAACCCATAATATCCTAACAAATCCTATTATGAAGAAAAAAGTGGTTTGTAGTTTTATTATACAAAATTTGGATTTGTTGTAAAGTTCTTTAATGTCAAAATAATGTGACAGAATAATATTATCAATAAATCAAATATTTTAAACTAATCAGCATGTAGAAAGAATATACTAGGAGGGTAGAATACTAAAAACCAAAATCCATAAGGAAGGCACTGTGATGTAACCGGGATCGAGATGGCCTTAAAGCCAAGAAGACTATGGTTTGAGAACCATATCTAACATATTTATGAGTCACCCTGTGCTAACCTTGTAACATTATAACTATTTTCCTGAACTATATGATGTCAAAAATTCATGTATAGTGTTCAGAAATGTAATTTCTTTCATATATGTAATACATATATGAAATACATGGTAGAGTCCATTTATCACAGGGTTTGTAGCTAGGAAACCTGATTACAAATGTGGCTTCAGGGATTTACTATCAATGTGACCCTGGGCAAATCACTTAATTTCAAACTGTTTCACATTGTTTAAAATGGAGACAATAATAACACTTTCTGCTAGGATTATTGTGAAGATCAATAAAGAAATATAGTTATAGAAGAGACTGGCATATAGGATGCAATTAATGAGTTCTTGGTGTTTTTCCCTTCTTAGTGACTCCAAACTTTTTCCAAAAACATCCCTTCAACAAAAATTACCCTTCTACTAGGATTATTGCAAGGTTTTGTAACATGGGATACAAGAATATCAGACTAAACTCATAACTCCAGAGGCAACAGAATACATTTGGCTATTCTCATACTTTTTTTTGTTATTGTTCAATCATGAAAGCATATACGATGTGCATAGAAAGAAACATATTAATGCCTAATGCAATTTTTTTCAATTAATAAATTATCAACCAAGTAATATCATTATTATCCACATATATTTACTAGTTGTATCCATTTTACCTGTTGATGAATACCTATCAAAGGAATTGAAATATCCTTGCAGAAAAAAAAAAAAAAAGTATCCTTTCTTTATGACAATCATTTGGCACACATGAAGCCAAATGAAAAATAATGTGCAATGTGTGTTACATTATGGTTGGAAGTCTGGACTTAGAAGCATGAAAAGCTATACTGAAGTCATGGGTGAGGCATATATCAACTTCATTCATTGGTTTACCTGATTCTTGCTCATTGCCTTTCATTGTGGATAACAGATGGCTTATTGCTGAAAATTTATTGATTACTTGGTTGGGAAACATTTCTGTGGAAAGTATATGATCTTACTTTCTTCTATTTCTCTCACGGTGCTCCCTTTTATCTTTAGATCATCAATTCATTTTTCTTTTTTCTTTTCTTTTCTTTTCTTTTTTTTTTTGGTGAGGCAATTGGAGTTAAGTGACTTGCCCAGGGTCACACAGCTAGTAAGTGTTAAGTGTCTGAAGTCAGATTTGAACTCAGGTCCTCCTGACTCCAGGGCCAGTGCTCTATCCTCTGCGCCACCCTGAGCTGCCCCATTCATTTTTCATTTATTATGGATATAGCATACTAATAATGACATTAACAAGAATAACAAACACTTAAATAGATATTACTATGTGCTTGACACTCTTTTAAGTGGTCTACAAGTATTATCTCTTGATCCTCACAGTGATGTTGGCAGAGAAGATCTATATTTATCCTCATTTTACACATAAGGAAACTGAGGCAGAGATTAAAGATCTTGCTCAGAGTAACAGTGTAAGTATTAGAGGCTTTATTTGAACTCAACTCTCCATGATTCTAGGGCTGGTACTTTTTCCACTGTGTCACCTAGATGCCCCTGTATGTTGAATTTGTCTGACCCTAATTTCTTCCAAACAACTTAGCAATACTTTCAGCAGGGTTTTTCAAAAAATAAATTCTTTCACCAAATAACTTATACTCTTGGATTTATTATACACTGGAGTATAAAATTCAAATGTTCGTGTTTCTTTCATATGTGGTATTTTCTGGTGATTTTTTAAAAATTGTTTATTCTTTAATCAGTTGTTTGGTGTTCAGTTCTTTCAGTCATTCTATACTCTTTAGGGCTCCATTCAAATTTTTCTCGGGAACGATAATGAAATAGTTTGCTATTTGTTTCTGCAGCTCATTTTACAGTTGAAGAATTTAGGTAAACAAGGAGAAGTGACTTAGTGAATGTCACACAGTTAATGCATGTCTGAGCCAAGGTTTGAACTCAGGAGGATAAGTCTTCCTGATTCCAAGTCCAGAGCTCTATCTACTGTACACCCTATTAGAATGATGTGTATGATTGTCTTGATAAATTAGGGTTCAGTCATGTGCTCCATTCTCTTTCCTTCACATCCCACTCTTAATGTAGTTTTCCAAATTTTTATATATCTCTGCTTTCTATTTTTTTACTTGTAGGATCATTGTTTTTTCAGTTTTATGTCTAATTACCTTTATTTTCAGTGTGGGACCGAAGGAATAATTTGACTATCCCACCCCAGCAGGGAACCAGGAATAAATCTTAAGTAGCAGGAGGCCCAGATAGGAGAGGGGCACAGGCTTGTCAGAGATAAGAACCACAGCACAAAATGTTTTGCTGGCTGGTTAATTAGCAAGTTGGCTTGAGGTTATCATTGTACCAGAGAACAGGCTAAGCAAGAGAAAAACATGTCCTTACTCAAAATAAAACACCTGGGACTCTCTGAAGCTTGGGACAATGTAGCTTGGAAGTAGGGTCCCACTGTAGGAGGGAGTTAAAAGTCAAGTAAAAGACAACAAGAGGAGCAAACAAAAAAAGTTGAGAACTATAGAAAGTTTCTTTAGTGACAAGGAACATCGTGTTCCACCCTCAGAAGAGGATAACAACCTCAGGGCCCCTACATCCAAAGCTTCCAAGAAAAATACGAATTGGTCTCAGGCCATGGAAACTCTCAAAAGGGACGTTGAAGAGAAAGTAGGAGAGATAAAAGGAAGATTTAGAGAGGTGGAGGAAAAAATGGAAAGAGAAATGAGAGCAATGCAGGAGAGTCTTGATTAAAAAAAAAAGTCAACAGCTTGAAAAGCCAAATTTTCCATTTGTATCTCCATTGGAGATACAAAAGCTCTCTGAAGAAAATTATTGCTTAAGAATTAGGATTGAACAAATGGAAGCTAGTGACATTATGAGAAACCAAAGCACAGTAAAGCAAATCTGAATAAATAAAAAATAATAGAGAACAATATTAAATATCTCCTTGGAAAAACAGCTCACTTGGAAAATAGAGGAGAGATAATTTGAAAATCAATGGACTACCTGAAAACCATGATTAAGGAAAGAGTTTAGACTTCCAGGGCAGAGCCAAGATGGCAGAGGAAAGAGAGTGAGCTCTCAAACTCATTGTACAATCACTCTAAAAAAAAATTCAAATAATTCCATAGGACAATTCCTGGAGCAGCAAAATCCACAGAAGAATGTGCTGAAACCATCTTCCAAACAAGGACAGCTTAGAAGATTGGAAGGAGGAAGCTGCTGTGCTGAGACAGGAGTGGAGCCCAACCCCACAGTCACCCTGACACAGATCCAGTCCTAGGAAGTCCTCACCAGAGAAAGAGACCCTCAGAGCCTCTGCATCAGCTGCAGTGCTAGTGTCATCTGGAACTAATTTCAATATAGTGAGAGGGCTGAGCCCTTGCAGGGGGGCACTGTTTCCAGGCTGCACTATGCCAAGCTTCAGCAGGTTGCAGAGGTCTCTGCTGGTGCTGAGGTATACCTTGGGTTTTTCACCCCTGCTGGGAACCAGGAGGTAGGATTAAGTAACAGTGGCCTAGGTTGTTCCTGGGTTGGGCACAGGCTCATCAGAGCTGGAAACACAGCACACAAAGCTGGTTGATTAGGAAATTGGTCTGGGGTCATAAATAGACCAGGCAACTGATCAGGTGAATGAAAAACCTGCTCCGCCTTAAATCATACCACCTGCAACCTGCTGAAGCTTGGCATAGTGCAGCCTGGAAACAGTGCCCCACTTTAAGGAGCTAAAAGTCAAGGAAAAGAAAAGCAAGATGAGCAGACAAAAAAAGGTGAGGACCATAGAAAGTTTCTTTAGTGACAAGGAAGATTGAGGTGTACCCTCAGAAGAGGAGAGCAATTTCAGTGCCCCTATATTTAAAGCTTCCAAGAAAAATATGAATTGATTTCAGGCCATAGAAGTGTTCAAAAATACTTTGAAGATAAAGTTAGAGAGTTAAAGGAAAAAATGGAAAGAGAAATGAGGGTGATGCAGGAAAGACATGAGAAAAAATTCAGTAGCTTGAAAAGTGAAATGAAAAAGCTCTCCGATGAAAATAATTGTCTAACAATTAGGATTGAACAAATGGAAGCTAGTGATTTTATGAGAAATCAAGACACAATAAATCAAATCCAAAAGAATAAAAAAATAGAGGGCAATGTGAAATATCTTCTTGGAAAAACTGCTGACCCTGAAAATAGGTCCAGGAGAGATAATTTAAAAATTATTGGCACACCTGAAAACCCATGATCAAAGAAAGAGCTTAGACATCATCTTCCAAGAAATTGACAGGGAAAATTGCCCTGATATTCTAGAAGCAGATGATAAAATAGAAATTGAAAGGATCCACTGATCACCTCCTGAAAGAGATCCCAAAAGGAAAACTCCCAGGAATATTATAGTCAAATTCCAGAGCTCCCAGGTCAAGGAGAGAATATTGCAAGCTAGCAAAAAGAAAGAATTCAAGTACTGTGGAGCTCCAGTCAGGATAACAAAAAACCTAGCAGCTTCTACATTAAAGGACAGGAGGACATGGAATATGATATTCCAGAGGGCAAAGGAATTGGGATTACAACCAAGAATCATGTATCCAGCAAAACTTGTATAATCTTTCAGAGGAAAAAGGGACTTTAATGAAGAAGAGGACTTTCAGGCATTTGTGATGAACAATTGTGATGAACTGAATGGCAAATTTTACTTTCAAATACAAGATCCCAGAGAATGATAAAAATTTGGAGTTTGGGGACATACCTGGGGTTGTGCAGTGGATGATTTTCTTGTGTCTGAGGCCAGGTTTTGGCTGGGGTCCCCCTGGGTCCAGGGTGGATGCTTGGATGCTTTTTCCACTGTGTCACCAGCTGCCCCATGATGACATCTTAGGGTAAAATTGAGGGGTGAGAGGAATGCACTGGGGAAGGGGGAAGGGCAGAGGTAGCATTAGGTAAAATCCCACACAAAAGAAACATGAAAGGATTTATGGAGTGGGGGAAGAGATGGGGGAGGATCAGGGCTCTACATGAACTCTACATGGATCAGAATAGGTTCAAAGACCTTAGTCTCATCAGAGTTTGCTCAAGGAGGGATTAACACACACACAATTGGGTGGAATAATCTACTTAATCTGGGCAGTAAATGAGTCTAAAACTCCTCAGAATTAGCTCAAAGATCTTAATCTCATCAGATTTGGATCAAGGAGGGAATAACATACACAGTCAATTGGATGGAGCAATCTTTCTAACCCTGCAGGAAAATAGTAGGTGAAGCAGATAAAGAGAGAGGGGCAAAAGATGAGAGGGCAGATTGGGCAAGGGGACAGACAGAAGCAAATACCTTTTGAAGAGGGATATGGTGAAAGAAGATAGATAATAGAGTAAATATAATGGGGAAGGGAATAGGATGGAGGGAAACAGTTAACAACAGTAATTGTGAAAAATAGAAAAGGGGGGAAAGTTGTACAAAAAAGATTTATAGCAACTCTTTATGGTTGCTAAGAATTGGGAATTAAGGGAATGTTTATCAGTTGAGGAATGAATGAAGAAGCTGTGGTATATGATTTTACTGGAATGGTATTGAGCCATAGGAAGTGACAAACAGGATAATCCCAGAAAAACCTGGAAAGACTCATATGAACTGATGTATATTGAAGTGAACAGAACTGGGAGGACATTGTACATATTTACAGCAGTATTGTTCAATGATCAACTGTTAATTATTTAACTACTCTCAGCAATACAATAATCCAAGACAATCCCAAGGGACCAATGAAAAAGCACACTATCCACTCCCATAGAAATAACTGATAAAAAGAGCACTTGTGGATTGTACGTATATAACCTATATCAGATTGGTTGTTGTCTTGTGGAGGGGGGAGGAAAGGGAGGGAGGTAGAAACATTTGGAACTCCAGATCTTATAAAAATGAATTTTGAAAACTACCCTTACATGTAACTAGAAAAAAAAAATAAATGTTTGTTGCAAAAAAAAAAAATTACAAAATAAAAATAAAAAAGAGTTTAGACACTATCTTTCAAGAAATAGTCATGAAAATTGTCCTGATGTTTTAGAAGCAGATGTTAAATGAAAATTGAAAGAATCCACCAATCACCTCCTAAAAGAGATCTCAAAAGGAAAACTTCCAGGAATATTATAGCCAAATTTCAGTTATCTCAGGTCAAGGAGAAAATATTCCTAACAACTATTAAAAAGGAATTCAAATACTGTGGAGCCACAATTAGAATAACACAAGATCTAGCAGCATCTACATTAAGGACCAGAGGGTATGGAATTTGATATTCCTGGAAGTCAAAGGAACTTGGACTACAGCCAAGAAAAAATGGGACTTCAATGAAAAAAGAGGACTTTCAGTCATTTGTGATGAAAAGACCTCAACAGAATAGAAAATTTGACTTTCAAATAAAAGACCCTAGAGAAGCATAAAAAGGTAAACAGGAAAAAATAAATTATGAGGGATATTAAAAGATTAAACTGTTTACATTCAAACATGGGAAGATAATATTTATATCTCATAAGAACTTTCTCAGTATTAGGGCTGCTGAAAGGAATACACTTAGAGGACACAGGTCTGAACTGAATATGAAGTGATGATATCTGTAAAACATTTATTTTTTGTTTATCCTTGTTTTTTTTTTTTTTTTGGTGTAGGAAGTATGGATTGGCTTATGTATGGGGCCGGATTTGGGCTCAGGGCCTCCTGGGTCCACTGTGCCACCTAGCTAACCCATGATGACATCTTTAAAATAGAGTTGAAGTGTAAGAGGAATCCCCTGGAATAGAGGGAAAGGGAGAGGTAGACTTTGGAAAATAGTTCACATAAAAGAAACAAGAAAAAGCTTAGGGAAGGGAGGGGAAGAGAGGGAAGGGGTGAGAGAGTGAGTCAACCTTCCTATCACCAGAATAGGTTCAAAGAGGAAATAAAATACATACTCAAATGGGTATGGTAATATATTTTGCCCTGAGGGAATAGTGGGAGGGGAAGTAGATAAAGGAGGCAGGGTGAAGAGCAGAAGGCTGGAAGGGCAGAAAGGGGGAGGGAGCAGTAAAAAGCAAAACACTTCCAAGGAAGGTGCATAACTGAACATTCATGACATATTGAATTGCTTGATTTAAATACTAGGGTTGAGGATGGAGGGAGGAAGAAAAATTTAGAAAACAGAATTAGGTCAAAGACCTTAATCTCATCAGAGTTGCCTCAAGGAGAGAATAGCATACACACCCAATTGGGAGGAGTAATCTATCTAATCCTACAGGAAGGTTGGAGGGGAAGAGAATAAGGAGGGAAGGGAGAAAGAAGGGAGGGCAGGGCAGGGGAGGGGGCAGTCAGAAGCAAACACTTTTGAGGAGGAATAGGGTAAAAGAAGATAGAAATAGAGTAAATATCATGAGAAAAGAATAGGATAGAAGGAAATGATTGATTATAATGGCAAAATCTATGGTCCCTACTTTGCTGGACTCTTGAGAAGAAAATTCTTCATAAAGTTTAAAATACCGTATAAAAGTCATGAGGAACAGGATGCCATCAGAAAAAAAAAAAAACTGGAAAAAGCTACATAAACTGAAGCAGAATGAAATGTAGTGTACAAAATAACAATAGTGTAAGGTGATCTGCTGAGAAGGATGTGATTATTTTCAGCATCACAATGATCCGATATAACACTGAAACACTTATGAAAATTGCAATCAATCCACAGAGAAAGAACTGATAGTATCTGAAAACTGAAAACAGATTGAAGCATATGTTTTTTGACAGTTTCTTAATCTGAAGTTTTGTTTTGATCTGTTTTCTCTCACAACTTAGCTAATGTGAAGATGTTTTCCATGACTATTCATGTATAATTTATATTGAATTGCTTGAGTTCTGGGGTGTGGGAGGTGGGAAGGGAGGGAGCAAGAGAAGTTGGAACACAAAGTGTTATAAAACTGATGTCAAAATTTGTTTTTACATGTAATTTGCAAAATAAAATCCTAAAGAGAAAATAAATAAGGATAATTGATGCTAAGTCTCTTAATAGGTCCTTTCAATTAATGATTCACTCAACTAAGATTTACTGGAGATGGCCAATTTAAAAAACAAAACAAAACAACAACAACAACCCTAACAAACAAAAATCTTTTTCTCAATGCATTTTGGCAAAATTTTTATTTTCTGCAATAAAAACAGAAGTGGAGAGAAGTTTTCTAAGAAATCTAGCTGAATTTTAATTGATTTTCATAATTCAGTGAAATCATCTCTAAAACAGGCATTTAATGGAATATTTACATAAAATTTTTAAAGTCTTTTTTGTATGCCTTTCACCTCTTTGTTCCTCAAGCTACAGATTAAAGGATTAAACATGGACATTATCATAGAGTAAAACGCAAAGGCTATTAGTGTGTGTCAAAAGAATGGCTTTGTTGGGCTTGTAGGTACATGAAAAGATGCGTCCCATAAAACAGAGTTACTACTGTAAGATCAGGGGCACACGTAAAGAAGGTTTTATGTCTTCCCTCAGCAGAGTTCATCCTGAGAATGGTCACAAGAATGACCATATAGGAGATAAAGATAAATCTCTCCTTATCCCTAGATCTGATCAATAATTTTTTTCAGTGGTCCTCTAATATGCTTAATCGTCCTTTATGGCTAAAAAATGTACCCATTTTGACCTTATGTTGGTATGCAAAGTGAGATGTTTTTCTATGCCTACTTTCTACCAAACTACATTTTATTTGTGCCATAAGTTTTTGTGAAATCATAATTTCTTTTATAAAAACTTGGATCTTTGGGTTTATCAAACAGCACATTACTATGGTCATCTGCTACTATATATGGTGTACTTAATCTATCCCACTTATCTACCACTATATTTCTTAGCTGATAGCAGATGATTACTGCTTTGAAAAACATCCTTTAGGCTGCCCTTCTTCACTTTTTTACATTTAGCCTCTTGGTATTCTTGACCTTTTGTTTTCTAGAAGAATTGTGTCACCACTTTTTCTAGCTCTATAAAATACTTCTTTGGCAGTTTGATTGGTATAGCACTGAATTAGTAAATTAATTTGAGTAGGATTGTCCTTTGTATTATATTGGCTCAGCTTCTTCATGAGAAATTAATATTTCTACCATTCTTTATATCAATCTGCATTAGTATGAATAGTACCATATTTTTACATATCAACATTGCACAGGTACTATAGTAGGCTTTGGAATATGAAACAGAACAGTATCAAAAGAACTGACCACATAAATGTAAAGGCAATCCACTTTATTTTGTGACAGTTCTAAATCTGTGGTCAGTTTGTATATTTTAGTGGATAAAACCCTGGCTTGGCTGTATGAGAAATAGTGGAGATAGATCCTATAGATTCGGTCTAGATATCTAAGTCAGTTGTGGAGGTACCCAAATCAATGATCCTAAACTATGATAATGTGGGAGAAGATGCATGACTCAGACAATAATGCCTTCTAACATGTCTTGTATTTTTCTCCCATTGAATTCCATGGATGAATGGCAATCATTATACTCTCTGGTAAGTACTTTTCCCTCTAACCTCAAGACCTGATACTTAGGATATATGAAGAAACAATAATACTGAATTCATATGCACCCACCATCCCATCAGTGTTCTTGGTAATATGTAGCATGTGTGAGATCTATAACTTACATATTTTTCTGAATGTGTTACCCCATTTCAACATTATATGTGTGTTGATTCCTTCTAATAGAACATATTTCCTCAGTATAGTGACTGTTTTGCTATTACCTTCTAATGTCCAGTATCTGTCATAGTCCCCAGATTATAACATTTGCTTAATAAATGGCTACTAAGAACCAAGAGAATATTGTACACAATAACAAGAATATTGTAAGATGATCAACTGTAAAGGACATAAGTATTCTCAGCAATACAATGATCCGTTGAATTCTGAAGGACATGATAAAAAAATGCTATCCATACATACAGAGAGAACTAATGGAGTCTGAAACCAGGTTGAAGTAAACTTTTTAAACTTTATTTTTATTGGGGCTTATTTTTTGTGGCTATGTTTTCTTTTATAACATAACTAATATGGAAATGTTTTGTATGAACACACATGTATAGCCTATATTGAATTGCTTCCCTTATCAATGAGGAGGGTGGGTAAGGAGGGGGAAGATTTGGAACTAAAATTTTAGAAACAAATATTAAAAACTGTTTTACATTTAATTGACCAAAAATAAAATATTAAATAAATAATGTAAAAATATATTCACACATATGTAAATATACACATGAATGCACATATACATGTATACATATACCTAAGTATCGCTAAATAATGCAAATTAGAAAAAGTTTATCAATGAGAGAATACATATCATCTAGAATCAAAAAAGAAAAAAAGGTAAAAGAAATGATCAAACTAAAGAAGGTGGAGGAAGTTCCCAAAATGCATTAATTTCATTTTATGTATTGATTGGCTTTCTCCCCTCAAATGAAAATACATATAAGGAAAGTTTAATGGATTTTGTTTGCATTTAATTTGGATTCTAATTAGTTATTAAAAGAAAATTAATGCTTAAAATAAAAAGACTTTTAAATATTCTGGGTTTTGTTTTTTTGTTTTTTTAAAGATGAAGCTCATTTCCAAAGTGGTCCCTTTTGCATTAAAACTTCATTTCCCTGGGGCCTGATTAGAAAATACATAATAGCAACAGTAATTATAATAATGTACGGTAGTGGAAAGAACCAAGGTTTGATAATGATCTGAATGCTTGAAAAACTGCCTAAAATCGTACAGAGAACTTAACAACATTCTTCCTCATTGTAGTTCTTAGTAATAAAGTAACAGTCACCAATACACAAATACCCATTGATTCCCTATGAGGACCAAAAAATGCAGGTCATCCAGCCCCTTCCAAAAGTAATAATTACTCATTTTTTTTCTAATTTGTAATGTGTTTCAAAGTAGATAGATAGATAGAGAGATAGATAGAGATAGATAGAGAGATAGATAGATAGATAGAAATAGAGAGATAGAGAGAGAGATAGATAGATAGAGAGAGAGAGAGATAGAGAGAGAGAGAGATAGATAGATAGAGAGAGAGAGAGAGAGAGAGAGAGAGAGAGAGAGAGAGAGAGTGCACATGAAAGAGATATATTAGTACATATGCAAACTTTCTGAAGGGCTAAGTGATAAGTCTAGTAATGTCACCACAATCCAACACATTTATTGGGCATACCCAGTGTGCCCATCCTGGTTGAATACCTATTCAAAGAACTTGCAGTATCCTTTCTCCATCCCAGTTATTTGGAAACGATGATGGGGAATGAAAGATAATTAATTTGTGTGTTTTGCATAGTGGATGCAAGTCGGCTTTAGAATCATGAATCTCTAAGCTTAATTTCTGGCTCTGGAACAAATGACCACCTTTGCGATTTTCATTGATTCTATTTAATATTCATCCATTTGTGATTATTTTTGTGTGCCCATTGTTTATCCCAGTGTGTATGACAGAATGTTTGCTTTTTGTGAATTTCTCTGGTTGGCAGAAATATCTATCATAACCTTAGCTTATTCTCTTCTGTTTTTGTTTTGTGTTTTTGTTTTGTTTTGTTTTATATTTAGACCCTAAGTCTACTTCCCAATTCTTATGGAACATAGCATAGTAATAAATAAGAACAATAATAGCTAACATTGAAATAGTACTTACTCTTGTGACAGGCACTGTGCTAAGTGTTTTACAATTATTTTCTGATTTTACCCTCAGAATAATTCTGGAAGGTCAGTGCTATTATTGTTTCCATTTTACATGCTAGGAAACTGAGGAACAGATTAAAAGATTTGCCCAGGACCACACTGCCAGTCAGAAATCTCAGGCTGAATTTGAAATTAGGTCGTATCAATTTCAATTCTTCATGAATATAACTGATGTAGAGCTTTTGAATGGGGTTTATATTCTTTAACCAGTAGTGAATGACCTTGATGATTTTGACTTTAGAAAAATGAGGAATAATTTATCTAGATAGATAGATAGATAGATAGATAGATAGATAGATAGATAGATAGATAGATAGATAGATGGATGGATGGATGGATGGATGGATGGATGGATGGATGGATGGATGGATGGATGGATGGATGGATGGATGGATGGACGGACAGATAGATAGATAGATAGATAGATAGATAGATAGATAGATAGATAGATAGATAGATAGATAGATAGATAGATAGATCTTCCTGTTCCCCTCCCATTGCACTATTGAGTACATTACAAGAAAAAAGTTCCTCCTTCTCAACACCTCCGACTTCAGGCCACTCATATATATACTATCAGTAAAGGATACAATCTTCATAAAAATAGAATGAGTCCTAGATTATAGCTGTGGCTATCTGCCTGAGAGTTACTTCCACAAATGTGTCCTGATCCTATAAAAGCAGCTTTGCCTTAGGACACCACTGAAGTCTTCCTTGACAATAAGATAGATAGGGGCAGCTAGGTGGCACAGTGGATAGAGCACTGGCCCTGGATTCAGGAGGACCTGAGTTCAAATCCAGCCTCAGACACTTAACACTTACTAGCTGTGTGACCCTTGGCAAGTCACTTAACCCCAATTGCTTGTAAAAAAAAACAAAAAATAAATAAAAACAGACAATAATCTAGATAGATAGATAGATAGATAGATGAAATAAAATAAAATAATTAACTTATTTACTAAATAGAAAGTAACTAAGAGGAACCATTGCTAGAAATGTTTTTTTCTTTTTTTTTGTTTTTTTGTTTTGTTTTGTTTTGTTGGCTATTCAAATTTCTCATGGTCTCTACATTTTTTAGAGTGGTTAAACTTTTGTATATAATTTTTTGTAAATTTTACTAATTCAAAGTTAATTTGAAATTATTCATTTCTTTTCCACTGAATTTTGACTTTACTTCAGATTGTCCATTCTTCTCTTCAGCTACACATCTTTAATTTTATCCCTTATAATTTGTCTTTCTAATAACATTTTGTCACATAACTGAGTGACCATCATGTACATAATACCATCTTGATATTGTTAGAAACTAGGCAGAGGTGATAATATCATTTCTATGCTGATATTGATGCCTCCAGTTCTGAATGCAATTTTCCGGGTATATGGCTACCTTAATACTTCTACCCACAATTCCCCATGAATTTTAGATTTTGGTACTTCAGCGTTCATACAATTCCAGTTACAGAGCTTCCTCACAATGGCATATCATCACAATGATCTTGAGCAACCTCACTGAAACAAAGGCATGCTGGGGAATATCCTGGCTGCTGTATCTCCTATAGCCAGGATAATTGGTCACCTCCTTTGCTTCCATTACAACATTTTAAATTACAAATTAAATCTCTTCTCAGGGGGCAGCTAGGTGGTGCAGTGGATAGAGCACCGGCCTTGGATTCAGGAAGACCTGAGTTCAAATCTGTCTCAGACACATGACACTTAATAACTGTGTGACCCTGGATAAGTCACTTAACCATAATTGCCCTGCAAAAGAAAAATCTCTTTTGAACATAAAGCATAGCCATGAAAACTATGATTTTCAAAAAAGTACTTATTAGCATGTTTTCTTGCTGTTCTTTTCTCCACTATTTATGAATTTGAGGACTTAGGGTATCATTCTATGAAGAACCTGTGCAGTTTGTACAATGAAGGACAAACATAATTCTAGGAAGTCATTGAGTTTCTAGATATGATTGTGATTTTTAAAAACGACTGTAATTTTGGAGGACCTATTTCATTATTCAGATGCTGTATGGACTTCAAAGACAATATTCTATCCTCAATTCATACATAGCCTACATCCCTCTGATTTTTGATAACAATAGATTCACTTTAATTTCAAATTACTTATCAAATTTTGCATCACAGTGCTTGCCTGCTTGCCTACAACTACTAAATATGGTTAAGCAGAAACATATAAATATATGTAACTTAATATATACTATAATATTCATAATACATAAGGATATAGCATGTGAATATAATGTTTTATAATATATATGTTATTATACATTACAATATAATATATAATGAATCCATATAATATATTATAATATCTATAATATAGAATGATTACTACAACACAACACAAATATAAGTATATATGTATGTATATGCATGTGAGTATGTATATATCCAAAATCTTCAATAGAGTTTGAATTTATTCAGTGTATAGCAGAGTCTAACTACTTTAGGCATTGAAATAGGTGAAGGCTCCAAATTTCTAAGACCTGGGCATGGTAGAATTTTTTCTATTAATATTGTGACAAAGACATGTAGAGGACTCATACCTGATTTCAAATTTTAATGGCATGGCTCAGAGAGAAAAAGAGAAAGTACATGCATAACATTACCACAAAGTTAGGTTCAGGCTCGTAAGTGGTGGTAGACCATATAATTGCTGAATCTATTGTGTCCACTTATTAAAATGTGAGATTTCTTCCACTTCTTTTGGTGTGCAAAATGTTTAGCCCATTGTTTTGTATAGAGCAAATGTTTAAAAAAATATTTTCATTAAATCATTCAAAACAATTTTGTGGTCTCAATATATGTTCCAGTAACTGAGCTTTCATTTTGTTAGTTTACTTTGGATCTAGTAATGCTGAAGCCCTTTATAATTTAATACTCTCCTCCTTTTCTAGTCTTCTTAAACTGCACTCTCTGCTACCCTTCAAATCAATGATACTGATCTACTGCCTAATCCAGAAATAAGACAGTCCATCTCTCAATTCTAGGCATTCTCACACAAAATCTCTATGTGTGGAATATTTTCTCTCCTTTTATCTGCCTATCGAACTCCTTGGCTTCCCTTAAGTTGTAATTAAAATCCTACTTTCCATAGAAAGCCTTCCTCAACCCCTATTAATTCAAGTACTTTTTCTCTGATTATATATATATATAGTTTGATTTTTATATAAATTTCTATATTATCTCCACCATTAGATTCTCAGCTGCTTGAGGGCAGAGACTTTCTGTGTTAATATTTTTGTATGTACAACACTTAGCCAAATGATGGGTCCAGGTCAGTACTTATCAAGTATTTATCAACAAATCGTTACATATTTTAGGCTTCAAAATATATGTATGCTTTGGATTTCTCAGGTAGTATACTGAATGGAGCACTAACCTTAGAGTTGGGAGGAAACTGAGTTCAAACTACACTTCATACACTTACTTGTGAGACCCTGGGAAATTCACTCATCCCCAAATTGCTTTAAACATTGGAGGACATCTCCAGGCATCCTGATGTATATCTTGCTCTGGGAGAAAGAGTGAGGTTGGTAACCTTGAACATCACTCCATCTCTTAAATCCAATTTACTGCAAGTCATGATGTCACCCTAATGTTATGGTCTTCTTTGTGAATGAAGAACAAGCAACAACAACAACAACAACAACTGCTACTACTACTACTACTACTATTACTAGTAATTCTAGATCCCAATACTTCCCAGCAGCATATTCAGTTCCATAAATTTTCAGTTCAACTTTTATTAATCCCTTAATTATGGCATGATACTCATTTCTGTGCATGTACAAACTGCAGTGCCTGATAGAATGCATGAACATAAGATTACGGTTAGGGAAATCTATTTTTGAAGATAATGATGAAGATCAAGTGGAAGAGGAAAAGGAAGAGGTTTGATGATGATACATGATGATGGTCATTATGAAAATGATTCCATTGAGTAACTAAATGTCCATGAGATGACAGGTAACCTTGTGTAAGAGATACAATGCTGTGTTGAACTGATACTCAGGAGACTTGGTTATAAATTTGCACCCAATGCTCATAGGTTAGATAACTTTAGAACATTAATCTTTTTAAATTTTATTTTGAGGCTTAAATTTCATTCATAAAAAGGTATTAAAGGGGCAGCTAGGTGGTACAGTAGATAAAGCACCGGCCCTGGATTCAGGGGGACCTGAGTTAAAATCTGGCCTTAGACACTTGACACTTACTAGCTAGGTGACTTTGGGCAAGTCACTTAACCCTCATTGCCCTACCCCCCAATATAGTATTAAAACATTTATTTTAAGGGCAGCTAGGTGGCGCAGTGGACAAAGTACTGTCCCTGAATTCAGGAGGATCTGAGCTCAAATCCAGCCTCAGACCCTTAACACTTACTAGCTGTGTGACCCTGGGCAAGTCACTTAATCCTCATTGCCCTGCTTAAAAAAAAAAAAAAAGGCTTAAACATCTATTTTACCTGTTTCACAAGGTTGTTTTGAATCATCATTAAATTTATGAACTCTACAAATGTGACCTATTAGTATTTTTATCTTGTTAGGCCTGTCTTAATATGTGTCTAATGAAAGCACTTTATTATTATTCTCATTACTTTAAAATAAATTATTTAAGAGGAAAAAGAATCAAGAAAAAGCAAAGCAAAAGAATCCCCCAAGAACACTTTATCATTGTAAGGATAACATTTGAAAAGAGTATTCCCTGAAACTGTTTTAACATACAGAGCTTGAGGACAGGTGGGGATGAGTAATTATTTTTTAATAAATATGAAAATAAACCTGCAGAATCATAAACTTTATTATGAAAATCCTATGTTTTCAAATACTACAGTAATAAAACTCTTGTTAATGAATAATTTTGTTTCCTTATCAGACAAAAGGAAATCTTTTGCTGCTAGATTTGTGTTTAGCAGCCTTCCCAAAGAAAAGCACACTGCTTACCAAAACACAATTGTCAACATTTTATTTTTTAACACATTTCACACAAAAATCACCAGATAGTTCCATAGTGCTTTCTCTCCTCATGACTTTCTATGTTCAGGCCAATTTTTCTAATTCCCTTCCCAGAGAACCTATTGAAAACTCCCACAAGTCTTTTTTTCTTTGAAGAAAACTGGAGAAGTGTCTTTCATTCTGACTAATATAGAACTTCCTGTCTTCTTTTGAAGTGGATGTTGCAAAAAGAGGTAAGTGAAAATTCAAGACAATTAGATCTAAGCAACCTTTCTACTTCATCAGCCAATAAAGCCTCCTGGGAGGTCCTGCCTCTAGGCATCTCCCCATACAAGTCAAAAACTTACTTTTTAAAATATCTAAACCTGATATCATATAAAGATGAGATTAAGACATGAAAGGGGGCAGCTAGGTGGTGCAGTGGATAAAGCACCAGCCCTGGATTCAGGAGTTCCTGAGTTCAAATCCGGCCTCAGACACTTGACACGTCCTAGCTGTGTGACCCTGGGCAAGTCACAACCCCCATTGCCCCTCAAAAAAAAAAAAAGAAAAGAAAAGAAAAAGAAAAAAAGACATAAAAGAAGTAAAATGGGACAAATTCAATGTCTTATATTCATTTTTTTATAAAAAAAGCTTCACAATTGATCAGCAGAAAAACATTTTATCCATTTTAAAAGAAATCTTGCAGTTTTTAATGCATTCCAATTTCAATATTAGTCTAGGGTATGATATATGAGCTAAGAAAGATAACAAGATGTTAATTAAGATAGTTATGCTATCCTGGCATTGAATGGGACAGTATGGTTGGATTGAGCATTGAGACCAGAACAAATGTGGACCATTATATTAAATTTTGAGCGACAGTGTTCAGGATGGACGTCAATAAGCTCTTGAAAGAACAGAGAAAGTAAATATTTCTATTGAAGAGAAAAAAGCACATGATACATGAGTATTGTTTGAAGACTCTATGCCGTTAGCAAAATGAATAGGTTCGTGGCGTCATAGAATTTTAAATGGAAAAGCACTCAAAATTTATGTCAACAAACTCCCACAGTCTATGCATGAGTGGGAGTAAGATCAACTTATTGCCCAGAATATCACAGCTCACAATAATAGATGTTTTACTTACACCTAGCTCTTCTAACTGTACAGAATGTCCCAAAAATTTTATTCACCTTAAGCCTTAGAACCTTTAATCTGTAACAAAAATTCTGGGATTCCTTACATAATGCAGTGTTCTTTCCATCCTAACGCAAAAATGAAAACTCTGGGACCAAAATCGGGAAAGAGATGGGGATTTTCTTCAAGAATATGAATAATTATTATAAATATGAGGGAATCAACTTGTTCTGCTTCCCAGAAAAAAAAAGAGGAACAAAGACTGTAATTCACAAAAGCGACACTGAGGTTGTAATAATGAGAAATGTCTTAAGAAGAGATATAGAAAAGTACATTGCCTGCAGTGCCAAGTAGCATGGCTTTCATGTACATGTTTCCCTTAATAAAATGTAAGTTCACTGATGGAAAGAATTATTGATTTTTATTGATCTATATAAGCCTAGAACAGTACCTGTCACCACGATTTTCAAAATGCTTGTTAATTAGTTACCCCAGCCAAGGAAACTTCAAGAAAAGTTGTTTAAAATAATATGGTTTTATAGAGATAATTTCTACTAAATACCCTAAAAGGTCCCTTCAATTAAATGATCCAATAAACTAAGACTTGTTGGAAGTTGGATGATTAAAAAAAATCTAACAACCAATCAAAAAATTATTATCTGGCTGCATATTATAAGTGATATTTTTCTTTAAAAGAAAGGAGAGGGGGCAGTTAGGTGTTGCAGTGAATAAAGCACTGGTTCTGGATTCAGGAGGACCTGAATTCAAATCTAGCCTCAAACACTTGACACTTACTAGCTGTCTGACCTTGGGCAAGTCACTTAACCCGCATTGCCCTGCAAAAATAAATAAATAAATAAATGAAAGCTTATTGCAAAAAAATAAAATTAGAAGAAAAGAGAAGAATCATGGGAAGCTACAAAAATCTAATACATATTTATTTGCTTCTAATAATGCAAGAAATCCATGCTATGCGATGGACATTAAGGAGAAGGTTTACATAATCTTTTAAAGAGTCTTCTCAAAGCACTTTTCACTTCTTGGTTCCTCAAGCTATAGATCAAAGGGTTGAGCATGGGGATGACCAGAGTGTAAAAGACAGAGGCCATCTTATCTGTGTCAAAGGAATGGCTAGATTGGGGTTGGAGGTACATAAAAAGAAGTGTCCCATAAAATATAACAACCCCTGTAAGGTGAGATCCAAAAGTTGAAAAAGCTTTGTACCTACCCTCAGCAGAGTTCATCCTGAAGATGGCCACAAGAATGAGCGTATAGGACACAAGGATAATTGAGAGGGAAGAAACAAAATTAAGTGCAGCAAAGACCATGATATTTAGTTCTATTTCATTTGTGTATGAGCATGCAATGGACAATAGGGGGAGACCATCACAATAGAAATGTCTTATTATATTTGATTTGCAAAAAGACAATTTAAAAATCTTTATTGAGATCAGTAGAGAAACCATGATGCTATAGAAGTATGAGATGGCCACCAAGGCCCAACATACTTTTCTGGACATGATGATAATATAGTGGAAGGGCTTACAGATAGCAACATAACGGTCATAGGCCATGGCTGACAGGATAAAAAGTTCACTGGTAATAAATATAATAAAGAAAACTAGCTGTATTGCACATCCAGTATAAGAAATGATATTTTTTTCCTCTGTGAAACTAACCAGCATTTTTGGCCCAATAGCCGTGGAGTAGCCAAGATCAACAAATGCTAGATGCCTGAGAAAAAAGTACATGGGAGTTTGGAGCTTGGAGTCAACACTGGTTAGGATGATCAGGCCTAGATTGCCCAGACATGTTGCCATATAGTTGAGGAAAAACACAACAAACAGAGGGCCCTGTAGCTCAGGACTGCTTGTGATGCCCATGAGAATGAATTCAGTCACCTGGCCCCCTGTAGTTTCATTCAGATTGATCATTTCTTTCATCCAAGTATCATAATCTGAAAAAAAGAAAGAAGCCTTCTTTGAGCATTGTTTGCCTAGATTATTAGGCAATTAATGGGTAGAAATGTGTTAGAAAAAGATGAGAAGAAATTTTCCCACTCAATTACTGTGTATTTTATCAATTTATGTGCCATGTGGGGAATTCCCTCAAACTAAGTAATGCCACATTATATCACTTGATATTATATTACATTATATAACATCATATATCAACATCCTATTACACAGAGGATAGCGAATGGGGTTTTAGTTTACAAAATAGTGAATTATGAAACTACTTAACCGCAATTAATGGGGCAGGACAATATTATAGATATATTTTCAAATATTTTAACTAATCAATGGCTCAAAAATTATAATGCCATGTTAACATATGATAAAGCATATAATAATGCCTTAAGGAATTGTGATGAAGTAGATACCAATTTTGCTTTTAAGCTAAGTAAACATGAGATAAATACCACAAAGACACATTTCAAAAATCCTGTGTTACTCATGTAATTTTCTGGTTGTTGGGCCATCATTAATGACTATCAGTTTTAAACTGATGACAAATGCTGAATGATAAAATTTTCCTTTTTAAGATTGCCCATAACCATTAAAAGTATAGGTTCAGAATCTATCGCAGTCTCTTATTCATGTATTCATTAATTTTATGACATCTGGAAGATTGCATATACTTACTCTCTCGAGTCTCTTTTCTCTTTCTCTTGCCAGAAAGACAATATTTTTCCACTTGGATTTAATGGTTAACTTGGTTAAAAATTTGATACTCTAATGTACTTCATTCCAAGAGAGATGGAATAAAAAACTGGTAAAAATATCCTTGTTGTTCATACAATGTGCATTATATATATAGATTATAATATAATATGGCATTGACCTCAAAGATCAATATCCCTTGATCAAAACTATTTGACTTTTCTGTTTGTAGAAAAGTTTTGGTGATAATTATCACAGTTAGGAACTGCCATCTGATGGATTTCCTAGAATGATTTTATGCCATATTAATTCCCCTATTCACCTCCTTAATGGACATAGTGATAAACTTTTTGAACTGAGATGCTTGGACTCCATATTTTTGATACCTGTTGCATTGGAAAATAACAAACAAAAAATAATATTACCTGCTTATCTGAAAGGTAGAATCTTCTGTGGCTTGTCCATTATCTGTATTGCTAGCTGCAAGAGTTACTCTTTATGGCTTCCTCAGTCCTCATGAGGTTATTTTCCTGAACCAATGGGGATGTTTAATTAATTTCATATTATCATGTCACAGAAATTGCCCAGATAGTAATGTGATAAAGTTCACTGGTCTTCTCAATTTCATGAAGCATACTTTAAATACCTACTATGTTGTAGGCTTGAACATGTGGGTGATATGTCATGGTTGCATCAAGGCCAAAGACATTGCACAGAATTGTGGGAGAGATCAATGTAATAGAAGAACAGTTTATTTTAATCATCCATATAGTGTTCTTGTTGCTGATATTTTTCTTTTTTGTCAAGGAGGACCATGACATTGAGGTGATAGCATGGCTTGCAGTGAATTGGATTTAAGTGAGGGAGGATTGTGCAAGGTCACCATTTTTATTTTATTCTCCAGAGCCATCTGAGTCCAGTGGCAAGATATATATCAGGATGTCTCTGGATATTTAAGGCAGTTGGGGTTAAGTGACTTGCCCAGGAGGTAAGTTCAAATCTTGCCTCATACATATACTAGCTGTGTGAGCAATGGCAAGTCACTTAACCCCATTTTCTGCCAAAAGAAAAAGAAAAATATTTTTAAAATATTAAAATGAAGACCTATGCCAGACTACACATAGCTTTAGGCCATCAATTTAAAGAATTTATACCCTTTCCAATGGGGGTGGGTAGGCTGAGAAATCCCTGGACAGAGATTATCTCTACCTAGACCAGCCCCAGTCTTTAGTTATCCAGAGAAAATAATATGTTTCCACACAAGCTTGAGTAGAACACAGTGAGGTTCCCCACCCAAGATTATATTCCTTGAATGGCTGGGTGGGGTCTAACCAATATGAGGAGAGTTAATTCAAGCTCATTCAGTAATGTCCTCCAGGAAAAAGGGACTTTTTTAAAAAATAAGGAATTAAGAAGGGGAGAGCCTTTTAATATCCCCCAAGATATTGGTTATATTATTAATAATCATTTCTTACAGTTCCTAAATCTATTTTCCATTTCTTATGAGTTATAGTTTATAATGATGATGATGGTGGTGGTGGTTGTGGTGGTGGTGCTGCTGCTGCTGCTGATAATATCAACATAAATAATGCTTATTCTTCAATAGGCATTGTGCTAAGTACTTTACAATTATTGGTTCATTTGGTGTTCATAGAATTTCTGGTAGGTTGGTTCTATAATTGTTCCTATTTTATTTATAAGGAGAGGTAGAGGTTAAAACAATAATAACAAGAATAAACTTGGGGGCAGCTAGATGGCGCAGTGGTTAAAGCACCGGCCCTGGATTCAGGCGTACCTGAGTTCAAATCCGGCCTCAGACACTTAACACTTACTAGCTGTGTGACCCTGGGCAAGTCACTTGACCCCCATTGCCCCGCAAAAAAAAAAAAAAAAAAAAAAAAAAGAATAAACTTGGCCAGAATCAGACAAAACTTGAACATTCTGAGGCTGAATTTCAAAACAACAAAAAAAAAGTCTTTGTGAACCTTGGGTTCTGCTCTATCCTCAGTGTCACCCTAGCTGTCCCTGTATTGGATATTAGTCTATGCCTAATTTCTTCTAAACTGCTATATAGGACTCCCTCTGGTGTTATTTAAGGAGTTCTTACATAAGAAATTCATTTTAGGTGGCAGCTAGGTGGCACAGTAGATAAAGCGCTGGCCCTGGATTCAGGAGGACCCAAGTCAAATCTAGCCTCATACACTTGACACTTATTAGCTGTGTGACCTTCAGCAAGTCACTTAGCCCTTATTGCCCCACCAAAAAAAAAAAAAAAAGTTTTGTTTTTGATGTAAAATTTTATCAATTTTCCTAACTCAATTTTTTTGAAACTATTAATTTCTCCAGTGAAATATTCTAATCTGGCCTCAGACACCTTGAACTTACTAGCTATGTGACCCTGAGCAAGTCACTTAACCCTCACTGCCCCGCAAAAACAAACAAAAACAACAACAACAAAAAAAACCTATTAATTTCTCAAGTATTTCTTTACCATTGTACTTTGACTTTGGATTATAAATTCTCTTCAACTAAATCTCTTTCATATTATCCTTTATAATTTTGGGTCCAATGTATTATTTTGTTACAGAAACATGTATGAGTTATGCGTATGATACTGAAACTTTCTGTAACTCAAATTAGCTGGTTAGGCATCTGAAAGCTGCTAGCAGTTTGCCTATCTATAGGCTATTAGCTGCCCAGGCCAGTCTGTAAAGGCCTGCCCCCTCCTCTACTGCTTCTCCCAGACTCATAAGAAAAAAAGATTATAAAGCCTCCTTTCAATTAAAACAAAAAACAGATTTTATTGATGTGAATAAACTTAGAGATAAGGACAAAGAAAATCAAAATAGGACCTGTGAACTTGATCCCAACAGACTCTTTTTTTTTTTTTTTTTTTTGTGAGGCAATTGGGATGAAGTGACTTTCCCAGGGTCACACAGCTAGTAACTGTCAAGTGTCTGAGGTCAGATTTGAACTCAGGTCCTCCTGACTCCAGGGCCAGTGTTCTATCCACTGTGCCACCTAGCTGCCCCCAAAAGACTCTTTACTTTCTGTCATGCTGCTGCCCCTGTCTTGCTGCTTGATCTATAGCCACCACCTGTGTGCTCTCATCTCATCCCCCCATGGCTCATCTCTTGTCTACAGTCCCCCTCAATATCAGCCACCCTCACTAACTGAGCTTCAGAATAATAAACACTTCTCTCTCCTATGATCCTTTGACTGGCTTCCCACATACCCCAAGCTAATTCATTGTCCCCTCCCAGGCAGGGCCCAAGGCAGCCCAGGGCACAGAAACTCCATGTGCACCTTTGTTTGGCAGAGCAAGCTTGCACTGGGTCCTCCATGCATATGCCCGTGGAGGAAGAAAGCCCTGAGGCTGCCATGCCCTGTGGTGGTGGTGGGGGGAGGTCAAAGAGCCATGTGGACATGTGAGGCTAATTTTAACTTCTTACAGTACCATCTTGCTATTGTTAGACACTAGATGGAGATGGATCATTTTCAGCTCTGTATTGTAACTCATCCCCTGACTGATTTTGGCCCTTATGGTTCTGAATGAAATTTTCTGTCTCTATGGTATTCACTTATGCTACTGTGCAAAATCCTATGTGAATGTCAGATTTTGGTAATCCACTTTTCAAAGAATTCCAGGTACAATGTTCCCTCACTTGGAAACTCATCATAATGATTTTCAGAGAACCCACTACCATGGTTACATGCTAGCACAGTATGATGGCTGTTGCATCTCCTACAGACAAAATCATTGGTTCTCTCCTATGGTTCTTTTCCAATATTTTAAATAATAAGTTGTGTCTTTCTTTCAACATAGAATATGTCCTCCTTTATTATCTCTGATTTTTAAAAAAGGTTTTTATTTATACTTTTGAGTTCAAAATTTTATCCTTCTTCCCTTCACTCCCCTTTCCCCTCCCTAAGGTGGTAAGCAATCCAATATGGGTTACACATGTGCAATTATGTAACATGACCATATTAGTCATTTTGTATAAGAAAACCTGAATAAAAGAAGAAAAATGAAAGAAAGTGAAAAATGGCATTCTTCAGTCTATGTTCAATCAATATCATTTCTTTCTTTGGAGGTGGATAATATATCTCATCATTAGTCCTTTAGAATTGTCTTTGATTACTGTATGGCTGAGAACAGTTAAGTCATTCAGAATTCATCAAACAATATTGCTCTCTCTGTGCACAATGTTCTTTTGGCTCTGCTCACTTCATTACACATCATTTCATACAAGTCTTTTAAGTCCTTTCTCAAATCATCCTGCTTTTCATTTCTTGGAGCACAATAATATTCCATCATTTCATATACTACAGCTTATTTAACCATTCCCCAATGGGTGGGCATTCCTTTGATTTCCAATTCTTAGCCACCATAAAAAGAACTGCTGCAAGTACTTTTGTACAAATATGTCTTTCTCTCTTTGGGAATGTCTTTGGGATATAAAACAGGCATTGGAATTGATGGATCAAAGGTATACACAGTTTGGGGCAGCTAGGTGGTGCAGTGGATAAAGCACCAGCCCTGGATTCAGGAGGACCTGAGTTTAAATCCGGCCTCAGACACTTGACACTTGCTAGCTGTGTGACACTGGGCAAGTCACTTAACCTCAATTGCTTCACCAAAAAAAAAAAAAAAAAAAGGTAGACACAGTCCTATAGCCCTTTGGGCAGAGTTCCAAATTGCTCTCCAGAATGGTTGGACCTTTTCACAACTCTACCAACAGTGGATTAGAATGCCAATTTTCCCACATCCCCTCCAACAACCAATTTTACGTTCTTATATATTTCCCACATTTATTGGTGTGAGGTGATACCTTAGAGTTCTTTTAATTTGCAATTCTCTGATCAATAGTGATCTAGAGCTTTTTTTTTCATATAATTATAGATAGCTTTTATTTCATTGTGTGGAAATTGCTTATTCATAACCTTTGAGTATTTATCAATTAAAGAATGACTTGTATTTTTTATAAATTTGACTCAGTTCTCTATATAATTGAGAAATGAGGCCTTTATTAGTGATACTTGTTTCAAAAATTCTTTCCCAGTTTTCTCCTTCCCTTGTAATCTTTGTTACATTAGCATTGTTTGTTCAAAAGCTTTTTAATTTTACATAATCAAAATTATCTCTTTTGATTTTCTTTTGCTCTATATTTTCTTTGTTCTAAATTCTTTCTGCATCCATATATCTGACAGATAAACTATTCCATGCTATGTTTTTTTTATTTTATTTTATTTTTTTGCGGGGCTATTGGGGTTAAGTGACTTGCCCAGGGTCACACAGCTAGTAAGTGTTAAGTTTCTGAGGCTGGATTTGAACTCAGGTACTCCTGAACCCAGGACCAGTGCCTATATCCATTGTGCCACCTAGATGCCCCCTATTCCATGTTCGCTTAATTTGCTTATGGTTTCATCCTTTATATGTAAATCATGTTCCTATTTTGACCTTATTTTAGTATATGTTGTGAGATGGTGGTCTACACCTAGTTTCTGCCATACTGTTTTCCAATTTTCCCAGTAGTTTTTGTCAAGTAATGAATTTTTGTTCCAAAAGTTTGGACCTTTGGCTTTATCATATACTAGATTACTATGGTCATTTACTATAGTGTTATTTCTACCTAATCTATTCCACTGATTGACTTCTCTGTTTCTTAGTCAGTGCAAAATTGTTTTGATAATTAGTCCTTTATAATACAGTTTGAGATCTCGTACTGCTAAACCACCTTCTTTAATATTTCTTTAATTGATTCCCATGATATCCTTGAGCCTTTGTGTTTCCAAATGAGTTTTGTTATTTTTTCATAGACACATAATTTTTTTAATAGTTTCAATGGTATAGCACTAAATAAATAAATTAAAATGTAGGATTGTCATTTTTACTATATTGGCTCAGCCTACACATGAGCAATTACTATTTTTTCCAATAGTTTAGATGGGACTTTCTTTGCGTAAAGAGTGTTTAATAGTTCTGATTTGGACTCTTATTTTTAAACTCGCATTTGTTCATATCTTTTCTTTTTTCTTTTTTTTTCCTTACACCAGTGCTCCCAGGGTCATTGGCTATTTATGGGATTTTGAGAAGATGAGGAACCTTCTATGAGGAGCCTGTGTAGCTTCCATAAAGAACACCAAACATTATTTGTGTAAGGAATCATTGAGCTCCCAGATATGACAGTAATTAAAAGAAAATGGCATTAGGTTTATAAAGACTTTTTCATTATTTAGGTTTTGAAGAACTATCAAGTTAGAATTCTATATCAAATCCATATACACTCAACATTCCTTTTGGTTTCATAATGGGGAATTCTCTTTAAGCTGGAATTAAAGTTTACATTTTACATCTCAGTTGCTCTCAACTAGTAAATATTGGTAGGCAGGCAAAAATATATAATATGTAAAATTTTAAAATATTGAATGTACCAAGAATGTCTCCACTACCTAGCAGGGTATAATTGACTTAGGCATAGAAAATGAAAAAAAGAGGACTCCCAGTATATATATATATATATATATATATATATACTAGGATATATATATATATATATCCTAGACATGATAGATTTTCTCTATTAATACCATGTGCCCTAGCTATGCAGAGGCCTCATGTTTGAGTTCACAATGTCCTTGGCATGGCTCAGTGAAAATCGTGTTCAGCTCAGTATCACAATGGCAAATTCAGGATGCCTATTGGAAATTGACAATAGAGATACTGGTCCTAAATTTGGGGAAATGGTTTGAGTTAGGCAGACCCATTTAGATTTATTGGAGGTTCACCACTGGAAGAAGACTCACAATTAAAAATAACTCTCTGACTGCATATTAAAGGATTTTATTTTTCTCAAAAATATGAGAAAAGTCCTGAAAAACTTGACAAATTAATCTAGGACAAACTTGCTTCTAACAAGACAAAGGAATCACACTTTATATTGTCATTAAAGAGAATGCTTACATCCATTTTTAAAGAGACTTTTCAAGGCACCTTTCACCTCTTTGTTCCTCAAGCTGTAGATCAAAGGGTTCAGCATGGGGATGATCAGGGTGTGAAGCACAGAGGCTATCTTGTCTGTGTCAAAGGAATGGCCAGATTGGGGCTGCAGGTACATGAAGAGAAGTGTCCCATAGAACACAACCACCATGGTGAGATGAGAGCCACAGGTGGAGAAAGCTTTTTGCCTGCCCTCAGAAGAGTTCATCCTCAGGAAGGCTGCAAGAATTAGTATGTAGGAGACAAGAATAATCAAGAGGGAAGAAAGAAAATTCAATAGAGCAAAGACCACAATGATTAGTTCAATCTCACTTGTGTCTGAACATGCAATGGACAATAGGGGGAGACCATCACAGTAGAAATGTTTTATTATATTAGAGTTACAGAAAGATGATTTAAAAATCTTTATCGTGAGTAATAGTGACACCATAATGCTATAAAGGTATGAGATACTCACAAATATCCAACATACTCTATCTGACATAATGAACATATAGTGGAGGGGATTACAAATAGTCACATAGCGGTCATAGGCCATAGCTGACAGAATAATAAGTTCATTGGTGATAAATAGAACATAGAAAACTAGCTGTATTGCACATCCATTATAAGAAATGATGTTTTTCTCCTCTATGAAACTAACCAGCATTTTTGGCCCAATAGTAGTAGAATAACCAAGATCAACAAATGCCAGGTGCCTGAGAAAAAAGTACATGGGGGTTTGCAGGTGGGAATCCACAGTGGTTAGCATGATCAGGCCCAGGTTTCCAAGAGCTATGGCCATATATATAGTTGATGAAAAACAACACAAAGAGGGGGGCCTGTAGCTCAGGATGGTTTGTAAGGCCCATGAGAATGAATTCAGTCACCTCTCTCTCTGTGGTTTCATTCAACTTAATCATTTCTTCTATCCAAGAAGCAATCTGAAAATGAAAGGAAGAAGACTTTTCTGAGTATGATTTTCAGTTAATGTTATATCTTAGATAAGAGGAGTAAGAAGATTTTTTTTGAATTACATTGTATTTTTTTTCAATTAGGTATCATGTGGTAAATTTGTTCAAACATAAATCATATCACATCGTATCATTTCATATAATATCACATTTTACCATGTTATGCCATATAATATATTGTATCATATCAACAACCTGCCACTCATAGGAAAGTGGATATAACTTTATTTTATAAAACAAGGAGTCAATTATGAATCTATGTATCTGTAATTTATTGGAAAGAATAATCAACACATTTTCAAGTATAAAAATGTTTATATTATTTTAACTAATCAGTGGGTGCAGGGATTATAATGACATATTGAAGGAAGGTAAAGGATTTCAGAACTCCTTATGGAGGAATCAAATTGAAGTAGGTATCAAATTGGCTTTGAAATTAAGAAGACATAGGTTAAAAATGTATCCAGCACATTTCCAGGTAATGCTATGCATATAATCATCTGGTTTCTGTATCATTGTTTATTGCTATCTCTTTATAAAATGATGGTCAAGATTGAGATATAGAATTTCCTTTTTTGGAGTACCCTAAACTATCGGGGATAAAAGTCCAGGATCAATTCCAGTCTCTTACTTATGCTGACATAAATTGTAAAATGGAGACACCATATATATATATATATATATATGTGTGTGTGTGTGTGTGTGTGTGTGTGTGTGTGTGTATATGTATATATATATATATATATATATATATGTATATATTCTTTTTTAATAGTCTCACTTACCTTATCAGTGGAAAAATATTTTTTTCTTCCTTGTCATCTGGTCAAATGACTGGTGTTTTTAATGACTTTCATTTCCAAAAACATGAAAAGGCTTTTTTTAATACTCTTGATGTGTCTAGTTACATAGCACTGATCTAAAAGACCACTGTGATCCAATATATTACTAGTAGTCAGTACCCCTTGACAAAAACTGTTTGATTTCTAAGATTGGAAAAACAAAACAAAAAACAAACAAAAAAACCCATCTGTCTCATTGGACATAAGTAGGAACTCTCATTGGATGGCTTTCTTGGAATGATTTCATGTGATTAAAATTTGAATAAATTCAACATATAGACCCTAAATTTCCCCCTTAACACCTGCAATAGATATAATGCTTAGCTTTTTGAACTCAGCTACTTGGGCTCCATATTTTTATCACATGATGCACTGAGAAGGTCACAAACATAGAGTAATGTTACCTGATTATTTGGAACTGAGAATCATCTGTGTTTTTCACGATATCTGTACTTCTACCCGTTAGAAGACTTTATGTGTTTCACAGTCCTCATGAGGTCTTGTCCCTGGAGTAGCAGAGAAGTTTAATGAATTTCATATGATCATGTCATGGCAATTGCCTAGACAGCTATAAGTGATAATTCTCAATGGTTCACTCAATTTAATGAATCATTTATTAAATAACTACCCTGTTCCAAGCTTCTGTTCGTTAATGATACATCCGGCTTGCATCAAGTCCAAGGACATTGCACAGTCTTGTGAAAGAATTTTTTGGCCAAGTTGAATAAGAACATATAATACTTAGAATATAAAGTAAAGTTGCATGAGTAAGAGTCAGAGTTTGCCTTTTCAGATTCATCTCTAGGACAGATGAGGATAAATGGACTTAGCCAAAAAATAATCTTCTTTCATATGTTTTTTTCCTTTGATTCCCATGATATTCTTGAGCTTTTGTTTTTCCAAATGAATTTTGCTATTATTTTTTCTAGACCGATATTTGTTTTTTCATGGTTTCATTGGTATAGCACTAAATAAATAAATTAACAGGTAGGGCTGCCATTTTTGCTATACTGGCTCAGCCTACACATGAGCAACTATTTTTCCAATTGCTTAGATCTGACTTCATTTGTGTGATAAGGGTTTAATAGTTCTGGTTTGGACTCTCATTTTTAAACTCTTATTTGTTCATATCTTTTCTTTTTCTTTTTTTTTTCTTACAACAATGCTCCCAGTGTCATTGGCTATTTATGGGATTTTGAGAAGATGAGGAATCTCTATGAGGAGCCTGTGTAGCTTCCACAAAGAAGGCCAAACATTATATGTCTAAGGAGTCATTGAGCTCCCAGATAGAACAGTAATTAAAAGAAAATGGCAGTAGGTTTATACATCCTTTCTCATTATTTAGGTGTTGTAAGAACTGTCAAGTCAGGATTCTATATTGAATCCATATACACCCAACATTCAGCCTTGGTTTCATAATGCAGTATTCACTTTAATCTGGAATTAGAGTTTACATTTTATATCTCAGTTGCTCTCAACTAGTAAATATGGGTAGGCAGGAAAAATATATAATATGTAAGATTTCAAAATCTTGAATATACTAAGAATGTCTCCAGTACATAGCAGGGTATAATTGGTTTAAGCATAGAAAATGAAAAAGGTGACTCCCAGTTGTTGTAAAATAATGGAATTTGGCAGATGCCCAGGGGGTCAGACTTGATTGACTTAGTAGTGTTTGAATTGAGTGTGAATTAGAAACTAATAAGTACCCATTTAAATATGGTTAGATTTAGCCACACCTGGCCTGCCCTGTTAGACCTAGTCTAACTTGGGCAACTCTTAGAAGGTGTATCCTTAGATGCTGTGGACTGAGTCATCAACAGAGAACCAGTATCAGCCACATTACTTGAAGGACTTCCCCTTTGGGGGAGGGAGAAAAAGGTAGAAAAAGGGACCCCAACAGGAAGTAGGAGTCTCTCTCTGGCCTTGGAGGAACATTTGGAGCAGACTGGAGACTGGCTCCTGACTCCTATAAAAATTACAGACCCCTGGTGGTGAGTTAATAAAATCTAGCTCTGAATTAGCTGAAAGTGAATTTTGCTTTTGAGATAGCCTTTGCTAGAGCCAGGGAGATTATTCATTTTCCTCTTTCCCCATTTCCTTGTCCTTGACTTTATTAATTTCACCTTTGTTGTGTATTTTATTCCCATTAAATAAAACCTGATTTGTTTGTGGAAAACAGGCTGTTAATCTCCTTTCTTATTAACCTGGGAGAAATAAGTAAAAAGGGAAATTTGGAGGGGAGGAAAGTTTGGACCTAGAGGTCCCTCATTATTTTCTGAACCCCAATATTACGTTGAGCCACCCAATTAACTCTCCCCATATTAAAATTGGCCCCTACACAATGTATATGCCCTTGACATGGTAGATTTTCTCTATTAATACCATGTGCCAACCAGAGTTCTTATGTTTGAGTTCGCAACGCCCTTGGCATGGCTCACTGAAAAACACATGAAGCTGAGTATCACAATATCAAATTCAGGATGCTTAGTGGGGGTTGGTCATTGAAACATTGTTCCTAAAGTTGGGGAAATGGTTTGAGTCAAGCAGTTCTTTGATGTGTTTCAGGTATTATATTCTGATCTGTTACACAGGAAACTAGACCTTTTCAAGCCTGATTCTTAAAGCCATCACTTAGGAAACTAGTTACTCTGGAGAATGGTACAAAACTTCTTATCACCACGAGCTCATATAGATAACCACCTCCCAACAATGGAAATATAAATATAAGAGCTCCAAAACTGGCAGTAACTCTCCAGATCTAGTCATGTTTTAGACTATCATTATCCACTATCATTTCAAGGAAAAGACCCCTTGATGATATAACCTGACCTTTTCTTTACTATGTTCTATAGCTACAACTGTTGAGCCAGAGATGAAATTTATCTACTACCAATGTTTTTGAAAGTATGGTTCAACCTAACAAAGAGGCATGAATATGTTATTAAAGAATATCCCTTAGGATATGGTTCTCTGCTCTATTTTATAGACCCGCAAACCCCCTCAATTTCCCTTACAGCTGAAATGCTCATTACATATTTTGTCCACCTATTAAGATGTGAGATCCTTGGGGCGGCTAGGTGGTGCAGTGGATAAAGCACCGGCCCTGGATTCAGGAGTTCCTGAGTTCAAATCCGGCCTCAGACACTTGACACTTACTGGCTGTGTGACCCTGGGCAAGTCACTTAACTCCATTGCCCCATTAAAAAAAAAAAAAAAAAAAAAGATGTGAGATCCTTAAGAATATAGAGTGTTTTCCACTTCTATTGGTTTCCCCAATTTTTAATGATGTGTTTTGTGTAGAGTAATTGTTCAAAGATTATGTTTTCATTAATTTCTGTTCCAGGAACTGGCCATTTCTTTTGTAAGTACATTTAGAATGTAGAAACTCTGAAGCCTTACATAACTTATCCCCATACATCTTTTTCAGTTTTCTTAAATTATATTCCTTGCCATTCTTCTATCCAATGAAAATGACCTACTGGCTGTTCTTGCATTGTCTCACCAATTCCCTGCTTAGTGGAACATTATTTTCTTCTCTTCTTCTTACTTACCACCCATGTTTCCTTTACATTTCTACTAAAATCCTACCTTCTATAGGAAGCCTTCCTTAACTCCTCTTAATTCAAATGTTTTTTTTCCTCTGAGAATTATTTTATGTTTATCCTGCATATAGCTTGTTTTGTGTGTGTGTGTATATATATATATATATATATTTCCATATTGTCACAACCACTAGATTGTTAGCTCCTTGAGTTTGTTTTTTTTTAATGCCCCAGCACTTACCTCAGTGCTAAGTACATAATAGCTGCTTATTACATATTTATTGATCAATTATTGACTTGATGGAGACTTCCAAATAGATATTTTTTTTTGCTTTCCCCTTTGATTCTAGGTTTTAATGTTTCCCAGCAGGACATACACTTCCCATATATTTTCACTTTAACTTTCATGAATACTTTAAATATGGTATGGCATTGAGCTTGATATTTCTGTGCATGGATCACAGTGCCTGATTCCGTGGATAAGCATGAAAGTAATTATCAGGGAAATGTGTATTTCATGTTGATGATGAAGGAGGGGGAGGAAGAGAAGTAGGAGCAGAAGAAAGTCATGAAGAAGAGGGAGAGGAGAAAAGGAGGAGCACTGATAGCGATTAATGATGACAGTGATTATGGTAATGGTGACTACAATGAGTAATTAGATTTTCCTTCATTGAGAGCTAGCCTAGTATAGGAGATAAAATACAGAATATTGAATTTATAATTAGGAAGACTTAGTTCCAACCTTTTACCCAATATTTACAGGCTCAATGATGTCAGTAACTTATTTAATATTTTTGAGAAAATTGTTGTGAATTTCAATAAGGGAATGTTTATGAACTCTATAGATGTCAGCTATTATTTATAATTTTTGTTCTTAGACATGTCTTAAAATATGTATAATTAAAGCACTTTAATATTATTTTCACTGCTCTGAAGTGATTTATTTATGAGGAAACATTAGAGAATTAAGACACAGCAAAACAAAACAAATTCTCCTCTAAGAGTACTTTACCATTGTGAGAATTGGAGCCCCACCAACCTGCTTAGTAAGACATTGCAGGGAAGCACTGCCCTGAGGAGAAAGCATGAGGTGACCTTTCTGGTGTTTAGAAGGTCAGATTGGCCTCTGGAAGTTGTGTCTACCACCTGTGGGTCGTGTCAATCAGTGCTACCAGCCAATTAGCTTGGAGCTGTGTGTGAGGACAGCCCTGCTTCCTGTTCGACAGGGGCTTCTGGGAGAAGTGGCCAAGGATCTGGGTCTTTTCATTGAGGACTTCTTAGGTTTAGTGAATTCCAATTTCAATAGGATCACAGAGTGTTATGTATCAACAAAAGAAGCTAATATAATCTCCATTCATATAGACATACCATCCTGGCAAAGTACGGGACAATCATGTTCCATTTTGCCTTGACCACACCACATTTGGAATATGTTAACAGTGTTCAGGATAGAGATTCATAAGTTACACAATGAGCAGAGAGAGGAAACAATAAGATGAAAGAGTACATGATGTGAGGATCAGTTGATGACACTGTTGTGAGCCAAAAGAAGAGTTTCATGACTTCATGATTTCTTAACTGGAATGACACTTAAAATTAATGTCATCAAATTCTCATACTTTATAGATAAGTGTGAGTTAGAGAGGATGGACTCACTGCCAAAGATCTTTCATTTGAACCAAGGTCCTGGAACTGTACAGTGTGTCCTAAAAGACAATTCATTTTAAGCTTTGGAAACTTAAATATGCACTAAATTTTTTGAGACACAGTGTATGACCCAGTATTTTTTTTTTTATTCAGTGAAAAGAATCAAAGACCCAGAACTGAAGATGGGATAATAGCTGGAAATTTTCTTCAAGGATTTGAAAAAATATTAAAAAGAAGAGGCAATACAGTTGTTTTGCTTTTCATAGAAGACCACGGGTATTGGATAAAAGTTGTAGATGGGGAAATTTAAATTATAATAAAGAAAAGGGTCTTATTAAAAAGTAGATTGCCTGACTTGCTGGGTCATGTGCCCATCACGTACATGTTGTTTACTTTAACAAAGTAAAATTGCATTGATGACAAGAACTATTTTTTTGGGGGGAGGCATTTGTGGTCAAGTGACTTGCCCAGGGTCACACAGCTAGTAAGTGTTAAGTGTCTGAGGCCAGATTTGAACTCAGGTCCTCCTGAATCCAGGGCCTTGCTCCATCCACTGTGCCACCTAGCTGCCCTAAGAACTATTTAAAAAAATTATTTGTGGGGGCAGCTAGGTGGCACAGTGGATAAAGCACTGGCCCTGGATCCAGGAGGATCTGAGTTCAAATCTGGACTCAGACATTTGTCACTTACTAGCTGTATGACCCTGGGCAAGTCACTTAACCCCAATTGTCTCACTAAAAATATATATATATATATATATATATATTATTTTCTCTAAAATAAGAGAGAAGAATTGGAGATTCATAGTGTGATATTTAAAATCTATATTGTGTGATTGCCTTAAATTAGAAGCTTCAGCACCAGTCTTTGGGCATTAAACATTTATTAAAGCATACAGATATTTACAAGGAGTTCAGAAAGCTAAGAAAAAGAAGTCCTACCTAGCCTAGAGTTCCAGCCTGGTTGGGTTCTTCCTCAAGTCCTCCTCCATGAGCCTGCTTTAACCAGGAACTCTCTAGCAAGCTGATTGTGGAAGCTTTTTATAGGTCTGGAACAGAGGTGGTCCTTACATGCTGCTTCAAGCTGATTGGTTGGCATCATCCAAATCCATTGGTTTTGAAGGTGTCCTCAAGTTGAGTTCACAGTATAACTTCTGAGAACAATACCTTCTTAAGGGATAGCCAGGTGTGATTACAATCCAGTTAACTTGAAGTAGGCTAATCAGCAGTCAATCATTCTCACTTGATTCAATCAGTCTAGATTAATCTCCAGGTGGGTCTTTGAGTATCTGCTAAATCCCATTATTTTATCACAATAGACAAAGAAATCTAGCACAAATTTTCTTTCTTTTAATTAGGAAATTGAAGGGCAGCTAGGTGGCACAGTGGTTAGAGAGCCAGCCCTGGGGTCAGGAGGACCTGAGTTCAAATCTGACCTCAGACACTTAACACTTACTAGCTGTGTGACCCTAGGCAAGTCACTTAACCCCAATTGCCTCACCAAGAAAAAAAAAAGAAATTGAATCATTTGTTACATTGGGCACTAAAGGGAATGCTTACATCACTTTTAAAAGAGTCTTTTCAAGGCATCTTTTAGCTCTTTGTTCCTCAAGCTATAGATTAAAGGGTTGAGCATAGGGATGACCAGAATGTAAAAGACAGAGACCATCTTGTCTGTGTCAAAGGATTGGCTAGACTGGGGCTTCAGATACATGAAGAAAAGTGTCCCATAAAATACAATGACCCCCATAAGATGAGAGCCACAGGTAGAGAAGGCTTTGTGCCTGCCCTCAGAAGAATTCATTCTGAGAATGGTCACAAGAATAAGTATGTAGGAGACAAGGATAATCAAGAGGGAAAAAAACAAATTAAATGCAGAAAAGTACAAAATAATTAGTTCAGCCTCACTTGTGAAATTCAATATACCCTGTCTGACATGATAACTGTATAGAACAGAGGCTTACAGATAGCCACATAGCAGTCATAGGCCATGGCTGACAGGGCAAAAAGTTCATTGTCAATAAATATGCCAAAGAAAAATAGTTGCAGCACACATTCATTATAGGAAATGATATTTTTTTCCTCTATGAAACTGACTAGCATTTTTGGACCTACAGCCATGGAATAACAAAGATCAACAAATGCCAGATGCCTGAGAAAAAAGTACATGGGGAGGTGGGAATCCACACTGGTTATTATGACTAGTCCTAGGTTCCCCACAACTGTGGCTACATAGTTGAAAAACAACCCAAACAGGGGTCTCTGCAGCTCAGGATGTTGAGGCCTATGAGAATGAATTCACTACCTGGCCCAGTGTGGTTTTATCCAACTTGATAATTTCTTTTATCCAAGGAATATAATCTGAGAAAACAAGAAATAAGCCTTCTCTGAGTATTATCTTCATCAATATTAAGGCACATATTTGGTAGAAATGTTTTAGATAAGATTGTCATTGACTATCTGAACCTCTGAATTGGCTGCAGCTGGGGCTAACTCAGCTCACAGTCTGGTGAGAGGGTTAAGCAGTTGGCAGAGGGAGATTATAGGCGTCTGTGCTGGAACTGAAGTGGAACCATGTCATTTTGACTGTGCTCATATACAGAACACAGTTTTGGGTGGAGGTACCAGGTGGAGGAGGGGTGTAGGCACCCCTGTGCTTGCAACCAAAGTGAACCAGATTTGTTTCTGGGATAAAGAGCAAGTAGCCTGTGGGTGAGCTGAGAATGTGTCATCCTTAAATCTTACCAACTGAGACCCCCTGAATCTTGGAATAGTGCATCCTGGAGGCAGTGCCTCACTTTAAGACAGAGTCAAAAGTCAAGAAATAGGTTGGCAAGTATGAGCAGGGGAAAAAAAAAAGTGTGGACAATAGAAAGTTCCTTTGGTGACGAGGAATATCGATGTGCAACCTCAGAAGAGGATAGCAACATCAGGGTTTCTACATCCAAAGCTTCCAACAAAAATATGAATTGGTTTCAAGCTATAGAAATGCTTAAAAAGGACTTTGAAGATAAAGTAAGAGAGATAGAGGGGGAAAATGAGAGTGATGCAGGAAAGTCATGGAAAAAAGTCAACAACTTGAAAAACGAAATGGAAAACCTTTCTGAAGAATATAATTGCCTAAGAATTAGGATTGAACAAATGGAAGCTAGTGACTTTATGAGAAACCAAGACACAATCAAGAAAACCCTAATAAATAAAAAATTTGAGGGCAATGTGAAATAGATAATTGTCAGGAAGTTTCCCACCCAATTACACTTATATTTTATCAATTTAGTTACAATATGGTCAATTCACTCAAATAGAAATTGTATCATATCACATCATATATCATATCATATCAACATTCTGTCACCAAAAAGAAAGTGAAAGTGGTTTTATTTACAAAATAGGGTTACTTATGAAACTACTTATCCCCAAATAAAGGGACAAGGTAATACTTTGAATGTTTTAAAATATTTTACCTAGTGTGTGGGTCAAATTATTATAATTGAACAAGGAAGAATGATTACATATAAGAACATCTCATGGAGAAATTGTGCTGAAACAGGTATCAAGTTGATTTTGAGACTAAGAAAAGATGGGTTAATAACTGTATCCACCATCATACCCTATGCTTGTCATATAACCTCATGTTTATATGGATGATTTTCTATGTTTATACATAGCAAGGTGATTGCCCATGACAAAAGATGAAATTTCCCTTCTAGAAGTGCCCTAATCCACTAAAAGTTAAGTATTACCTTCTATTGCAGTCTCTCCTTTTTTTTTTTTTTGAGGCAATTGGGGTTAAGTGACTTTCCCAGGGTCACATAGCTAGTAAGTCTTAAGTGTTTGAGGCCAGATTTGAACTCAGGACCTCCTGACTCCAGGGCCAGTGCTCTATCCACTATGCCACCTAGCTGCCCCTGCAGTCTCTCCCTCTGGCATTATTAATTTTATGACATCCAGGGATACTCCATATATCTATTCAATATCTAGAGTCTTACTTCCCTTTGTCTAATGAGAGAAAAATATTTTTTCTACCAGGTAGGCATATAATCTTAGTGTTTTTTCATGTCTTTCATTTCCTGAGACAGGAATGGACTTCATAAAAAATGTGCTTGTTCTTCAAATGATCTTTATTGCATACCACTGATCTCTAAAGTCACTGGCATCACATATATTATTAGTGATCAATGTACCTTGAGAAAAGCTATTGGATATGCCTGATTGCAGAAAACTTCTTTGACAATTCTCATGGATAGCAACTATCATACGATGTCTTTACTAGAATCGTTTTATGCTATTATGACTGAGTTCACCACATGTCCCCCACGTTGTCCACTTCATACCACAGTGGACATAGTGATTGAGTTTTTTGAACTGAACTGCTTAAACTCAAAATTTTTGACAACTGATTCATGGAAAAGATCAAAAAGGATTACGTTACCTGCTTATCTGGAAGGAAAAAAAATCTTTTTTTTTTTTTTTATGGTATCTGTAATGCCAGGTAATAGAATGAGACTTACAGCTTTCTCACTCACCAAGAGGTCATGTCCCTGAAGCAGTGGAGAGGTTTAATGAATTTCATAAGACCACTTCATGGTAATTAACCAGACAGTAATAAGAGACAACTTTAACTGGTTTATGAATTTTCATGAAGCCTTCATTAGATGCCTATAATGTTTCAGACTTCCGTTTGTAGGGACTATACCCTGGTGGCATCAAGGCCATATTTTTTGGGGGGGTGGCAATGAGAGTTAAGTGACATGGCCAGGGTCACGAAGTTAGTAATTGTCAAGTATCTGAGGTTGGATTTGAACTCAGGTCCTCCTGAATCCAGGGCTAGTGCTTTATCCACTGTTTCACCTAGCTGCCCCAAGGCCAGAGATATTGAACAGGCTTATGGAAGTGATCTGTAGCCAAGCAGAACAGGTTATTTTAACCATCCACCATCCATTCACTGAAAGCCAAGTAGATGAAGAACATCTGGGACCCAGAATATAACATAAAGTTGAAAGGGTAAGAAGGAGAGTTTTCCTTTTTTAGATGCATCTCTAGGATTGATGGGTACAAATGGACTTAGTACTGGGTACTCAAAGTAATCAGGGGGAAGTGAGTTGGCTGTATTAGTTGAGACAGTTAACTGTGCCTTCAGTTTATGAGAACTAATTTCTAATCCTGGGCTAGCTCTTTGACTTTTGTCATGTAACTTAACCTCTGTATGTCTATTTTTCCTTCTAATAAAATAAGGCTAATAATGGCATCAATATAAAAGGATTTCTGTGAAGATCAAATGAATTTTTATCAGGTAGCTAAGTGGTCCAGTGGGTATATCTTTGGGCCTGGAGTCAAAAAGAGCTGATTTCAAAGTTGTCTCAGATACATATTGATCAGTCTGAACCTTGGTATGGATTTTATTTGCAGACAGCCTGAGTTGCTTGAACTTTAAATGGAGATAATAGCACTTCCTAAGTGGATGGTTTTGAGATTCAGATGAGATATTATTTGTAAAATGTTTAGCATAGAGGTTTGTCTATAGATGGCATTCAATACATTAGTGTATATTTTAATTCTAATAACTTTGTTCTGTTCTGAAGGAGGCCCATATTATTGTTTTTCAAAAAATTTAACAACTTTTTTATTTTTAGTTCTAACTTCTTTTCCTCATACTAGGCTTCCCTCATCCATTGAAAAAGCAAGCAATATGATACCAATTACAAATTTAAAGTTATGAAATGCATATATACACATTCTCAACATTGTAATATACAGTTATGAAGAGAAATACATTTTTAAAAAATATTCTTCAATCTGTACTCAATTTTATTAGTTCTTTCTCTCTGAACATTTATGGCATTTTTCAACATGAATCCTTCGAAATTGTCTTGCATCATATTATTGATCAGAATACCTGCCTTTCACAGTTTCTTGTCTTTAAGTGTAGCTGTTACCATGTAAAATGATTTCCTGGTTCTGTTCACTTCATTTTCCATCTGTTCATATTTATCTTCACTAGCTTTTTCTAAAACCAACACTTTCATGATTGGGTATGCTTAGTTTTATAGCCCTTTCTTTGTGTGTGTGTGTGTGTGTGTGTGTGTGTGTGTGTGTGTGTGTGTGTGTGTATATTAATATAATATACTGTCATGAAATAGTCCCTACTTGGAAGACAGAGCTCCCCTATGGACCCTAATTCCTTATGAATCAAGTGAATAAATGGAAAAACATTCCACTCCCATTCAAGAGTTTTAATTTATTTACTCATTCCACAGCTGATGGACATCTAATTTATTTCAAATTTCTTGTTACTTGAGGGGAAAAAAAAGGTACTACTCTGAATATTTTGGTGTATATTGGATTTTCCTTTTCAGTTGTATCTCATTATGGTATTTGCATAGCACATTTCCTTCAGTGTAGGTGCAGCTCACAATAGACTGATGCCTTATGTGTTTAATAAATTTTTGGTCTATGGAGAAATTAATGGACCAGATAGAGTTAGGAAAAGTAAACCTCTTAGTCAGTTTACATGTGAAAAATAATATGTCAAGCAATGGCTAACCATTTATTGACAAGTTTTATTGACCAGTAATTGGAAAGCCTAGGACAAGGGATAGGGAGGAAAGAAAGGGGGGAGACCCTTAATATGATTACAAATACATAGAGTATATGGGTGACAGTTCTATGTGATAGATAATAACTTTTTAAAAAGTTAAAAGAAGGGATGAGAAAGAAGAATGCACTAGGAGAAGAGGGGAAGGAGAGGTAGAATGGGGTAAATTATCTCACATAAATGAAGATTTTTTATGGTAGATGGGAAGATGGGGAAGGTGGAAGGATAAAGCACTTGAAGCTTACTTTTTGGAAGTAGTTCAAAGAGGAAACAATATACACACTCATTTGGGAATAGAAAGCTATCTTTCCATAACAGAAAGTAGGAAAGTAGGAAAGGGGATAAGATTAGGGAGCTGCCTCATAAAAAGGAGAAGCAGTAGTCAGAAGACATCATTTTTAGGATGGAAAGGGAGAGTAGCATAAATGTGGGAGGGGGATGGGAGGGAGGGAAATACACAGTTAGTTAATGATGATGTTTTTTTTTCCTCTTAATATAATTTAAGTTCATTGTGGCCAAGAACTATTTTTTTTTTTAATCTGTGTGAGTCCAATGCCTAGAACAGTACCTGAGCCCAGGATTTTCTAAATGCTTTTTAATTGATTTTCCCATGCAAGAAAACTCCAAAAAGAGTTCAGCTTTTCACTATTATAGTATATAAGGAAATGGATTATTTTGTGGAGATATTTCGTACTACATTCTCTAAAAATTTTCTTCCATTAAATTATCCACTAAACTAGGACTTATTGGAGATTGACCTCTACAAGAAGACTAACAAATAAAAATCATTCTCTAACTGCAGACATATATTTTGTCTAAGATGAGAGGAACCAGAAAACTTAACAAAAAGTAGTCTAGAACAAAATTACTTGCTTCCAATAAGACAAAGGACTCACACTTTACATTGGCACTAAAGAGAATGCTTACATCTATTTGTAAAGAGACGTTTCAAGGCACCTTTCACCTCTTTGTTCCTCAAGCTGTAGATCAAAGGGTTCAGCATGGGGATGATCAGGGTATAAATCACAGAGGCTATCTTGTCTGTGTCAAAGGAATGGCCAGATTGGGGCTGCAGGTACATGAAGAGAAGTGTCCCATAGAACACAACCACCACGGTGAGATGAGAGCCACAGGTGGAGAAGGCTTTTTGCCTGCCCTCAGAAGAGTTCATCCTCAGGATGGCTGCAAGAATTAGTATGTAGGAGACAAGAATAATCATGAGGGAAGAAAGAAAATTTAATGGAGCAAAGATCATAATGATTAGTTCAATCTCACTTCTATCTGAACATATAATGGACAATAGCGGGAGACTATCACAGTAGAAATATCTTATTACATTGGAGTTACAGAAAGATGATTTAAAAATCTTTATTGTGAGTAATAGGGACACCATAATGCCATAAAGGTATGAGATACTCACAAATATCCAACATACTCTGTCTGACATAATGAACATATAGTGGAGGGGCTTACAAATAGCCACATAGCGGTCATAGGCCATAGCTGACAGAATAATAAGTTCATTGATGATAAATATCCCAAAGAAAACTAGCTGTATTGCACATCCATTATAAGAAATGATGTTTTTCTCCTCTATGAAACTAACCAGCATTTTTGGCCCAATAGTAGTAGAATAACCAAGATCAACAAATGCCAGGTGCCTGAGAAAAAAGTACATGGGAGTTTGCAGGTGGGAATCCACAGTGGTTAGGATGATCAGGCCCAGGTTTCCAAGAGCTGTGGCCATGTAGTTGATGAAAAACAACACAAAGAGGGGGGCCCGTAGCTCAGGACGGTTTGTAAGGCCCATGAGAATGAATTCAGTCACTTGTCTCTCTGTGGTTTCATTCAACTGAATCATTTCTTCTATCCAAGAAACATAATCTGAAAATGAAAGGAAGAAGACTTTTCTGAGTATGATTTGCTTATATAATTAGGCAGTTAATAGGATATTTTAGATAAGAGGAGTAAGAAATTTTTTCCTGAATTACATTGTATTTTTTCCATTTGAATATTTTATTATTTTCCAGTTACCTTGAGAGATAGTTTTCAAAATTTCTTTTTATAAGATTTGTAGTTTCAAATTTTCCTCCCTCTCTCCCCACCCTCCTCCATCCCCAAGACAGCAAGTAATCTGATATAGGTTATATATATATATATATATATATATATATATATATATATATATATATATATATATATATATATATATACACACACACACACACACATATACATATATATATACATATATATATGTACAATCACATTAAACATATTTCTGCATTAGTCATGTTATGAGAGAAAACCAGAGCAAAAAGGAAAAACCTCAAAAAAGGAAAACAACAACAACAAAACAGTAGAAATATTATGGTTTGATCTTCATCTAGATTTCACAGTTCTTTTTTTCTTTTTTTTCTGGATTTGGAGAACATTTTCCATCATGAGTCCTTTGGAACTATCTTGGACCATTGTAGTGCTGAGAAGAAACAAATCTATCACAGTTGATCAACACATAATATTGTTTATACAGTGTTACATTGTATTCTTTTCAATTTAGATATCATGAGGCAAATTTATTCAAACAGGAATCATATCACATTGTACCATTTCATATCATATCACATTATATCATGTCATACCATGCAATATATTGTATCATATCAATAACCTGTCACTTATAGGAAAGTGGATACAGCTTCATTTTATAAAACAAGGAGTGAATTATGAATCTATGTATCTGTAGTTTATTGGAAAGAACAATTAACATATTTACAAGTATAAATTTTTTATACTATTTTAATTAATCAGTGGATGAAGGGGTTATAATGGCATATTGATGGAAGGTAAAAGATTTCAGCAAACCTTAGGGAGGAATCAAGTTAAAGTAATTATCAAATTGGCTTTGACGTTAAGATGTAGGTTAAAAATATATCCAACACATTTCTTTTCTTTTTTTTTTTTTTTGATGAGGCAATCGGGGTTAAGTGACTTGCCCAAGTCACACAACTAGTAAGTTTCAAGTGTCTGAGGCTGGATTTGAACTCAGGTCCTCCTGAATCCAGGGCCAGTGCTCTATCCACTGTACCACCTAGCTAACCCTATCCAACACATTTCTAAGAAATGCTATGCTATGCATGTAATCATCTGGTTTCTGTGTCATTGTTTATTGCTATCTCTTATAAAACGATGGTCAGGTTTGAGATATGGAATTTCCTTTTAAAGGGTACCCTAAACTATCGAGGATAAAAGTCCAGGATCTATTCCAGTCTCTTACTTATGCTGACATTAATTGTATAATGGAGACACCATATATTCTATTTAATTATAATAGTTTAACTTACCTTATCAGTGAAAAAAAAAATTCTTCCTGGGGATCTGGTCAAATACTTTGGTGTTTTTAATGACTTTCATTTCCAAAACAATGAAAGTATTCTTGCTGTTCAAATAATATCTAGTTACATAGCACTGATCCAAAGACCACTGGGATCCCATATATTATTAATAGTCAGTATACCTTGACAAAAGCTGTTTGATTTCTATGATTGGAAAAACAAACCAAAAAACAAACCAACAAAAAACAATCTGTCACATTAGTAATGGGTAAGAACTCTCATTGGATGGCTTTCCTGTAATGATTTTATGTGATTTCAATTTGAATAAATTCACCATATATAGCCTAAATTTTCCTCTTCACATCTGCAGTAGATATAGGGTTCAGCTTTTTTAACTCAACTACTTGGACTCCATATTTTTATCACACGATTGACTGAGAAGTCCACAAACACAGAATAATGTTACCTGGTTATTTGGAAGGGAGAATCATCTGTGGTTTTCATGATATCTGCATTTCTACCTTTTAGAGGAAGACTTTATGTATTTCACTGTCCTCGTGAGGCCTCGTCCCTGGAGCAACAGAGAAGTTTAATGAATTTCATATGATCATATCATGGCAGTTGCCCAGAAAGTTATAAGTGATAATTCTTAATAGTTTACCCGATTTAATGAAGCATTTATTAAATAACTACCCTGTTCCAGGCTTCTGTTTGTTAATGATATATCTTGCTTGCATCAAGTCCAAGGACATTGCACAGTCTTGAGCAAGATATCTGTGGCCATTCAGAAGATTTTTACTTTAGTTTTCTATGTACTAAAGGACAAGTAGACTGAGTACATCTATTACCCAGAATATAGAATAAAGTTGCACAAATAAAAGGCAGAGTTTGCTTTTTTTGGATTCATCTCTAGGACAGACAAGGATAAATGGACTTAGTTTTTAGCAAAAAAAAAAAAAATAACCAGACTGGATTGGCTTTAGGTGATTGCACGTAATTTTTTTTTTCTTGTAAACTTAAAACTTCTTTTTCAATTAATAGCATTTTATTTTTTCCTACTTTTCCATGTATAGATAATTTTCAATATACATTTTTGTAAGAGATTGACTTCAGAACTGATGTCCTTCCCTAACTTTTCTCTCCTCTCCTCAAGACAGCAAGCAATCTGATATGCAGTACAATCATGTTCTTTTTTTTTTTTTTTTTTTAGTGAGGCGATTGGGGTTAAGTGACTTGCCCAGGGTCACACAGCTAGTAAGTGTCAAGTGTCAGAGGCCAGATTTGAACTCAGGTACTCCTGACTCCAGGGCCGGTACTCTATCCACTGCGCCATCTAGCTGCCCCCTAGTACAATCATGTTAAACACATTTCCACATTAGTTAAGTTGTGAAAGAAGAATCAGAACAAGAGGGAAAAAGCCACAAGAAAGAAAAAAATGTGTGAAAATAGTGTGCCTAAATCTGCATTCAGACTCCACAGTTCTTTCTCTGGATGTTGACAGTATTTTCGATCATGAAACTTTTGGAATTTTATCAGATCATTGTATTGCTGAGAAGAGCTAAGTCTACCAAAGTTGATAATCTTATAATGTTTCTGTTACTGTGAACAATATTGTCCTGGTTCTGCTCACTTTACTCAGCATCAGTTCATGTAAGACTTTCCAGGTTTTCCTGAAAGCTGCTTGCTCATCATTTCTTATAGCACAATAGTATTCCATTACACACATATAACACAGCTTGTTCAGCTTTAACCAATCGATGGGCATGCCCTCAATTTCCAATTATTTGTCACCACATAAAGAGCTGCTATAAATTTTTTTCTATATGTGGGTCCTTTTCCCTCTTTAGTAGTGGTATTGCTGGCTCAAAGGGTATGCAAAGTTCTATATTTCTTTTGGCATGGTTCTAGATTGCTCTCCAGAATGGTTGGGTTAGGTAACAACTCCAGCAACAATGCGTTAGTGTTACGAATTTCCTACATCTTTTCTAGCATTTATCATTTTCCTTTGTCGTCATATTAGCCAATCTGATATATATGTTTCGTGGTCAGCCGTTTGTAAGGGGCTAAAATTCTAGCTAGTCTGTCTAAAATATCTAATGAGTGGTTGTCAATAAATTATAAGCTCTAGCAAGAGTTAGACTTTTTTTTTTCTTTTATTGGGGAGGGCAATGAGGGTTAAGTGACTCGCCCAAGGTCACACAGCTAGTAAGCGTCAAATGTCTGAGGTCGAATTTAAACTCAGGTCCTCCTGACTCCAGGGCCAGGGATTTATCCATTGTGCCTCCCAGCTGGCCCAAGAGTTAGACTTTTAAGCATTTATTAAGGAGAATAGGAATTTGGGAGAGAGAGAGAGAAAGTCCTAGATTCATCTATCTATCAAAGGGAGAGCGCATTTTAGCTCCACTCCCCATGGGAGTCCTCACGAAAAAGAGTGAGCCACACCTCCTTCATCCCCCAAGCCTCCTGTAAAACTTGCCACATCACATCCACATGCACACACATCTCCAAGCTAATTGGCTGGTAGCTTTGATTGACAGTACCCACGAGCAAATGTCACTTCCTGATGCCAAGGACCTGACTGCATGGCTTCCCCTCAGACACCTTCTCCTCATGGCGGAGCTTTCCTATGGTAACTACCCATCAGGTGGTGTCATTCAAATCATTACATATTGGTATGGTATGTTGGAATTATTTTGTTTTCCATTTTGCTAATCAATAGTGACTTGGAACATGTTTTCATATAACTAGAGATAGCTTTAATTTCTTCATCTGAACACTTCCTGTTCATATTCTTTGAACATTTATCAATTGGGGAGGGACTTGCATTTATATAAATTTGACTCAATTCTCTATGTTTTTGAGAAATGAAACCTTTATCAGAAATACTGGCTGTAAAGATTGTTTCCCAGCTTTCTGCTTTCCTTCCAATCCTGGTTGCATTGGTTTTGTATGTTCAGAGAGAAGATAGAAAGTTGCTTGAACTCTCCTAAGTTTCCCTCAGAGACAACATTAAAATGTAATCAAATTATATTTCCATACCTGTCCACCTTTGGAAAAACAAAAACAGAAAACAGAAAACAGAAAACAAAAATCAAAACAGATTAGAGAACTGCTAGGGAAAACATAGTGCCAGTTTATTTGTCCCAATGAACAAGCAGGCATTAATTAGTCAGAGATTCCTTTCAAAGAAGGAGCTGGAATGCACCTTTTTTTTTTGTGAAGGTATATAAAACATGATATTATCAGTTTCATTAGCATGACACAACTCAACTTAAAAGCAAACAATATGACAAGAATGTATGAAATCTAAATCAGTTTATCCATTTCAAGTATAACAAGATGTAATGATTGGAATAATGCCACCTGCTGGAGAGCTACTGTAGGAAAGCTCTGCCATGAGTAGAAGGGTTCTGAGGGCAAGCCATGCGGTTTTCCTTGGCATGTGGAAGTGCCGTTTGCTCGTGGGTACTGTCTATAAAAGAGGTGAGGCTTGCTCTCTTGGGCTCTTTCTGGAGGACCTCAGAGAGGAGAGGAGCTGGAGACATTGGCTCCCTGAGATAGACTGCTGAATCTAGGCCTTTTTCTCTCCACCAAATTCTTATTCTCCTTCCTAAATGCTTAAAAGTCTAACTCTTGCTAAAGCTTATAATTTATTGGTGACCACTCATGAGATATTTTAGACAGACTAGCTAGAATTTTAGCCTCTTACAAAGAATATATAAAATGCCAATCAGTCTGATAAGTGGACTTAAAGCAGCCACTCTGATAAGATTATATGATTCAAAAAGAGTGTTGTCAAGAACAGGGATGCACAGGTGTTTTTATAAGATAGTGACTTACTATCCGAGGAAAGAAGTTAGTATATAGGGACAAATCTGCTCACTATCTTAGTTGAGTTTGCAGCTCAGTTGGAGACCACATTGATCCTATTAATCCAGGATGATAAAATCCTTTTGGATAATTAGGGAGCTTCATCAAGTCCAGGTGTTCCATACATTCATCAAAAAAAAAAAAATCAAATCTCTAAACAGATTCTGGAGCTATAGAACCTTCAAAAATAAAGAGAAATAATCTTCCACCCTGAGATAATTTAAAAAAAAAATCCTTCAGGAAAGTTCTGATTCACTTGGGCAAAAGGGGAGCATAGAAGAGTGTGGAGGGTTTCTGGGCAATCAGCAGGAGGCTCTTGACCACAGCACAAATCAGTAGCTGAGGCCCCTTGGTCCTGGTTCAGCCAGCTTGTGCAACATCAGGCAAGATTTGAGACTCCCCTTCCCCCCCCTCCCCAGGCCTGACTGAGAGGACAAACTGCCAGCTGGACAACCACCCATAAGATAGGTGTAACTAGAACAAGGATTTCCAGTGCAGAGAGCAAATCCAGAAGAGTAAGAAATCTGTGAACCCCAGAGCCCTTAGATTAGAAACCCAGTTATCAGGCCTATGGACCACAGCATAAAAAGCTTGCAACAGTTAATAGCACCTACATACAAAGATTTTTGGAATGAATGATAAAATAAAATTTTTTATCAGGAACCTAATTAAATGAATGGATATGTCTCTGGGCTTGATATCAGAAAGAGCTGCCACATTTAGCATTATTATCCAGGGCAAGTAACAATCACTACCTAAATTTTCAAATGGAGATTACAATAGCATTCTAGTCAGATTATTACCAGGATCAGATGAGATATTATATGTGTAATGCTCAGCAAAGAAACTGGCCAATAATAGACATTTATTAAATGCTTGTACCCTTTTTTCTTAATGATTACATTTTAAGATTCATAATCTTTATTTTTAAATGAAAATTTAAGAATAATTTTAAGAATAATTTATATTTGTGAAATCATGTAAAATATAATTTCATGTTAGCTATGTTGCAGAAATAATAATCAAGTGAAATAAAATGAATTTTTATTCAATCTGAATTCAATTTTCTTAACTTCTCTTCATGGAGGAGAACATTTTTCATCATGAGTCTTTTGGAATTGTCATGGATCTTTGGAAGGATAAGAGTAGATAAGTTGCTATTGATCTTCAGAACAATATTACTGTTAATGCATACAATGGTTTCTTAGTTCTTATCATTTCAGTTTACATCAGTTCATATAAGTCTTTCCAGGTTTTTTCTGGAACCATGCTGCTTGTTATTTCTTTTTTTTTTTAATGTATGATGTATTTTATTTTTTCCGTTACATGCAAAGATTGCTTGTTATTTCTTACAGCATGATTCCATCAAAATCATCTACCACAACTTGAAGAGTCATTCCCCAATTAATGTGTATCCCCCTATTTTTAATGGTATGCCCTTATGAAATGAGCTGCTATAAAGATTTTTGTACATATTGGTCTTTTTCCTTTTATGTCTTTGGAATGCAGACCTAGTAATGGTATTGCTGGCTTAAAAGTTTTGGACAAAAAAAATAAAATTAAAAAGTTATGGACAGCTTTATAATTGGACACATGCTTTGTGAAAGTCCTCTGGCATGATGGTCCCTTCTGGGAAGACATAGGGTATCCCCAGTGCTTCTTGTTTTTGATGAGTGGAGTCATCATGCCATATTCCTGAGACATATGGTACAGCTCTCAATAGATCAAGAATTTTCCTAGATAGTCAATTTATGTCTAAAGAAGGTCAGTAGGCTAGTCAAAGTTAGGGAAAATTTTCAAACTTTTAATGAGTTTAGATTCAAAGAATAATGTATCAAACAATGGGAAATAATTCAATAATGTTTTATTCAAATGTGATAAGGAAGACTGGTAGAGAGGGAAGTGGAGAAGGAATGAGGGAAAAGAGGATTTGAAATACAACTCAGAAATAAACATTAATGTAAAGGAAATCTCACTTAAGTTTAATGTTGTTTGTGAGTGTTTGGGGCAAACTGCCTCAGTTTACCCAAATAACTCTAGGAGACCACCAAGTCAAGCAGAGATAGATTTATTACATTCCTGCAGGAATGGGCAAACTCAATGCCTGAGCCACAATAGCTAATACATGCCTTGACCTTTTATAGGAATGTCGGTCAGAGGGGAAGTCCCCACACACACTAGGGCGAGCTCACAATCTAACATCCAATCCTGTCTAACCCAGGGTGTGTGTTTAGCTCGTGATCAATGTATGGAGACATGCATACATGTTCCAGGAACAAGGGGGAAAAGGGGAGGGGGAACAAGGTCAAACCGAAGGAAGAGGGAACGGGGGAGTGACAGTCAGATGTTTCAGATCTCACAGTTCCCACTGACTTCCCTATCCCGGCCTCTATCTCTAAAGATATTCAACTTGAATAACAGGAAGAGTCACTCAGGTGTTTCAGCATTGTTTTGTAGTCGTGTTAATTTTAGAAGGATGACAGGGTTAAAATTTATCTTCGGCTATGTTGGGAAATCAAAGAAATAGAATAAAGAATAAAAGAATAATCCCTTGTTGGGATCCTAGGGTCAAGGGATTCTGCTCTGAGAAAAAGAGACATGTCACTTAACATCTGGTCTCAACTCAATTGCTGCATCCTGTGCAGAGCCCTGTCCTTTCTTCTAGAGTCCTGAGTATTGAATTGGTGGGCAAACTCCCTGACCCACTCAACAGGGACTGGGGTTCTGACACATGATGGATTCCAGATAAAACTAAAATGTAGCTGACAAGTGGGGAGACTGAGCAGGAGTAAAAATACTGTTAATTGGCGATAGAACTTAAAGGAGACAGTGAGAATTTGACAAGCAATAAACTTTTAAACTAACTATACTGGGGCGGGGCTGGGTACCTTCCAGACCCCATGCTCAGAGTTTAATCTGACTCAAAACCATAATCATCTCATACATGAGGAATGAGGAGTGGGGGGGCAGGGGGCACCCCCCCCACACACACAGTGAAACCATTCCATTCTGTCTGAAAGGCTTCCTCCTGCAGGAAACTATGTTCTTCCTGAAGTGGAGGATGTGCTCCTAAGTGTTATTCACACAGTTCGATGCATAAACAGAGATTTGGTGGCTCCAAGGAGCTGGCCAATTTTTATGTCAGGGGATTTGGGAGTTACAGAGTTGCAAAGATGAAAAACAATTACAGTTCACAAGATATTATTTTGGGCACTCAGATGTATTAACCTTAACAATGTTAATATCTGTATTTTTCAATGACAAAATTTTATAAACTATAGCCTCTCTTAATGGTAGTCTGTCATGCTGGTCAGACCTAATTGTATAATACCGTAGATCTAAACTGTTCTCCAGAATGATTGAATCAGTACAGCACTTGACCAACACTGCATTAGTGTCTCTATTTTTCCAGATGCCCTCTAGAATTTGTAATTTTCTTTATCTTTCAGCTTAGCCATTCTGAGAGATGTAACATGGTACCTCAGAATTATTTTCATTTGAATTTTCTAATAAATAATAATTTATATCATTATAAATGTGATTATTGGCAGATTTGTGTTCTAAAATTTTTCTGTTTATGTCTTTTGACTAAGTATCAATGGAAGAATGGCTCATATTTTTTGATGAATCTGACTCAGGTCCCTATATATTTGAGAAATTTGGCTTTTATCAAAGACACTATAATTTCTACCAGTTTTGCTATAATTTTCCATTTTCACATTATCTTGTTATATGGTAAGAGAAATTGGTCTATACCTAGTTTTGGTGAGCTGCTTTACAGGTTATCTTAAAGTTTTTTGTTTAATAGTAAGTTCTTGCTCCCAAAGGTTGGACCTTTAGATTTATCCAATATTAGGTTACTATGGACATTTATGTTTGGATATTTTATACCTAATATATGCCATAGACTATTCACTCTGTTATTTATTAGGGCATTTTTAAATGATTAGCACTTTATGATATATGTACAAAGATGGTATTTCTAGATGACCATCCTCCACTATTTTTTAAATTGATTGGCTATTTTTCATAATGGAGTTTGTTACTATTTTACTAGTTTCAGTATCTGTTGGTTCATTGTTATTATGCCTTTGAATAAGTACATTTATTTAGATTAATTTTTATTTTATTGGGTCAGCCTACTAACTGGCAATTTATATATATATACACACATATACATATATATCTGTGTGAAAACTACCATATTTTAAATACTCTTATTCTACCAGTATTATGGTATAACTTTAAAAAAGGTGGAATGTGATACAACACATGGAACTAATGTTTAACTGTAAGGAAAATCCACTTTAATTTGAGACAGCTCTAATTTTTCAGTGAGTCAGAATAGATTTATGGATAGAGGCTTGACTTGGCTGAGTGAGAGAGGAGGGAGACTCATTCTAGCATCACTAAGTCATATGTAAGTAAGATGCGAAGGCACCAAAATTAGCAGTCCTAGATTATGTTAATTTGGGAGAAGATGCATGATTCAAAAGGTTCTGTCCCATATCTTCCTCCCAATTCATTATATAAATTAATAGGAACAATATCTTCTCTGGTCAGAAGTTTTCTCATTTATCTAAAATCATAAATGAAACTGAGTATGTGTGCCCAATGCATATTGTAGTCAATATAAATCTCATTAAAGATTAAAAAAATAACTAAGTTTCTTTTCCTCTGAAGAATTTAGCTTCATTCCATACTTTGCATGCATTTATTCTTTCCAGCACAATAGAAAATTGTTGAGGGCAAAGATTATTTTATTATGTCCCTCAAATCCTCAGATTCTAGCCCAGTCCCAACACATAATAGTTTTTGTTTTATTTTGTTTTATTAGCTAGTAATAAAGTTGAATTGGAAAAGTTTACCAAGAAAAGAGTATAGTTAATGTGGAACCATCAAAGAGTAATAGGGAAGAGAGATGAACAAGTAATAAAGTGTATTGAAGCTTCCATACTGTGACTAAAAAGACAATATTTTCATTTTATATATTCATAGAATGTTTCCCAAATGACAAAAAATATAAAACACAGTCAATTGTTTTTGTTTATTTTTAAACATCATTTTAATTAATTATTAAAATAAAACCATAAGTCTTGAAATATTCTGTTATTTGAAGAACATGTTCTTTGCCTGGAAATTTATTCCCACGTGTTCTGAAGGAAAGTTTCCCTGGGATTTAATTAAAAAACATAACAGCAACAATAATTTTACATTCTGTCTTACAACATTTGAATACACTAAGTTTTGATAATGATCCAAATTTGCACATCCTAGTTTTCTGCCTAGATCTGTATGAGATAACACTCTCGTTCATTCTAGGTCTTTCTAGTGAATTAACACTCACTAATAAACAGATATCCCTCAATTTCCTATGAAGACAAAAAAGACATAGTGGACAAACTAGCCTTTTCAAAACTGAATATTACTTGATTTTTCCATTTTGAAAATTATTTAATTTAACAAGTTCCATAGTTTATTTTAAATTAGATGCATTGTGCACATGAAAGACCTGTATTGATATATAATGAAAAATTTTCTTTTCAGTAGGTGATCAGCATAGTAATCATCATTGACATACATTTGGTTTTTTTGTTTGATTGTTTGTTTGTTTGTTTTGTTTTGTTTTGTTTTGTTTTGTTTTGTGGGGCAATGAGGGTTAAGTGACTTGCCCAGAGTCACACAGCTAGTAAGTGTCAAATGTTTGAGGCCGGATTTGAACTCAGGCCCTCCTGAATCCAGGGCCAGTGCTTTATCCACTGTGCCACCTAGCTGCCCCCATTGACATACATTTACTGGACCTCTCTGATGTTCTTATGCCTGTTGAAACTCTATCCAAGAAAACTGTGTTATTTTTGAGAACAGACTCCTATCTCTATGGGAAGTTAGGTGGTACAGTGGGTCAAGTGCCATGTCTCAAGTCAGGAAGACTCATCCTTCTGAATTCAAATCTAGCTTCAGAAACTTTTAGGTGTATGTTTCTGGGCAAATCATTTAACCTTCCTCAATTCATTTCCTATTTGTAAAATGATCTAGAGAAGAAAAAGGTGAACCACTCCAACATCATTGCCAAGAATATCCCAAATTGGCGGAAAAGACTGAACAAGAGCAATGATCCCTTCTGTAAGCCTGTTATTGGGAAAGAAAGACAATAATGGATTCAGTGTTACAAAGTGGATGGAAGTCTAGCTTTAGAAACATGAAGTTTTAGGTTCAAGTCCTGTATCTGGCACAAATGAACGCCATGGATTGATTTATTCATTTGTACATTCTTATCGTTGTATCCTGTCTTCCCCACTATAGATCACAAAGGGCTAGTTCATAAATACTTACTGTGTGCTTCTCTTACAGAAACAATTATGATTCTTGTTCTCTTCTGTTTTCATTTCTTTATGCACCTTTTATATCTAGGTCATACTTCTATTTTGTATTGATTATCAAATATAACATCACATATAGCATACATTAATTACAATGATAAGAGAAATAGTGAAGATTTAAATGGCAATTATTTTGTGCCAGATATTGTGCTAATCATTTTCCAATTTTTTTTTTCATTTGATCCTCATAACAAACCTGGGAGGTAGGTGCCAATATTATCCCCATTTACCAAATAGGAAACTAAAGCAGAGGTTAAAAGATTTGGCAAGGTCATACAGCAAATAAATGTGTAGGCTGGATTTGAACTCAGGTTTTCTGACTCCATGCCTGGTACTCTATCCAGTGTGCACCTAGCTGCCCTTAATAAAGTGATCATCTATACCAAAATTCTACCAACTCCCTTGTAGTACTCCCAGTGTTTTTGTCACAAAATATTTCTGAGCTCTTAAGCAAATAATTCTTATTATCAGGTTTTATTTAACAGTGAATTATTGAGTTTGATTCTTCATGGTCATAACTCATGTAGAATTGTCCAGGGATATATTTTTGTATTCTTTAACCAGTACTGAATGATATTAATGATTTAACTCTCTGGAAGGTTCAGAGATAAGTTATATGCTCCTTTCTTTGCCCTACCATTTTACTTTGGCCATGAGCAAAACATTCCATGAACAAAGATACTTCTGTACCCAACCTCAAGCCATGATCCCAATCTAGAGATACAAACAATGTAGGATAATAATCAATTCAACAACAGTATGATTCTTAGGTCACAACTTTGGTGACCTGACTGACAATTAGTTTCTCAAATATGCCTCACCACATTAAATTCTGTTTAACTTCTAGATACCAGTGATATCTGCTTTGGCAAATTAAAAAGGTCCATAGCTGCAATGTCTTTTCTTCTCGAAATCTCCATTGGGTTTTATATTTGACTTAGATTGTATTACTTTCTGTGCAAATATTTTGTCCATTTCACTATTCCAAAGATATTGTAAAGGTGTTAATTTCTCAAAATACACTGTTCTCTAATTACCTTTGACGACAACATATTTTTATTTCAAATAAATAATTATAATTGTATCCTTCATATATTTGAGTCTAACATTTTGTTTTGTCACACACAACAAGGTGTCATGTTGTCTTAATAGTGTTAGACAGTGGGCAGATATGACACATTGCCTTCTTTGTGATGTTCTTCATCTTATACGTGATATTGACCTCTCTGCTCCTGAATGAATTTTTTTGTATTCGTAACTTTCTTTATCATAATACTTGTGTCCTCATCACAGAGGAATTATAGATTTCTGTACATAACTATTAGCATTTTCTTTGTTTAGAATTCCCTCACAATGACATGCCATCTCAATCCTGTCAAGAAAACTCATTGCATGAGGAGCATCCCAGGATAGTATCCCAGAAGCTGCATCTCTTATCAGCAGGATCAGGTCCTTTTCTGCCCTTCAGTTCGAACATTTGTAATAAAAGATTGAGGCCTTCTTCCAAGTGAACCATCATTTCAAATTCATTGTTATCATTGTGTTTTCTACTAATTTTTGCTCCACATGCCAGTGCTCTGAGAGTCATATGCTTTCTGTGGCTAACTAGTCTTAAAGTCTGGGATTTGGGGAAGATGAATTATCCTGTACCTAGCTTGCCTTTTAAAAGAGGGACAAGTTTTAATAGCCTACTATGTGGTCATTGAACTCCTAATCTTAATTATTTTAACATATTCCCTCAATAGCAAAAAATTCTGAAATTAACTTCAAGTTCAGATGACAGTTTTCTAATTTTTCAGGTGTTGTATTAACTAATAAGATACGATACCATTCCTCAATCAACATGTACCCCACATTTTTCTGGTCTTTAATATGATCAATTTAATTTAATCTTAAATGGCCTTATTTCAATCCTTGCCTAAACTACTAAATTCAGGAAAAATATGTTGTACATGATCCCCAAATCGTGATAGTATTGAGAATTGTTTCAGTACATAGAAAAAAGCACAGTGTGTAGGCATGGCAAATGAGATAGGAGGAGACACCAAATTAATATGAATTGGATGTGGTAGAATTGTTCTACTAACATTAGATGACCAATGAATGGTTGTTTCCCTTCATAAAATGTAAATTCACTTTGGCAAGAAATACTTTTTTCATGTTTTAGTCCCAAATTTAGTGAAGTACTTGTTACCAGATATTTCTATATACTTGATTCCCCCATACAAGAAAATTGCAACTAAATGTGAGAAATTTTTGCGGGGAAAAAACATCTCATTTTATAATTTCATAAAGAATGATTTGGGATTTTTAAGAAACACCACAAAGTCATTCTCTATGCAATGATTAGGAGAGGGTTTTTTTTCCTTCAAAAAAAGAGAATTGGCACCATATTTTACAATGGACATTGAGAAAATGCTTACATCAATTTTTTAAAGACTATTTTCAATGCACCTTTCACTTGATTGTTCCTCAAGCTGCAGATCAATGGATTGAGCATGGGGATGACCAGAGTGTAAAACACAAAGGCCATCTTGTCTGTATCAAAGGAGTAACTTGGTTGGGGCTGTAGGTACTTGAAGAGAAGTGTTGCATAACACACAACAACCACTGTGAGATGGAAGCCACACATGGAGAAGGCTTTGTGCCTGCCCTCAGTAGAGTTCATCCTGAGGATGGCCAGAAGAATTAGCATGTAAGAGACAAGGAAAAAAAGGGGATAAAACAAAATTAATTGCAGAAAAGGTCATAATGATTAGTTCTATTTCATATGTATCTGAGCATATAATGGATAATAGAGGAATACAGTCACAGTAGAAGCATCTTAATACATTTGTTTTACAGGAAGATGCTATAAAAATCTTTGTAGTGACCAGTAGATATACCATGATGCTATAGAGATATGAGATAGCCACCAAAAAACAACATATCCCTTCTGACATGATGACCATATAGAGGAGGGGTTTACAGATAGCTACATAGCGATCATAGGCCATGGCTGAAAGGATAAAAATTTCACTTGTGATAAATATTGCAATGAAAACTAGCTATATTGCACATCCATTATAAGAAATGATATTTTCCTCCTCCATGAAACTAACCAGCATTTTTGGCCCAATAGCTGTGGAGTAGCCAAGATCAACAAAGGCCAGATGCTTGAGAAAAAAGTAAATAAAATTTTGGAGATGGGAAACCACACTGGTTAGGATGATCTGGCCCAAGTTTCCAAGAGCTATGGCCATGTGGTTAAGAACAAATATTCAAAAGAGAGGGCCCTACACTTCAGGATGATTTGTGATATCCATGAGAATGAATTGAGTCACCTGGCTCCCTATGGTTTCATTAAATGTGATCGTTTCTTCTTCCAAAGGAAGATAATCTGAGAATAAAAGAAATAAATCTTCTTTCAGTACTGTTTGCCAAGATAATTAGTGAATTAATGTATAGAAATATTTGAATTAATATGAGAAGGAATTTCCCCACCTAATTACAATATAATTTTATCAATTTAGGTGAATTCACTGAAACTGAAATAATTTTTATCAATTTATATCAGATCATCATCCTGTCACTAAGGGCTAAGTGAATATGGTTTGGTTTTATAAAAGAAAGAGTGACTTATGAAACTACTTATCCACACCATATGGGAAGGGATATTATGAATATCCTTTAAAGTATTTTGTTTTAAAAGGGAAAAGTACCCACTTGTAGAAAATATTTATAGCTGCTTTTTATGGTGGCAAGGAATCAGAAATCGAGGGGATTCCCATCAAGTGCAGAATGGCTGAACAAGTTGTGGTATATGAATGTAATAGGATACTATTGTGCTGTAAGAAATGATGAACAGGTGTTTTTCAGAGAAACCTAGAAGGACTTACATGAACTGATGATGAGTGAGATGAGCAGAACCAGGCGAACATTGTGCACAGTATCAAGAACATTGTGTGTTAATCAATTGTGATCAACTTGATTCTTCTCAGCAATACAATGGTCCAAGTTAGTTCCAAAGGACTCATCATGGAAAATGCTCTCCAAATCCAGAAAAAAAAGAACTGTAGAATCTAGGTGCAGATTGAACCATATAATTTCTATTGTTTTTCTTATGGTATTTCTTTTTTGAGGTTTTTCCTTTTTGCTCTTATTCTTCTCTCATTACATGACTAATGCAGAAATATGTTTAATGTGATTGTACATATATAACTTAGATTACTTTTGTATTGGTGAGGTTGGAGGGAGGGAAGGGATGGAGAAAATTGAAAGTAGAAACCTTATAAAAACAAATGTAGAAAATTATCTCTAAATGTAACTGGAAAATAAGAAAATATTTGTATGGGAAAAAGAAGAAGAAGAGGGCATTGTTCTTGGGTGGGTCATAACCCAATTGCTTTAGGGGATGGGGAAAGTAAGAATCATAACAGGAAAAGAGATTTTATTTCTTTTACTTAATAAATTTAAGAAGAAGGACTTAGCATTTTTCTATCCTTTTTCTTAAGAGAAAAAATGTAGAAAAAATTTTTAGCTTGCAGAAAATGTTATTTTTTATTTTTATTTGAATGTTTTATTGAAAAAATATTTTCAATTACATATAAATAATGTACATGTAAAAAATGAGTTTTTACAGTCTTGATATCCAAAAACTTTCCCTCACTCCCATCTCTTCCACTTCATTGTACTCAGGTTGTAAATGAAAACAAATATCAAAATAAAAAAATAAAGTAAAAAAGATTGTTGCTCTAAATCTTCAATGTGATATTTATGAATTCTATCTATACATGGCAGCTTATGCTCATACATTTTTTCTTCTTAGACCTGTCATTAAAAGTGTGTAATGAAGGCACTTTGATATTATTCTTACTATTCTGAAAGAATCTACTTCACAGAATTAATACAAATTAAATCAAAACAAAACTTCCCCTAAGAGCTGTTGAAATTTAACATATATATATATATATATATATATATATATATATATAGTTTAATCTGTCTGTCTCCTACAAACAGAATTAATAACTAGATCAGAGAAATTATAATATCTTATAATATAGCCTATAATTTGTTTCCATACCTACAAAAATAATAAACAGATCAGAGAATATGGCTAAAAACCATATCAGAAAACTCAATGTCTCCTGCAAGACAAACCAGATCAGAGACAGGCAGAAAAAAACATAATGCCAATTTAATTTTGTCCCAAGAAGAAAGAAACATGATCTTGTGGAGACTGTTCCAAAGATCTCAGGGATGCCTTTGTTCAAAGGGTTTTTAAGAGTTCTTTGCTCAGAGGTTACAGAATAACTTCATTAGTATAATACAAATCAACCCAAAGCAAATACTACAAATGTAGATCAATACAAATCAGTTTAAAAGCTCAAGTTAAAGCAGATGCTATGGTTAGGTTATGTGGATACAGGAAGGTTATTGTTAAAGACAAGGAGATCTAGATAGTTGAGCAGGAGAAAAATAAAATCTATTCACTTTTTGGGGAAAGAAGATAGTGAATAAGAATTTAAAGAATTTAAATTTGTTCGCTTGGGGAAAGTAAATAGGGACTGTTTGGTTTCAGTTTGAAGTCTTTAAGCGAAGGGCATTTTGTTCCTATTAATCCAAGGTCTCAAAAAATCCATTTGGATAATAAGGCAGCTCCATCAAATCCAGGTGATCTATACATTCATATTAACCGACCACTTTGCCGTTGTCAAGATACTATTGGAAGACGGTATTCTCTGTAGCTGTTTTAACTCACAGGACTTGAGGAAAGGTCAGCATAAGTTATTCTTGTAGAACAAAGTATCAATTATTTTTAAAAATAGAAATGCAAACAAATCTAGAGAATAATCAAGGTTATTATGGCAAATCTGTGCTTTTAAATAATGTAGTAATGAAACACTTCCAAATTGACTAATTTTGTTTTTCAATGAGACCAAGGAAAATTATATTGCAAGATTGGTGTGCATCATTCACTAACCCAAAAAACTGCAAGTGGAAAAAAAAAAAGATAATTGATTACACTTTATTTTTTGTTGTTTTTAATTAATATTTTATTTTCCCCAATTACACAATTTTTAACATTATTTAAGTTTTGAGTTCCAAATTCTGCCCCTCTTACCCTCCCCTTACTTCTCCCTGAGACAGTAAGCAATTTATACAAGTTATACATGCATTTTTCTAAGCATTTCACACCAAAATCACTAAATGATTCTTTTCTTCCTCATGACATCAAATAATCCAGGTAGTATTTCTAGTTCTCCCCCAGATCAATCACTCAAAGTCTTTTCCAAGTCATTTCTCACTGAAGAAAACTAGAACAGAGGTTTTATTATTATAGAACTACATTTTTTCCCGAGGTATAAGTTGGAAGAAGGAGCAAGAGAAAATTCTAAACAAATTTATCCATCAACCAGATACTTTTTTGGTTGTTGTTTTTACTTAATAAGCAAGTATCTGGGGTAGTCCTGCATCTAGGACCCTTTTACCACACAAAACAATAAGTTTTGTTTTGTTTTGTTTTGTTTAGTGAGGCAATTGGGGTTAAGTGACTTGCCCAGGGTCACACAGCTAGTAAGTGTTAAGTGTCTGAGGCCGGATTTGAACTCAGGTACACCTGACTCCAGAGCTGGTGTTCTATCCACTGTACTACCTAGCTGCCCAACTATAAATTTTCTAATCAATATAGACATGGGGTTTGGGACTATTAAAGTTTAAACTGCCCTACTAGCTATCAGGATGGACACATCTAAGAAGTAAGGGAGATAAGCCCATTAGGTGTGGTTGCTGCCTGGTCTGTTCCAGAGGACAGAGATAACCCCAGAAGTCAGGACCACTGCCTCATATTTAAGCTTTCCCCACTCCCAAAGGGACCTTTCCATGGTCAGGTGGTCACGGCATCTGTCCCCCCCCACCATGTATCCTCTACAAAATGTTTTGTCTTTCTTCTGTTGGATGATTAAGATGTTTCTAAGATATCTCCTTCCCTCAAAGATGTGCTTTGCCTTCCCTCTTGGTCACTTTCTTTAATTGCCCAAATAAAACACTATTTTATTGGATTGTTTGCTAAGAGGTATAATTCTTTTTTTTTTCTTTTTGGTGAGGCAATTGGGGTTAAGTGACTTGCCCAGGTTCACATAGCTAGTAAATGTCAAGTTTCTGAGGACAGATTTGAACTCAGGTCCTCTTGAATGCAGGGCGAGTGCTCCATCCTCTGAGCTACCTAGCTGCCCCAAGGTGTAATTGTTTAAAGAGGAATTCCTAAGAACCCCTATAACCTATTTCCACATGATAAATAAATAAACTTGATATGCACTAAACTGAGATTTAAAACATGAAGAAATTCAAATGGGACAAACTTAAAATCTTATCTTTGATTTGTTTTGTTTTGTAAGCTTCACACATGAACCATAGGAAAGAAATATGTGTGTGGTCATTCCTTTGAAGAAACCTGGACTTTTTACTGGATTCCCACATCAATATGAAACTGCAGTGTTGTGGTTGGTTGGTTGTTTTCCATTCTATCACAAGAATGAATAATCTGGGACTGAAGATGGGAAAAGTGATGAAACTTTTCTTTAATGTTTTGAATAATTATTATAAAGAACAGGGAATTTTGACTTCCCAAAGAACAAAGAAAGCAATGGCTAGAATTCATAGATAAGGAAATTGAGATTATAATTAGAACAAAATTCCTATAAATAAGAGATATTTAAAAATAGATCAACCACTATGGCAGATAGTATGGCTCTGATGTACAGGATTTTATGTTTTTGTTTTTTGTTGTTATTGTTGCTGTATTGATGTTTTTACCCCTTAATAAAATGTAAGTTCATTGTGGCCAAGAACTATGTGTGTATATATATATATATATATATATATGTGTGTGTGTGTGTGTGTGTGTGTTTATACACACACACACACACACATAAATATATGTTTTTTTTTTCTTTTAAACTGTGTAAGACCAATGCCTAGAACAGTACCTGGGACCAGAATTTTCTAAATGCTTTTTAATTTATTTTCCCATGAAAGAAAACTCAAAAAAAAGTTCATTTGTTCACTATTGTAGTATATAATGAAATAGATAGTTTTATGGAGATATTTTGTACTAAATTTTCTAATAAGTTTCTTCCATTAAATTATCCAATAAACTAGGATTTATTGGAGGTTGGCCACCACGAGAAGACTGACAAATAAAAATCATTCTCTTACTGCATACATATATTTTGTCTAAGATGAGAGGAATCATAAAACTTAACAAAAAAAGTAATCTAGAACAAAATTACTTGCTTCTAATAAGACAAAAGACTCACACTTTACATTGGCATTAAAGAGAATGCTTACATCTATTTTTAAAGAGACGTTTCAAGGCACCTTTCACCTCTTTGTTCCTCAAGCTGTAGATCAAAGGGTTCAGCATGAGGATGATCAGGGTGTAAAGCACAGAGGCTATCTTGTCTGTGTCAAAGGAATGGCCAGACTGGGGCTGCAGGTACATGAAGAGAAGTGTCCCATAGAACACAACCACCATGGTGAGATGAGAGCCACAGGTGGAGAAGGCTTTTTGCCTGCCCTCAGAAGAGTTCATCCTCAGGATGGCTGCAAGAATTAGTATGTAGGAGACAAGAATAATCAAGAGGGAAGAAAGAAAATTTAATGGAGCAAAGATCATAATGATTAGTTCAATGTCACTTGTGTCTGAACATATAATGGACAATAGCGGGAGACTATCACAGTAGAAATATCTTATTACATTGGAGTTACAGAAAGATGATTTAAAAATCTTTATTGTGAGTAATAGGGACACCATAATGCTATAAAGGTATGAGATACTCACAAATATCCAACATACTCTGTCTGACATAATGAACATATAGTGGAGGGGCTTACAAATAGCCACATAGCGGTCATAGGCCATAGCTGACAGAATAATAAGTTCACTGGTGATAAATATCCCAAAGAAAACTAGCTGTATTGCACATTCATTATAAGAAATTATGTTTTTCTCCTCTATGAAACCAACCAGCATTTTTGGCCCAATAGTAGTAGAATAACCAAGATCAACAAATGCCAGGTGCCTGAGAAAAAAATACATGGGGGTTTGCAGGTGGGAATCCACAGTGGTTAGCATGATCAGGCCCAGGTTTCCAAGAGCTGTGGCCATGTAGTTGATGAAAAACAACACAAAGAGGGGGGCCTGTAGCTCAGGACGGTTTGTAAGGCCCATGAGAATGAATTCAGTCACTTGTCTCTCTGTGGTTTCATTCAACTTAATCATTTCTTCTATCCAAGAAACATAATCTGAAAATGAAAGGAAGAAGACTATTCTGAGTATGATTTGCATAGATAATGAGGCAGTTAATGTTATATCTTAGATAAGAGGAGTAAGAAATTTCTTCCTGTATTACATTGTATTTTTTTCATTTGAATATTTTATTTTCAGTTACCTTTAGAGATAGTTTTGAAAATTTCTTTTTATAAGATTTGTAGTTTCAAATTTTCCTCCCTTCCTCTCCCCTCCCCAAGACAGCAAGTAATTTGATATAAGTTATATATGTACAATCACATTAAACATATTTCTGCATTAGTTATGTTAGGAGAAAAGAATCAGAGCAAAAAGGAAAAACCTCAAAAAAGGAAAACAAAAACAACAACAACAAAAAGTAGAAATAGTATGTTTCTATCTGCATCTGGATTCTACAATTCTTTTTCTTATTTTTCTGGATTTGGAGAGCATTTTCCATCATGAGTCCTTTGGAACTATCTTGGACTATTGTATTGCTGAGAAGAAACAAGTCTACCACAGTTGATCAACACATAATATTGTTGATACTGTTACATTGTATTTCTCTTTCAATTTAGATATCTTGGGGTAAATTTATTCAAACAGAAATCATATCACATTGTAGCATTCATATCATGTCACATTATATCATGTCATACCATGCAATGTATTATATCATATCAACAACCTGTCACTAACAGGAAAATGGATACAGCTTTATTTTATAAAACAAGGAGTGAATTACGAATCTATCTATCTGTAGTTTATTGGGAAGAACAATATATATATATATATATATATATTTTTATAAGTCTATTTTTATATTATTTTAATTAATCAGTGGTTGAAGGGGTTATAATGGCATATTGAAGGAAGGTAAAGGATTTTAGAACACCTTATGGAGGAATCAAGTTAAAGTAGTCATAAAATTGTCTTTGAAATTAAGACGTAAGTTAAAATATATATCCAATACATTTCCAAGAAATTCTATGCTGTTCATATAACTATCTGGTTTCTGTGACATTGTTTATTGCTGTCTCTTATGAAATGATGGTCAAGTTTGAGATATGGAATTTCCTTTTAAAGGGTACCATAAACCATCAAGGAAAAAGTCCACAAAATATTCAAGCCTCTTACTTATGCTGACATTAGTTGTATAATGGATATTATACACACACACACACACACACACACACACACACACACATATATAATTTAATAGTCTTACCTACCTTATTCATGAAATTTTTTTCTGCCTGGTGATCTAGTCAAATAATTTTCTGTTTTTAATGACTTTCATTTCCAAAAACATGAAAAGACTTAAAAATATAATCTTGCTGTTCAGATGTTATCTAGTTACATAGCACTGATCTCAAATATTGGTGGGATCCCATATATAGTATATAAATTTATAGTAGTCAGTCTATTACTGTTGGTTGCCAAGTAATCACCTTTGCTAAAATATAGAATGTTATTTTTAGGAGACCCCTAAACCATTTAAAGTAAATATCTGGGATATATTCCATTCTCTGCTTCATGCAGTAATTAATTTTATGACATCCAGGGGAGATCTCATGTAACTACTCACTCTCTGTAGCCTCACTTGCCTTTGTCTTATTACAGAGAGAATATTTTTCTGTGTGGATTATAAAAATGAACTAATCTTGTAATTTTGGTATTTTTCATTCTCAGAAACATGACAGGACTTTAAAAAATGTTTGATCTTCATAATATGTCCACCTGCTCAGCATTTATCTCAAAGATCACTGGGATCCCATATATTATTAGTGATCAGTACCTCAACAAAAACAATTTGATTTCTCTGATTATAGAAAAGTATTTCTGACACTGTTCATAGCTAGGAGATGTTAACTGATGATTTTGCTATTATGAATTTATGCCATTTCAATTTGCATGAATTCACCTCATAGTCCCTAAATTTCCCCAGTCACCCCTACAGTAGTCATAGTGAATATCAGCTTTTTTTTTTTTTAACTGAACTGCTTAAACTCAATATTTTTGACCCCTACAGCACTGAAAAGTTCACAAACAAAAAATGTTACCTGCTTATCTGGAAGGTAGAATCTTCTGTAGCTTGTTCATATTATTTGTGATGACAGTTACTAAGGGGAGACTTTAAAGGTTTCTCAGTCTCTATGAGGCCATATCCCTGGAGAGCTAGAGAAATTTGATGAATTGCATAGGAACATGCCATGGAAAGTACACACACCTAAAGATGTAACAATATTTATAGATTTATCTAATTACAATTTTTTAAATTAAATACCTACCATATTCTAGCCTCTTGTATTTGGGTTTTTAATTCATTATGCTACCTTCTTCTCTTTAATAGGTCAGTTCATCCCATTCATTGACAGTTATGATAACTGTGTATTACACCCTATCATATTTATCTCTTGTTTTTTTTCCATCTCTCTCTTTTCCCCCAACATTTCCAAACTCACAAATATTTTACTTCTTATCACAGCCTTCCCCTATATTGTGAACTTTTATCATTCCCTCTCCCCTTCTGTCCCTTTTTTCCTATCCCTTTCCCCCCTTTTTTGTTTCCTTACAGAGTTAAGATCAATTTCTATATCCAACATAGTATCTATGTTAATCCCTCTTTGAGCCAATTTTGATGAGAGTAAAGTTTAAGGTCTGCCTGCCAATCCCCCCCCTCCCCCGCCAATCTTCCCCTCTATTATAATAGTTCTTTCATGACTCTTTTATTATGGGATCATGAACCCCATTCAACCCCCCTCCTTCTTGCAATACAATTTTTTTTTCTCACCACTTTACTTTGTTTGGAGGGGGGGTTATACCTTATAACCACTCCCTCTATCTAAATGCAATCTTTTAAATTGCTCTTATAAATGATAAAGTTGTTAGAAATTACAAATATTATTTTGCCATATAGAATTATAAATAGTTTTACTTTATTTAATGTCTAATTTTTTTTAATTCTTGTTTCTTTTTTACCTTTTAATGTTTCTCTTTAGTCTTGTATTTGGAGGTCAATTTGTTTTATTAATCTTTGATCTTTTAATCATAAAAACTTGAAAGTCCTCTATTTCACTAAATGTCCATTTTCCCCCAAAAGATTATATACAATTTTGCCAGGTAGATGATTCCTGTTTCTAAACCTAATTCCTTCACTCCTATTCTTTAATGTAGAAGCTGACAAATCCTGAGTAATCCTGACTGTAGCTCCAAAATATTTGAAGTGGTTCCTTTTGGCTACCTACATTACTTCTTGATCTGTGAGCTCTGGAATTTTGCAATTCTGTTCCTGAAAGGTTTTTGTTTGTTTGTCTTTTTTTTTTCTGGGGTGGGGGAGGGGGGTTCTCTTTCAGATAGTGATTGGTGGATTATTTCAATTTCTATTTTGTCCTCTGGTTCTAAATATATCAAGGCAGTTTTCTTTGATAATTACTTGAAAGATATTGTCCAGTTGTTTTTTGTTGTTGTTTTTTTTGTTGTGTGTGTGTGTGTGTGTTTGTTATTTTTTTAATCATGGCTTTCAGGTATTCCAATAATTCTTATATTTCCTCTCCTAGATCTATATTCTATATCAATTGTTTTCAAATTGTTTTATATTCATTTTTTTAATATTCCTGATTTTGTTTTAGCATATCTTGATGTCTCATAGTGTCACTAGCTTCTACTTCTTCAATTCTAGATTTTAAGGACTTATTTTCTTCAGTGATCTTTTTTACTTCCTTTACCATTTGGCTAATTTTTTTTTTTAGGAAGATATTTTCTCAGTAAATTTCTTTTTATCTTTTCTTATGCTATTGATTCTTTTAATGATTCTCTTTCATTACTTTATTTTCCCAATTTTTTCTTCTGCTTCTCTAATTTGCTTTTTAAAGTCCTTTTTAAGCTTTTTCAGGAATTCGTTTTGAGGCCTAAGGCCAAATTACATTTTTCTTTGAAGCTTCACCAGTGGCCATTTTGGCACTATTGTCCTCCTCTAAGTTCATGTCTTGATGTTTCTATCTTCATAGAAACTTTCTATGGTCAAAATTTTTTGTTTGTTTGTTTTTGTTGTTCATTTTATGCCTTTTTGTGATTTGGTGTAAGATGTGATTTGATTTAGGATGAGATTTGATGTAAGAGTTAGGGTCTAGCACTGCAGTGTCCCAAGGTTTCATGATGGGGCTCTGGGTTTTACTCATAGCTTTCACTTGACTTCAGGGATTAGCTTATTTTCTTTTCTGTGGGGAACCTTCCCTTGAGACTTTTACTGGGGGCAGATGTTCCATGTTGCTTTCCCTTGGGCATGGGATTTAATTGTTGGCCTATACCAGGGGTAGCATCTTACTGCTGTGTTGATATAATAACAGTCTTTCTGATGACTGGTCCTAGAGGAGGGATTTTATTGCTGGTCTGAATTAAGGTGGTGCCCTGCTGCTGGATTGTTATGTTAATAGGGGGAAATAATTTTGTTGCAAATATGCCTAAGGATTAGGGCCCTGTTTCTGGGTTGCTATGATAACAGGGTCTCTCCCCTAGCTGGCACTGGAGGAGTTATTCTATTTCAGATCTGCCCAAGGGTTGGGGCCCTCTGCTATTGGTTTACTATAGAAACAAAATTTCTCTGCTAGTTGGCCCCTGAGGCAAGATCTCACTGGTGGCCATCCTCAGGGATACCAAATTGAGTCTGCATGTCCCTACAATACATATTTTTGGTTAATATAAATCTTGTGTAAGATCTAAAACTTTCTTTTTTCTTTGAAGAATTTAGCTCTAGTCCATATTTATGTATGAATTAATCCTTCCCAGCATAACAGAAGATTGTTGAGGGCAAAGATTATTTTCCTATGACCCTCAAATCCCCAGACTCTAGCCCAGTCCCCAACCCATAGTAGTTGTTTTATAAGTAGCTATTAAATAAAATTAAATTGGAAAAGTTTACCAACAAAAGGGTTTATTTGATTTGGACATACTGAAGAGTAATAGGTGATAGAGATGAACAAGTAAAGAAGTAGATTAAAGCTTCCAGGATGTGACCAAAAAGGCAATAATTTTATTTTCTATATTGTTAGAATTTTTTCCCCAAATTACAATAATTATAAAACCTGTGCAATTTTTGTTTTTGTTTTTGTTTGATCTGATTCTAATTTATAGTTAAGATAAAAAAAAATGTATGGGGCAGCTAGGTGGCACAGTGGATAGAGCACTGGCCCTGGAGTCAGAAGTACCTGAGTTCAAGTCCAGCCTCAGACACTTAACACTTAACTAGCTGTGTGACCCTGGGCAAGTCACTTAACCCCAATTGCCTCAATAAAAAAAAATAAATTAAAAAATGTAAACTTGAAAACTTGAAGTCTTCTGTTAGGGGAAGATAATGTTCTTTGCCAGTTAATGTATTCCCATGTGTGCTAAAGCAAAATTTCCATGGGGCTTGATTAAAATAAAATAATAGTAACAATAATTTTTAATTTTGTCTTATAGCAGTTGAAAGCACTGAGTTTTAATAATGATCAAACTTGGCACTAATTTGTTTTCTGCCTACATCTGTATTTCATAACATTCTCCCTCATTCTAGGTCTTTTCAGTGAATTTACACTCACCAATACCTAGATAACCATCAATTTCCTATGAAAACAAAAAAAAAAGATATAGGGGACACACTAGTCCTGTCAATAGTGAAAATTACTTTATATTTCCATTTTTAAATTATTTCCCTTAACAATATCACTAGTTTATTTTATATTATATGAATTGTCCATAGAAAGAACTACATTAATATATAATGAAGACTTTTTGAAATAATATGTGAACAGCCTAGTAATCAGTATCAACACACATTTTCTAAGTCTGTCTGGTAGGCTAAGACCTGTTGAATCTCTGTACAAGAAAAGTGTGTTATTTTTGAGAAACTGTACAGTGGATAGAGCATCATGCCTCAAATAAGGAAGATGTCTTTCTGATTTCAAATATGGCTTCAAATACCCCCTAGCTATATGATCCTAGGAAAGTCACTAAACCCTCTTTGATTCAGTTCCTTATTTTAAAAATGAGCTAAAGAAGGAAATGGCAAAGTACTACAATATTTTTGCCAAGAAAATCCCAAATGGGGTCATTAAGGGTCAGACATAGATGAAATAACCGAACAACAACAATAATCCCTTCTCTATGACCATTATTTGACAGCTAGAATTGGGAAATAAAGACAATAATGGATTGAGTGTTGCAAAGTGGATGGAAGTTTACCTTAGAAACATGAATTTTCAGGCTCATGTCCTATATCTGGCATATATTAACTCTATGAACTTCATTTATTTATTTTTACATTCTGCCTTTGTATCTGCGGTGTTTACAACACTATAGATCACAGAGAACTTGTTCATAATTGGTGTTTGGTTATCAGTCAGACACAATTATGGTTCTTATTTTGTTCTGGTTTTGTTTCATTAGGTACCTTTTAGATTCAGGTCATAAATCCATTTTTCATTTATTATGAAATATAGTATAACATTAATGACAATGATCATTTAAATAGCATATGTCATGTGTCATACATTGTGCTAATCCCTTTCCATTATTTTCCTCATTTGATCCTCATAAAAAGCCTAGGAGGTAGGTGCTAATATTATCCTCATTTAACAAATAAGAAAATTGAAGCAGGGTTTAAAAGACTTGGCACATTTCACATAACTAATAAATGTATAGACTGCATTTGAACTCAGGTCTTCTGACTCCAGGCCTGATACTCTATCCTTTGTGTACCTAGCTTCCCCTTTATAAGGTAATAATCTACACCCAATTTCAATCAAACTTACTTGTAATGCTCCCAATGTTTTTATCATAAAAATGCTGAGTTCTTATGCAATTCATATTATCAGATTTATTTAATGATGAGCTATCAAGTTCAGTTCTTCATGATTACAATTTATGTAGCATTTTCCAGTGATCTGCCTTCGTATTCTTTAATCAGTGGTGAATGATATTGATTAACTCTGGAAGAATCAGAGATCATACATATGCCCCATTCTTTTCCCTACCATTGTACTTTTGCCAAAAATAAAGAAAATTTTAAAAATTCCATTACAAAGACACTTCTCTACCCAACCTCCAGCCCTAACTCCCATCTATAGGTACAAACAATGTGGGATATAATCTACTCAGCAATATAATGTTTCTTAGATCACAAGTTTGGTGACTGGAACTCACTATTAGTTTCTGAAATATACAACAATACATTAAATTCAGCTTAATTTCAAGAAACCACTAGCATCTGCCTCGGCAAATTAAGAAGGTCCATGGCTAGAATAACATTTTTCTTCTCCAAGTCTCCATTGGGTTTTTTGTGTGACTTAGATTGTGTTACTTTCTGAGCAAAACTTTTGTCCATTTTACTATTCCAAAATATTGTGAAGGTATTAATTTATTAAGGTATATTTTTCTATTGACCTTTGACTTGACAGTATCATTTCTTTTCTTCAAATAAATCATTATAATTCTATCTTTGATATATTTGTGTCTAACATCTTGTTTCATCACACACATCTGCTGGATTTATGGGTGTCATGCTGTATTGATAGTATTAGACATTGGGTGGAGATAACTCATTGCCTTCTTAGTAATGTTCCTCATTTATCAATATCAATTGATATTGGCCTCTTTGCTCCTGAACGCAAATTTTTTGGTTCATAGCCTTCTTTATCATAATAATTTTATCCAGCATGGAGGAATCTCAGATTTCTGGACATGACCATTGGTATTTGTCCTTGTTTAGAATTTCCTCCCAATGGCATGGCATCTCAACCTTGTCGAGGAGTCAATATGGTGGAGGAAAGACATTAAACACATAGAGCCCCTGATACAATTACCCCAAAACAGCAACAAAAGAACCTCTGGTGCAGAAAAACCCACAAAAATATGGGCTGAAATTATTTTCCAGCTATAGATATATTACAAGGGGCTGTGCTGGGCTACTAGTAAAGTCCAACCCTACGATCATGCCAACAGAGACCCCAGGCACACTGTGCTGGTGGAATTTACCCCAGGGCCTCTGAATCAGCTACAGCACCAAAATCTTCTCGAAAGGAGCATTAAGTTGCGGGAGAGAGATGAATGGCTGGGTAGGGGGGAAAGTGCAGGGGTATCAGCGGGACCTAGGGAGGAATTAGGCTGTTCCACCCCAGTGGGGAACCAGGAAGAAATCCTGAGTGACGGGATGCCCAGGTGGGGAAGGGGTGCAGGCTAGTCAAAGCTAAGAACCACACCACAGAAAACTTTGGTGGTTGGTTGTTTAGTAATTAGGCTTGAAGTTATCTTCAGACCAGAGAACAGGCCAGGTGAGAGTAAACCCTGCCTTCCCTCAAACCAAAACAACTGGGACCCTCTGAAGTTGGGAACAGTAGTGTAGCTGAGAAGCAGGGCCCCCCAGTGGAGATTTTAAAGTCAAGTAAAAGATGATCAAGCAAAGAAAGTTCAGAACTATAGAAAGTTTCTTCCGCTACAAGGAAGATCAACCTTGTCAAGCAAACTCACTGCAAGAAGAGGATCCTAGAACAGTATCCCAGATGCTGCATCTCTTATCAGCAGGATCAGTGGTCCTTTTCTGCTCTTCAGTTCCAACATTTGTAATAAAAAGTTGAGTGCTTCTTCAAACTATAATATTTCCTTCCATGTTAATGATCATTTCAAGCTCCTTTTTATTAGTGCTTTCTCCTCATTTTTGTTATGCACAACAGTACTCTCAGAGATGTAGGCTATCTGTAACTGTTAACTAATCTTAAAATCTGGAATTTGGGTAAAATGAGGTATCCTCTATGAAAGATCTAGGGTGCTTTTAAAAGACATCCAAGGGAGGGGAAACCAAGATGGCAGAGGGAAGGCAGTGACTTGTTAGCAATGTGACCCTGGACAAATCATATAATCTTTGTCAGTCTCAGTTTCCCAAATTTAAAATTGGTATTATAATACCACCCAACTCCCAGGGTTGTTATGAAGATCAAATGAAGTAACATAATATTATTAGCATAGTGTCCAGTCCATAGTAAAAACTTTATAAATACTTGATTCCTACCTTTCTTAATGAACCAAAGCTGTAAAAAGATATAAGATAGTAAAGAGAGAGAAAGATTGAGAACAGATTCCTTATAATATGGAAATCCTAGCCTTCCTAACTGCCCATATGAAATTCTGCCACCATGCCAATGTCTCAAACCAAAAGAGTCAGATTCTGTCCACCAGTGCCTGCTTCCTACTTCCTGTCCTCCTCCCAGAAATGGGAGGTTCTTCAAGTTGATTGGCTGAGAGAGGTCTCCTGTTGATGTCATAGTCCATAGGCTAGTGGCTAAAATCTAATCACCTTTAAGTGGGTACTTAGTAGTTCCTCATTCACACCCAATTCAAACACTACTAAGTCAATCAAGTCAGATCCCTGGACGTCTACCAAATTCCATTATCTTAACACAATTACTTAATAAAATTTTCTGCTATATCCCATAAGCTTTTCCTAATCTACACATAATAACAGGACTTTATATCTTCCCTGGTGAGGGTTTTTTTTTTTTTTTTTTTTTTTAGTGAGGCAATTGGGGTTAAGTGACTTGCCCAGGGTCACACAGCCAGTTAGTGTCAAGTGTCAGAGGCTGGATCGGAACCCAGGTACTCCTGACTCCAGAGCCACTGAGCCACCTAGCTGCCCCTGGTGAGTTGTTTTAACATTTTTGTGAAACCTCTGAACAATGGTACTCTAAGTAAACCACAATACCAACCCAGTTTGGACTCTTTAGCATATCAACATTTTTTGTTTATACATACCTCATTTCAGGGCTAGCATTTGCCTTTCCTCCCTGAAGACTATAGCTCCTTTCTATCCTTCCATCCTTATGTGAAAGGCATAGCAGTTCCATTGGAGGTATTTTACAAATACATAAATATAGGTCATGGTGGTGGTGATTAAAATAATTGAGGGGGATAGGCACATAGGTGACACAGTGGATAGTTGTACTTGATATCAGGAACACCTGAGGTTGACTCCTGACTCATTAGCCATACACCTTGGAAAAGTCATTTCATTAGCATCACCCCCAGTTTCCTCATCTATAGAATGAAGATATTAATAGAATTTACGTCACATTGTCATTATGAGTACCAGATGGGATAATGCATATCAAATGTTTTGCAAAAATACAAAATACAATCATAACTATGATACTGACTGTAACAGTGATGGTGATGAATACATTGACAATGATAGAGGGCAGCTAGGTGGCGATGTGGATAAAGCACCAGTCCTGGATTCAGGAGGACCTGAGTTCAAATCTGACCTCAGACACTTGACACTTACTAGCTGTGTGACCCTGGGCAAGTCACTTAACCCTCATTGCCCTGAAAAGCAAAAACAAAAAAATAAAATGATGATCATGATTATGATCATGATGGTCCCTATATGGATACCAAGCTGAGTGGACATTGTAGGACATCGAGTCAAGAAGATCTATGTTCAAATAATTCTTCTAACACTTGAAAGTTTTTTGAGCATTATAAACAACTCAATCTTACTAACCTAAGTGTGTACCATTTGCTAGGAATGCCAGATCGTTAATCTCGGTGGCTTTTTTTTTTATCCATAAAATAAAGGTAATAACTTTGGTTGTACCTAAGATATGACTAGAAGGATCTGGGGTCCTCTATTTTGTCAGAAGGAATAAAAATGTTGACTCCTATGATATCCAAGCCCTAAAAACCAGTTATTCAGTTTTTTTCTTTTTGTTTTTTTTTTTGGTGAGGCAATTGGGGTTAAATGACTTGCCCAGGTTCACACAGCTAGTAAGTGTCAAATGTCTGAGGCTGGATTTGAACTCAGGTCCTCCTGACTCCAGGGCTAGTGCTCTATTCACTGCACCATGTAGCTGCCCCAGTCATTCAGTTTTGATGAAAGTCAGAAGCAAAGAAGTTGGGTAGGATACCTCATTGCATCAAGGGGAAAAACTTCTAATAGTAGCTATTTAGTGTGAAGATGCCACTCCAACATATCTTTACATATAGAGTTGAGGATTGAGGAAAAGCACTATCATTCTTGAACACTAAAGATAGTTTGGATGAATTATAACATTGTAAAAGAAGAAAAACACTTAAAACTCTGATCAAGGTGATGACCAACCATATTAACCATGTATTCAGAGGACCTGTGTTGAAATATGTAACCCATCTCCTAGAAGAGAAGTGATAGTTACAAATGTAATTAGCATACATTTTAGACCTAGACGCTGTGTGTATTTATTTTTCTTGACTATGATAAATTATTTAAAGTATTTTCTTTATTCTCATTCTTTTGATAATCTGCAGGGAAAGTGAGGGTTGGGAACATGATAGAAAATAGTGATGCTAAAAAAAGGACCAAAGAACCATCTTTTTTTTTTTTTAATGGAAAGAAGGGGAAAAGGAGAAATATAGAAATAATAGAAAAGCAGATAGTTTTGAAAGCAATGTGTAATTAAATACACAAATAAATACATATACATGCATATGTATATATCCACATTTTTAAATAAAAAGAAAATAGTGTGAATTAAATATTCATGGTTTCACATAGAATGTCTATTATGCTTAAATGTTTTTTGATGTTTAAGATCAAAATTTTAAAAAAATAAAATAATAAAGAAGGCACCTAGAAGACCCATAACAAAATGGAAAACTTTTAGCATTGTAAGAGATCTCAGGAGGCATATAGTCTGACCCATGCACCACAGGAAGTCCCATTAAAATGTTACAAAGCAGTGATCCCATACATAATATCTATTCACACACACACACACAATCATTAGGCTGCTTGAAAAAGTATGATTCTTTAAAAAAATCCTTTAAAATTTTTTCAGTTAATTTTTTATTACAAATGCTTTTTAAAAAATTATTTTCAATCTTTTGATTTTGTTATAATTCTTTCCTGCTGCCTCATAGAATAATTGATTTTTGTTTGATCTGTGCTAGTTTTCAGGCAATGAATTTTTGGGTTAAGGTTTATTGCCTTGTATTCTAAAGAATTTGCTTCTCTTAATTTTTCTTCCAGAGCCTTTTATTTCCTTTTTAATTTCTTGCTTTGTTTTCCCCCTAGGTATCCATGAAGTCCTTATGGAATTTTTGTTTTGCTTTTTATGACCAATTAGACACATTTTGTATATTGACAATTATAAAATTTCATCTATATTCTTAGCGTTCTTTTTAAGGCAGCTTTCACTTCTGTATTTCTCAAGCTATAGATCAAAGGATTGAGCATGGGAATCACAAGGGTATAAAATATTGAGGCCATCTTGTCTGTATCAAATGAATGGCTAGACTTGGGCTGCAAATACATGAAGATTAGAGTCCCATAGAATACAACTAACACTGTGAAGTGGGAACCACAAGTGGAAAAGGCTTTACGCCTTCCCTCAGCAGAATTCATCCTCAGGATGGCCACAAGAATAAACACATATGAAACAATTACAACCAGCAGGGAGGAGAATAGATTAAAAGCAGAAAGAGTCAAAATGATTAATTCTATGTCATTGGTATTAGAACAAATCATGGATAACAATGGGAGATTGTCACAGTAGAAATGCCTGATTATATTAGATCTACAAAAGGATGAATTAAAAATCTTTACAGCAATCAGCAGGGAAACAAAGGTGCTATAGAGGTAGGGGATGGCCACAAGTACCCAACACACTCTGTCTGACATGATGACTGTGTAGAGCAGGGGCTTACAAATAGCCACATAGCGGTCATAGGCCATAGCTGACAGCACAAAAAGTTCACTGATGATTAATGTCACAAAGACAAATAGTTGTATTGCACACCCAGTGAAGGAAATTCTATTTTTCTCTACTACAAAACTGGCCAACATTTTGGGGCCAATGGCTGTGGAGTAACCGAGATCAATGAGTGACAGGTGCCTAAGAAAAAAATACATGGGGGTTTGTAAGTGGGAATCAATCTTAGTCAGGATTACCATGCCAAGATTTGCCAACACTGTGACAGAGTAGATGAAAAGGAACACCAGAAAGAGAGGGACTTGTAAGTCTGGACGATCTGTGACACCCATGAAAATGAATTCAGTCACCATGGTCACTGAAGTTTCATTCCCTTCTTCCATTTTCTTGATCTAGGGAAAATATTTTGGGGAAAAAAATGGAAGGATATTTGCTTAAGTATAAATGTATACATAATAATAATAATAAATAGGTTATCATTTACATAGAACTTCAAATTTTGCTAAACATTTTAGATGTTACCTCACTTGATCTCTATAAAAGTTATACTAGATTGTATTAATAACACAAATAAAGACTTTGACACCAAATTCTAGAGTTTAAGAACATCTTTCCTCCCATTCACCATATAAAAGGGATCATTATTAGCCACAGGAAGTCCCCCTTCACATAATACGTCATAGTATTCTTTACCACCAAGAAATGGAACAAGTTAAAAATGTGAATAACTTCAAAGACATTTCCATCAATGAATGGGTAAAGAATCATATTTTACACTGAGGGAATATCAGCTTTGGGAACAATTCATAGATTTCCAGTGTGTCTTCTAGAAGGACCAAAAACAAAAACCCTCTTCACTTCCTATAGCTTTTCCTTAGTTCTTCATTTGCTTCCTGAATTAAGAAGACAACACAGGCTTTTAATGGTTTTTTGTTGTTTTGTCCATTATTTTCAAGGACAAGAAGTCATGTTAACAACACTTGTGGTTTATTTTTTGTTGTTGTTTTTGTTGCTTGTTTGGTTTGGTTTGCTTGTTTATTTTTTTGTTTGTTTTGTTTTGTTTTGTTTGTTTTTTGTTTTTGTTTGTTTGTTTATGGGGCAATGAGGGTTAAGTGACTTGCCCAAGGTCACACAGATAGTGTCAAGTGTCTGAGGCTGGATTTGAACTCAGGTCCTCTTGAATCCAGGGCCGGTGCTTTATAAACTGTGCCACCTAGCTGCACCCAACAACATTTGTTTTTAATGAAAATGCCTAGTTGCTCAGTATACAACCCAAAGTCCTGTGGACTTCTATACATTAGTGATCACTCCTCACTAGTCCATTTTTTTTTTCACTTGTCGAATATAAGAATCCCTGAGAATAATTGCAAGTACTTTTATTTTGGGTTTTTTAGATAAATTCAATAATGAAGGACCAAATATGTTTGGATAATAGATGAGTGAAGATTTTGGAGACTTAAAATTAAGATATCTTTATAGGCTAGTTGGTTAACCCTCTGAAGTTCCATGACCACCCAGGGCCATGGGCAGATCTCTGACATTAGAAGGAAACTAAGAAGGCAAGGTCCCATATGTAGAAAGAAAACAAGAGAGTAATGTTGAGTAATCCCAGGAAGATTGGTGTATCTAGGAATGGATAATGAACAGCATTCGCTTTAAAGTAGTCAAAAGCAAAAGTAATGAGAGAACATGCAATTAGTCAATTAAGGGTTATTTAGACACCCTAGGGAGGGCACTTTTTTTGTTTACCTTTTTAAAACATTAAAAAATAATAATTCTGTGATGCAGCGAGGTGGCACAGTGGATAGAGTATCTGTCCTGGAGTCAGGAGGACCTGAGTTCAGATTTGGCCTCAGATACTTGACACTAGCTGTGTGACCCTCGGCAAGTCACCTAACCCCAATTGCCTCAACAAAAACAAATAAATCAATAAAAGTAAAAAATAATAATTCTGCTACAAGAAAATTCATTTCCATAAATAATTTGAAAACTATCAATCACATATGAAACCACATATTTCCATTATGTATGACTTGCATTTCTTTTCAAAATTATAAATAAATTTGACATATGTATTTAAAAGCTTCTCTGATCTTTATTTTTGGACTTTTTATTTTCTTCTCTGCATTTTTTACTGTAATATTATAATGGGAAAGAGCAATTTCTGTCAAGCATAAGTGATGTATCAACTTTGATGCTCACCATGTTAACTATATGTTTCATACTCTTTATGTTGTCTAACATTTAGAATTGGAGGTTAAAAAAAAAAAGGATTGGAGGAGGTAAGTGTGCCAAAGAATGCCATTATTTGGAGCTTACAGATTATAGAGTAGGGAAGATATCAAATCATACATTCAGTACCTGAAAGGACCTCAGCAGTGACAGTGTTCTATCCTCTCATTTTATAAATGAGGAAAGTAACATTGAAAGAAAGGACCAATAGTTAGTAAGTATTTGAAACCATCCTTCCTGAATCAAAGTCCACTGCCTTCTCCACTGTGTTGTAACTCATTCAATTTCTCCTCCACTGATTTTTAACATACATCCTTCAAAACGTTTCTGTGAACTCTCATAGTGGGAGTAGTTTTTGGACTTTTCTAAATGAGGTGTCAGTGGCATATGTGCTATTTCAATCAATGCTACAGTGTTGCTTCAAAAACCCCAAACCATTCAATTTTAATTGTGTGTAGTTGTTGAGATCTGGTGAATGTGAAGATTTACTGATCTCTTTTAAACTCCTACATCTAAAACTAGGAAGCTTTGGGAATTCTTAGCATCTTAGGCCTGATCTGATGACAAAGTCCAATGTTACCTCTTACCTTGGATTTCACATCTGTTGTGGCTTGATAGTGTTGTTCCTTCTCGAACTGATGGGAAGATAATTTATAGATTTCTATGTGCTTCTGAGACATTATCCCTGAAGTGTATAAGAGTTTTAATGATTTCTATACTACCACCTCAGGGAGGATGTCAGGTGTTTGCATCTGTAATCTGTGTTAATGTCTACATTTTTACCAAATTTCAAGAGCTAATAAAATATTATCATACAAAAGGAGACACTCTGACATTTACACATGATAATGTTCCAAATTTTGATTTTCTAACAGATAAGATTTCCTGGGTTGCATGCATATAATATAATTCTTAGGGAGACTAGAAGAGATGCCCTGTGTTTTCTTTCTATGAGCCCGAGAGCTCATGAAAAGTCCTTGTATCAACAGAGACTCTGGCCAGCCTCTAAACCTTCTGATTTCATCCTGAAGTACTGATGCAGGAGGTCAGAGAAGGGAAATCAACAGGAGTACTGGGAAAATCCATAGTGGAATGTAATCTTCCCAAGGAGATTCATTCCTTAATACATCCATTCAACTATCTTTCTATCCATTCATTCATCCATACAGTCATAAATTTTTAATATAATAATGATTTTTATTTATAGTTTTGGGTTTCAATTTTTATCCCTCTTTGCTACCTCCCCTCCCCCATCTCTGAGGTGGCAGGCAATCAGATATAGTCTATACATGCATTATTATGCAAAGTATTACCCTATTTTTCATTTTGTACAAGAAAACCGGATTAAAAGGAAAAAATGAAAGAAAGTGAAAAATAGCATGCTTCACTCTGTTCCATCAATATCAATTCTTTCTTTGGAGGTGAGTAGTATGTTTCATCAATAGTCTTTTGGAATTGTCTAGGATCATCATATTGTTCAGAACAGTTGAGTCATTCACAGTTCTTCATCAGACAATATTGCTGTCTCTGTGCACAATGTTCTCTTGGTTCTGCTCACTTCACTATACATCAGTTCATACAAGTCTTTCCAAACTTTTCTGAAATCATCCTGATTGTCATTTCTTGTAGCACAATGATATTTCATCTCCATCATATACCACAGATTGTTTAGCCATCCCCCAATTGATAGATATTCCTTTGCTTTCCAATTCTTACCACCACAAACAAAGCTGGTATAAATATTTTTGTACAAATAGGTCTTTTTCTCTTTTGGGGGACTTATATTTGTGACAATTGGAGTGATGTCCCCTGCTGGAGAGATACTGTAGCAATGCTCCACCATGAGGAGAAGGTATCTGAGGGCAAGCCATGTGGCTTCAAATGTCAGTCCCTTGGCATCAGGAAGTGACAGTTGCTTGTGGGTACTTTCGATCAAAGCTATCAGACAACTATCTTGGAGCTGTGCGTGTTTGGAGGGGCCTGTGTCTGGTTTCACAGGAAGCTTCTGGGATGAAGAAGGGGTGAGGCTCACTCTCACTCTTGCCCTCTCTGTTTTGCCAGGACCTCAGGTGGAGTGGATGTAGAAATGCTGGCTCCCTGAGATAGATAGATGAAGGCATCTAGGCCTCTTTCCCTATCATCACCAAATTCTTATGTTCTTTAATAAATGCTTAAAAGCCTAAACTCTTGCTAAAGCTTCTAATTTATTGGTGACCACTCATGATATTTTTAGCTAGCCTAGCTAGAATTTTAGACACCTTACAGACAGCAATTATTCCCATTCATACATTAATTCTTTTGCTGCTATGATATAAAGACATAAAATGAAACTTCTTCAAAAGAGTTTACATTGTTTTGATGGTAAACAATGTTTATATTCACTGAACATTACATTTACAATTTATATATTTATTTATTTTCATCTTTTAACTAGGTAAAAGAGGTAGACCCAGCCCAAGCCTCATTTAACCATTCTTTTGTCTCTTGATAGCTCAGGATGGGAGTAAATAGCAATTGTTTCTCTTTTGGCCAGAAACCCTGAGGATCTTCCACCCCACCATCTCCATCCATTATCTATCTATCTATCTATCTATCTATCTATCTATCTATCTATCTATCTATCTATCTATCTATCATCTATCTATCCATCTATCTATCTGTCTGTCCATCTGTCTAGCTATCTAGCTATCCATTTATCCATCCATCCATCCATCCATCTATCTATCTATCTATCTATCTATCTACCTATCTATCTATCTATCTATCTATCTATCTATCTATCTATCTATCTATCTATCTGTTGTTGGGTTTTTTAATAGATAAAAGACAATTTCTTTATTTCATTTCTCACATCCCCTAATCACTGAGTGGGCATTGCCTCAGATAAAGTGTGACTTGTAAAAAGCCTCAGGTTAAAAAGCCAAAGTGTCCCATTGCATTTGGGGCCATCTCCAGCCTTCCTGAACTTTACCTTACCACCAGACCCACATGGCTCTGGCAGAGAGAGTCAGAATGGCAATTTTGCACAGTCCTGCCTCATTTAAATCCAATTCAATGAAAGTCATGACATGACCTCCCAATGTCATGGTCCTCTTCCAGAATGAAGGAACAACAATAATTTACAATAGAAAAAATAGATTAAAATAGAAGATCAGGGGAGAAAATTAGCAACTGAAGTAAGTAGAAAATCATTCCTTCAAGAGGTGGCAACTAAACTGAGCTTTCAAGAAAATGAGGTATCTTACATGACAAATATGAAGAGAGAGTGGGTTGCTAGCCGACTGAGACATGTTGGCATGTTGTATTTTAGCATCAAAAAAGGTCATTTTGACTGGAACAATTTGTGCAATAAGAAATGAGTAAGAAACCTGGAATGATATACAGGAGACAGATTAGGAGTGTTCCAAAAGTTTGGGGTTTTTCTAATTCAGTATACCTTATTAGAACAATATTATTCTGAGGATTAGGTTTGAAGTCTTAGGGGCAGCTAGGTGGCACAGTGGATAGAGTACTGGCCCTGGATTAAGGAGGACCTGAGTTCAAATCCGGTCTCATACACTTAACACGTACTAGCTGTGTGACCCTGGGCAAGTCACTTAACCCCAATTGCCCCACAAAAAAAAAAAAAAAAAGATTCGACATTTTACAGTCAGTCATCTTTGGCTAAAACTTAAAATTTCATTATGAAAAAATATTTTCATTTGGATGTAAATGTGAGCATAAATGAAATAGGTAAAATAGATTGAAAGATGTAAAGAAGGAAGATAAATCAGAGAAATAAAGTATTTCTGGAATAAATCAGAATCCTCATGTCAATGAGAATCAATGAACAGAATCAATTGTCTTACCTTATGAGGTTATAACAATTCTCTAAGAGGGACTAGAATCTCTTAGAAATTGGTACTTTATCATTCTTTAGAGAGAATGTCAATGAAGCCTGGAAAGACTGTGAAAGAACAGAGAGAAAAGACAAAGAAAATATCTTTCCTGAGAGAAATATATTGTGAAGAATCATAAGGAAAATTCTTGGGAGAAGATTTTACTTAACACCTTGAGAGAACTGAATTGTGGGACTCTGTTTCCAGACATGAAGTCAACATTTGCAATGATGATTAGAACAGTGTCTGACTATAACTTTTTCCATTTGTCATAATATTGTAAATGTGTTATCTTCTTTGTTTTTCTTTGCTAAAGTTTACTGAATTGTATTGACAGTAGTCTTGATGATCGCTGAAGTCTATGCTATTAGGGGAAATTTGATATGTGTAGTGGTAAATGATTAAGAGAACATGGGGAAAAGTTTTATAATAAATAAAATAAAGTTTATGATAAAGAAAGTATAATGAATTGAGGGTGAGGCCTGTGTCAATTATCCATCTACTCATCAAAGCCAATTGACTCTTTATTATGGCCACATCCAAATATTAAATTATGTTTGGCTTTTGTATTTTGTCATAACTTGGCCTCTTCTTACCTTACTCCCTCAATGCACCCTGTTCCAGTAATAGTATCCACTCTGATTTTACTTAAATACTCCATCTTCTCACTCAGAACATTTTTTTCTGGCTGTCCCATCTGCAAAGAGCCCTCTGCCTCCTCTTCTCTGCATCCTTAGTTAGATTCCCTCACTTCCTTCAAGTCCCAGATTACGCAAGGTCTTTTTCAGTCCTCATTAATCTTCATGCCTTCCCTCTAAGACTGTTGCCAATTTCTCCTGTATAAATCTTTTGTACATAATTGCATATTTTCTTTCCATTATACTGTGACAGCTTTGAGGCTAGGGACTCTTTTTTTGCCTTTATTTCCCCATCACTTAGTGCATTACTTTGAGCATAGTAGTACATAATAAATGCTAGATGACAGACTAATTTTTTTTGAAAAAGTTACAATTTTAGTAATCAATGTAGAAACAAATCAACAGACCCATTTTATTACCTGAGAACTTGGGATAAGAATAAGGAAAATTAACCAGTAGCATGCAAAGTAGGATTGGAGGAAGAATGTGTGTATGTGTGCATGTGTGTATGTATGTATGAGTGTGTGTTCTTGACTTTAATCCATGCTATATATAAGTGTATATGGGTATTTGTCTAGTTTTTAAAAATATATTTTCTCATATATATGATTTCTCATTATAAACCTGGTCTATTTCATAGAATCATAAATTAAAAGTGAATAATTACATCTTTGTAACATCAATAAAATTCTGGACAATATCTCTATGCTGGGAAAATATACACTATTCTTGATAAGCACTTTTATGAAATAATTGTCATGATCAATGTTATTAACAAAATTGGAATTCTGATGTCAGTGGTTGGGGAGAAGAACATTGTTCAAATATGAATCTTATAAACACCTGTCTCAGTAGGAAGTACAAGGAGCCGCAAGAGATTAAGATGAAATTCTGGGTCCTCCATATTGTGGTTTCCACATCTAATCTATCCAATTTTACTTGATTTGAGGGCCTTGTCTGCTTTCTGATTTTTTTTTTCTTTCCTAATTTACCTTTCTTCTACTACCTTCCTTCCAGACTTACCAACAGATGTCAAATAGGTAGCCCACTTTGGTCTGCTGCCTGAGTAAGATAAAACATAATTGGGAAATAGGTAAATATATATATATATATATATATATATATATATATATATATATATATATATACTAAAACATAAATAATGCTAATATGTTGTTTTATAAGTCAATATATATCTGCAAGGATCCTTATTTGAGTGTCATGCCCTTTGTTTATTCATTTCCTGCTCTTTAACCCACTTATCCTCATCTAGTTGTCCTAGATATTCCTGGGCATTTACTGATTGGCTCTATTATATGACAGCCCATGTCTGAGCTTATGAAGCTCATTGTTTACTTGAGTATTTAAGAATTTATATGTTTTTAAAAGTTTGGCAAGGGTTGGTGAGGGCTCTCTTCAGAGCCTCCTTCACATCCTTGTTCCTCAGGCTATAAATCATAGGATTCAGCATGGGAATCACCAATGTGTAAAACACAGAGGCCATTTTATCAGTGTCTAACGAATGGTTTGACTGGGGCTGCAAATACATGAAAAGGAGTGTCCCATAGAAAACAGTGACAGCCATCATATGGGAAGCACAGGTGGAGAAGGCTTTCTTTCTCCCTTCTGCTGAGCGTATCCTCAGAATGGCCAAGATAATGTAGAAATAGGACACAATTACAATGATCATAGAAAAGAAGAGATTAGTTCCTGAAAAAGTAAAGACTGCTGTTTCTGGGATGTAGGTGTCAGAACAGGATAATGCTAACAAAGGGACGTCATCACAGTAAAAATGATTAATAATATTGGAAGAACAATAAGACACTGAGAAAACACAAGAGGTGACAGTCAATGCTGTAGTTAAACTGTAGGCATATGTAAGGACAACAAGCAGGATGCAAACCTTCCGTGATACCACAACCATGTATAGTAGGGGATTGCATATAGCCACATAGCGGTCATATGCCATGGCAGCCAACATGAAAATCTCAGCAACAATGAAGACTAAAAAGCCTCCCAGTTGAGTTGCACAGCCATAATAGGAAATGGTTTTCTTTTCTACCAAGAAATTGACCAGCATCTGGGGAGCTATGACAGTGGAATTGCCAAGATTAATGATAGCTAAGTGTCGGAGAAAAAAATACATGGGAGTTTGAAGTCGAGAATCTATACTAGTGAGTGTGATGATTCCCACATTTCCAGTCACTGTCACTCCATAGATCAGTAAGAAAACCAAGAAGAGGGGAACTTGAAGGTCTGGACGCTCTGAGACTCCAATGAGAATGAATGTTGTCACGTGGGAGAGATTTACTGGAATCATTTATTCTTCTGTTTTCATCTGATAGGGGAAAAATGGGAACACAATTTAGAAAGCTTAGGATTAGTTTGCAGAATTGCCATTTCAAGTAGACAAGGATGTCCTAGAATGTCTGGAGAAACCTATCTTTTACTTGGAGATATATTTTATATGAATGTCAAGCTATGTTTAATGATGCAAAGGAACTAGGTTACAAAGCTCTTTGAGGGAAGAGTCAGGATTCTTTCTTTCTTTCATTCTTTTTTCTGAGGCAATTGGGATTAAGTGATTTGCCCAGGGTCACACAGTTAGTAAGTGTCAAGTATATGAGGCCAGATTTGAACTCAAGTTCTCCTGACTCCAGGGACAGTGATGTATCCACTGTGCTACCTAGCTACCCCAGGATTCTTTTAATGATGTTATTTTATGACAACAGAATAATCTTCAGTATTGTAAATTGAGGAGAAAGGTTCAAATTCTACTATGTTGCATACCAGCAAAATGATCTTGTACAACATACTTGGGTTTCTCTTTTTTTTGGATTCACAGGAGAATTTTAATTATACTTTTAAAGAACAATTAGTACCAATCAATATTACATAAATAATTTGCAAAAATTCAGAACATATACTACTTCTACCTAATTTGGGTTTCCAATTTGTATCCCTCCTTCCATCCCTCCTGTTCTCCCCTTCCTGGGGCAGTAAGCAATCAGATATAGGTTATATATGTGCAATTATGTAAAACATTACCATATTAACTATGAATGACTTAACTATTCTCAACAATACAATTATTCAAGACAATCCCAAAGGACCATAGATGAAACACATTTTCCACCTCCAAAGAAAGAACTGATAATGATGGAACACAGACTGAAGCATGCTATTTTTCACTTTCTTTAATTTTTTTTCTTTTATTCAAGTTTCCTAATTGGCTTTCTTTCTTTTGTTTTTTTTTTTTTTGGTAGGGCAATGAGAGTTAAGTGACTTGCCCAGGGTCACACAGCTAGTAAGTGTCAAGTGTCTGAGGCCGGATTTGAACTCAGGACCTCCTGAATCCAGGGCTGGTGCTTTATTCACTGTGCCACCTAGCTACTCCTCTCATTTATTTGTAAAGAGCTAAGGTCCTTTCCAGTTTTAGATTTGTATTCCTTAAATTAAGAAAATAAACAGTTGGATAGTTCAAAGGTTTCAGTCTTATGTTTCCTTGGTACCACTCAAACAGTATTAGAAAAATGTTGATTTCATAGAAAATACTCCATAAATGATGGTAAGACACAACACTTAAATTCTCCAGGAAAATTGTCCCCCCTCCCTTTAAATTTAGTGTCTTCCCTCTGCTGATTATCTTGGATTTAGCTTGGTTTTACCCAGTTGTTTGCATATTGCCCTCCCCCCCCAAAAAAAAAACCCTTATAACATACCCCACATACTCCCACATAACTGACATCCTTGAGAATAGGGACAGGCTTTACACTTTCTTTGTATCCCTAGCACACTGTTTGACACATAGTAAACATGTAATAAATGTTATTGACTGGCAAATCCCTCTTTACTGAGAAAATCAGTGATCATTTTCAGAAGCTTTACTGATTCTCTTTGTAAGATGATAACTTTTACTGGGGAAAAAAAGAAAATATCTGCAGGCTTGGTATATTGCAAATACAAATTCTTCAGTAGTAAATGTTAATTGGGTGACAGGCCCCAAATTATGTTAAATCTTTGAATAAATTAATGGAAACATTATGTTTACCATCAATAGGGCACCAATACCATTTTACTCTTTCCTGATCAAATCTTAAATTTGTGTTCAATCCTAGTCACAACAGTTCAGGAAGCAAGTTGATGATATGTAAGATAACTTTGATGTCAAGGACAATTAAAACTTTTCCACATAAAAATTAGTCTGAAAAAATGGAAAGTAATTAAACTAGTAATGATAAGACTTGTAATTACATGGAAACAAAGCAACTGTCTTTAAACATTTTAAGGACTATCATCTCTGGGGTCCCAAAATATGGAAACTACAATAAGATAAACAGAGGCAGAGCTTAAAGTCAACAGTGCTTTATTAAAGGGTCTTGACCCCCTATAAGAAAGTGGATTTCATATCTTCCTCATGATCTGAGTTACCCTTGGTTCCCAGAGATTTATATTTAAAGGACCTGGTAGCCATATATATATAAGGATATAAGGCAAGGTAAAATACAAAAATAATTGATTGATAGACCTTTCTCTTGACCCTCAAGAAGGGCCAAAAATGATATATCAGCATGGTTATCATGGGTTGGCTGATGCAGGGGTCATCCCTGCTGACTAAGTGATAAGATGGAATCCTCCTCATGGTGGGCAAAAGAGAATGGTCCATACCATGCCAAAGCTTTCCAACCATACTGGGTTTGGCCCTGGTAATTGAACAAAACAGGATGGAGATCCTTGTGCTTACAAAAGTGAACTTCATAGCTGTGGTGAATAGTGAATTTACAGTTTAAAAGTATAAGGCCTAATATAAAAAAGAACCTATTTTATTTAATTATCCCTTTTTATGTAAAATAATTATTATTACATGCCATTCTTGTACTACTGTTAGATAGTTAAACGTACTAAATGAATATTACTAGATGAGTATATCACTAACAGTTTCTAACAATCACAAACCCTTATGGAATCACACTGAACTGATTAATACTCATTGCAATAAAATAGGGGTCCAAGTGAGTCATTTCTTTCACACTGAGATGATAGTTTCCACTTTTCCTATTTGGTTTATCAGAGAAGAAATACAAACAATGAGTAGGAGAAATATAAAACCAAATTTTGATAAAATTAAAGGAAAACAATATTAAAAAATATAAGTGTATCTAAAAGTGGGATTGCCTATATTGAGAGGCTAAGGGTTTACCACCACTGGAGTGGTTTAAGTGGAGACTATAGGTGAGAGACCTTTAAAATTAAGAATCCACACAACTGATTTTATGGGGAGAGATTACATTTTGAGTCTCTGTAAGTGAATGACTGATAGAAAGGAAGCTCAATTGGGGTTGTGATAGACTGGAGTACTTAGGGTCTACAGTGGAAATCTTAGTTCTATCACACCTTGTAAAAGTATAATTGGAATTTATTTACATTGTACTCAGTGGAAGAAAGAAAACAAGCATTTAATAAATACCCACCATGTTTCAAATTCTGTATTAAAGGCTTTTCAAATATTATCTTATTTGGTCTTCAGAAAAACCTTGGTAAGTAGGTGCTATGGGAATTTCAAAGCTACAGTGATGATGAAAGTTGATGAGACTAGGCACATTCCTGTGGATTTTTTTCTTCAATAAAGAATATTCATCTTTCTTTGATGATAGAAAAAGAAACTGATGTTCTAAGGACACTTTAAAAGGGTCAAACACTTGTGAGGTACGAGGTAGTTCTACCAATCAACTTATCAATAAATGAATGAATGAATGAATGAATAATTCAGCATTGATTCACACCAGAGTCACTGTTTTTAGGAATTAAATGTTTTCTGTTTATTTTTAGTGAACTCAGCTCTGGATAAATAATGTGAGTTACAAAGAAATTGATTTCATCTCCACGTAAGATAGAAAGCCATATTTCCTCAGAAATAACACTTTCCCTAATTGAGAGCAACCTAGGAGGTATTGGGTTCTTTTTCACTAGTTCTTCAATCTTATGGATTACCTGGGTTATTTAAAGGCAGATGCTGGATCAGACACCATGGTCAATATGTCTTTTAGTGTCCTTTCCAAGTGAAATTCTTTGTTGTCACTTTCAACTTTAACATGTAGGAGTTAAAAGGTGATGCAATAAAAGCTTAATGGCTAAAGCAATGCTGACCAGGCAGATTCTTCTGTGAAATCCCTCCAACATCAAGAACTGCTTCATTAGCCTAACTTCATTCTTTCTTCCCCCCCCCCATCAGGGCAATGAGTATTAAGCAGCTTCCCCCCTCTACTTTCTCCCAGACTATATGCCCCAAACTGATGAATCACTTTTTAAGGACATGTACCTACATTACCAAGTAACCTTCATAGACTCCAGAAAGAAGAAAAAAAGGACAGAGGGATGAAGGGATAAAGGAAAGTAAGGAAGGAAGAAGGAAGAAGAAAGGGGAAAAGGTAGGAAGGAAAGAAGAAAGGGAGGGAGAGGAAAAGGAAGGAAGGAAGATAGAAAGGGAGTGAGAGCAAAAGAAAGGGAGAAAGAAAAGAAGAAAGGAAGGGAGAAAGTATGAAGAAAGGGAAGGAGGGAGGGAGGGAGGAAAGAGATGTGGTGTTTAAAATCAACAATTTTGGTCAGTTAATAATGAATTAGTGATTCATTCAACAAGTCAAAATGGTGAGTTGGTTTTGAATGTGGACTACCTGGCCTTTTGCCTAAGACAACCACAGAAATTTAAGCAGATGTACACTTTTATACTAATCAACCTTAGAACTCTATTCCTCATATGGAACGATGCTGATTACAATCACTGAAGACACTAGGCAAAGAAGCTGCAAGAACTGACTAATTTGCAGAAGTTCAAGGAGAAATAGAAGCCCATCTAAAAGACATGAGAAAAAATGATAATTCCTCTCTAATCTTATATTTCCTATGATATTGACAGGAAACACCCTGGGCAAACCTTTTGAACACTATTCCTTTAATCAATTCCAAAGGCCTTCATCCTTGGAATTTTTTGCCACAATATGAAGACTAAGCCCATTACCATATATGTTCATTGGGCCTTAAAAGTAAATTTAGTGATTGACCCTTCTCACTTTGAACCCAAATCTCTTAGCAGGATGTGTATATATATATATATATATATATATATATATATATATATATATATATATATATATATATATATATATATATATATATATATATATATATTATCCTTATAATTTTTTTGCACATTATTTTTCTTCTCTCAACAAGTCTGCCTGCTTTAGTCAGAAATAATATGCAATCAATCACGGGGATTTTAATGCTTACCAACCAAGCAATGTCTTGGTAGAGAATGAGAGAACCATTATAATAGTTTATCTTACACTACTATATGTCATTAGTCATGACTCAGCAAATCTACCTGACTCACTCAAGGATTCACAGCAAATTCAGCAACTTGGTTATCAGAATATTAGAGACAGGCTCCCAGTATTCTGCTATCCAGAATCCTTTGTAGTATTAATATCCATAAAATATTTTAATGATAATGCATTCTCAGGAGTTAAACTCCTGAGTACTAGGAAATAATATTTTTACCTCAAATGTTTTTTTCAGCCCATATTATTATTGCATATTCAAATGGTTTTCAAAACAAACAAAAAAAATGATCTGCTCTCATTGATGAGTTATTCAATGCTTTATTTTGATTGTTTTTTGTTTCTAAACACCTCATCAGTACTATAGTGATTGATGTGATACATTGATTTAGATTTAGATTTAACATTCCTGCTTAGGCATTAAGTATAGAAATGTCATATTAATAGACTGATCTCTATTCTAAAGATCTACTTACTCAGTCTTGCTTACCCATGTATCAGGATATGTTTACTCAAAGAAAATATTGCCATGGTAATAATGGCATAGGAAAATGTAATTTGAGAATCAAAGCTCTTACCAAATATAGTCTCCCCAAAATCAATAGAAATTATTAGATTTCCTTTGGCATAATACTCCATTGTTAAGCTAGTTAGACAGGAGTGGTCCCTAGTTCCTTATTCCCCTTACTAAGGGTGCTGTAATCTAAATAATGGATAAGATAGAAAATGGGACTGAATAATCAGGACTCCTGGATTGAAATACTGTCTCTGATATGCATTAGTTGTATGACCCCCTAAAGAGTTATTTACTTTCTAAGTACCCTAAACAGAGTTCTAAGATTTTAAATAATATCTGTGGATGGATGAAGGGACTTATGTACAGTAATGGAAAAATAGCTCAACATGGAACTAATAAAAGTTCAACAGCTACCTTTTCAATCTTACGCTCACAGTTTCATTCCTACAAATGGATTTGAGTAGCACTCTTTCTATGGACCTATCCAAGCTGCACAAAAACAGAAACAATATTTAGAGTAACTGATATCTCTCTGTGTAATGTAAAAGCAGACTGGCTAGTGTAATGAAAGTTGCTTTAGATTTTGTTCATATTGGTCTGCTAAGAAAAAAAACAAGAGAACCAAAACCACATAGTGGTTGACTTACCCGCAGGAGAGAAAGTGGTGCCCTGTATTCATATGGTCCAGCTCCCTGGATTTTTCTGTGGAGTTTTGCTTGTTCCTGAATTGTCTGGAGACTTCTGATGTCTGACAGATTTTGGATCTTCAGCATCACATACAACACACATGCGAAAATCCCAATACACGGCCACTTCCGCAGGGAAGCAAAGGCACTTTGGGGACTAATTACTAAGACTTCCTTTCCATATCAGTTTGTACCCCAAGTGAATTTATGGAGTTTGTGAATTAGAGTTGTTATTTTTACATGTAGTCTTTCTTGTGGAAGATTGATTGTCAAGGATTATTTTTAACACATAAAGATAACCTGCCTCAATAGCCCAAAGTTGGTCAATTGGTCCCATGGTGTCTTATATAGTTGGTCAAATAGTGGCTATATTCATTGACTCCCACCACTACTCTTACTTTCCCTTCCTTCCTGGAATGCTTTTTCCTTTCCTGCCCCCCTCTACTTTTATCTTTGACATTTACAATTATTAATACTTTAATGTTTGCAAATTCAGAATATGTTCAACACTTTCCTAATGTTAAGATTATGTTGCTTTGGTCATGGTCACATTATCCAAGTAGTATCAATCAACAAAATGCCTACTGTTTTTTATATGCTGTACTAGGTGATAGGATATGAGTGAGAAGAATGAAGAGAACTCTATTGACAATGAGCTTACATTCTTTTTTTTTTTCTTCTTCTTCTTTTGCAGGGCAATGAGGGTTAAGTGACTTTCTCAGGGTAACACAGCTAGTGTCAAGTGTCTGAATCCAGATTTGAATTCAAGTCCTCCTGCATCCAGGGTCAGTGTTTTATCCACTGTGCCACCTAGGTGTCCCTGATGAGCTTACATTCTAATAGGGCAATGTAATCAGTCTACTCATTCATATGTTTGGAAAATATTTATTAAATGTCTATTGTGTTTAGATGATACTAGTGATGAATGACAAATGCTACAGAGAGGTATAAACAAGTATTGTTTTTTTAAAAAATGAAGATTTCCATTGAAACAGGAGATGTGAAAGAATATTATAAACACTGCTTATAGTTTATGTAGGAATCTGGCAAAATATCAACAAAAACTGTCTCTAGGGCAGCGGTATCGAACCTGAGTTCAATGACTTTTTGTTTTTTTATTTTGTTTTGCTTTTTTGTGGAGCAATGAGGGTTAAGTAACTTGCCCAGGGTCACACAGCTAGTGTCAAGTGTCTGAGAGCAGATTTGAACTCAGGTCCTCCTGAATCCAGGGCCAGTGCTTTATCCACTGCACCACATAGCTGCCCCCATCAATGAGTTTTTTTTTTTAAAATTACTATTTTAATATAATTGGTTCCCTTTGTAATCCTTTGTATTTTATGTTATACATTTGAAATCATCTTTAAAAGAAGGCTTCTATTGGTTTTATTGTCAAAGGAGGTAATGACACATGTTGTTAAGAATTACAGATTTATAATAGTGAAGTTACAAACATATTTGTTACAATGTAACCGATAAGACATAAATGGAGCTCGGTCTTTGGAATGCTGGCATGGGACTAACTTAAACAAGAAATTCTCTATTGCATAGATGGGTTGGAACTCTAGGCTCACTTCTTTTATGCCTCTGGATTCCCCTTAGGGTCTTACTCTGCTCCCTTCAGAAGTCATGTATAAGAATCCATGGAATGCTTAATTTTGATTCAGAACCTTTTCAGGGACTGATTTGTCATGGTTACTGCTAGTCTTGACTGGTCCTGGATTGAGGTTCCCTACTATGTGCAATACTAACAGCTGATGCATGAATCTTTAATTCTTCTATAATCTTACTCTAACCATTCCCACATCCCATTCTTCAGTTTCCCTCTTCTGCTATCACTGATAGCACTCTGTGTATTTTCCCCCAAGCCTCTGATGAATAATATTTTGGGAAATGTAATCTTTTCTTTGTTGACTGTTAAAGTATTTTACTTTATTTGTTATAATAAAAAGCTTTCTATTGGGAGTGGGGGGAGTGAATTCTTGGGAAGTGATAGGAATGTCAAAAACAGAAGTCATGAATATTTTTTTTTTTAAAGAGAAGTTCAAAAGGGGAAGAGTATAAATCAGGTAATTGTTCTCTATTAAATTAAAGAAGCACTTAAAAAAGAAAAACATGCATAATAAAAGTCCACAATTTCTTACAGTATTTTTTCTTTGTATATTGGAAAATTATATTTTTGATTGCTAAGTTCGTAATTAGAAATAAAGAAATGAAATTTTGGTTTTCCTTTATAACCCAGACTGACTGAAAAGAAAAGGGAAGGGAATATAAATTCAACTATTACACACAATTTAAATGAAAAATAAAATCATCTTAGTAAAATTTGTAGGCTTTTATACTTCATGCCCATTACCATTCCTCCACCTAGTATTATATTTCAGGCATTTAAATACCAAATTCAGAGAAAACGTCCATAGGCTTTATTAGATGGACAATAGGGACCCATGACCAAAAAAGGAATTAAAAAAAATCAAAGAAACAAAAACAGCCTTTGGTTTAGTGTCAAAGGATTGCATTTGAGATATCACTCAAACTCCATTATTTTGCTTTAAAAAGTTCTTTACAACATCATTTTTACCTATCCTTCTAGGGTGATGATATATTATTTCCTTTCGGTTCTTCATGTTCCCTTCAAACTGCTTCACTTGCTATTCTCCATATGTATTGCATCTATTGTCTCCTTACCTTGGTATAGAGGTATTTTTGTTTTGTTTTGTATGTTTTTATTTTTGTTTTGTTCTTGTTGTTGTTGTCTTATGCATGGGATGTTATTCCTCCTTATCTCTGTCTCTCCAAACCCAAGTGCTTTCCAGATTTACCTCAAGTGACATTTCTTTCATTTGGAAGGAACTCTCGATCATGCCTTCCTTTCCTAGGGAACTCATCACAGAAAAATCCCATTATTCTGTAAGATTGTCTGTATGGTACTCTTATCAGAGTACCCTCTGTTCCAATAATTGGACCCTCTGATTAGGTGATGAATTTCCATATAAAGAAGGTTGTCAGCAGTTTTTCTTCATATTTCCAAATGGGCACACTGTTTCTGAACTTTTCATCATGCCTTCATACTGGGAATCTTCTCCACCCCCTCCACTTTTCACCATGTTTTTGTGTGTTGTCTCCTCCCATAAGATTCTTTGTTTTTTCCCCTGGGGCAATGAGTGTTAAGTGACTTGCCCAGGGTCACACAGCTTGTAAGTGTCAAGTGTCTGAGGCTGGATTTGAACTCAGGTCCTCCTGAATCCAGGGCTGGTGCTTTATCCACTGTGCCACTTAGCTGCACCTCCCATAAGATTCTAATCTCCTCAAGGAGAGTAACTATCATATTTAATTTGTATTTTTATTCCTAATGTTCAACATAGTTCTTGTACTTGTAGATGTGTAATAAATCTCTATTGACTGATATTATGGAATTGGGAAACAAAACAGTACACGCAAATGAATACTGATCATTTATATTATCCTGGATCCTTTTGGTATATATGTTTGGTGGGATCAGACTAGATCCATTTGTATGGTTGACCTTTTCTCATACCTTTAGTAGAGTGCCACAAAGCCACATATTTTTCTCATATTTTTAGACTATTCATCAGTTCTTGGACCAGTTCTTTTTTGAAAATGTCATGTATCACAGGCTGAAAGAAAGTACCATTTGGATCTCCACAGAAGTCAATTGGGGAGCATGTCAAGGCATAGTTGAGTTCTTCTGTAAATGTTTGATTTTGTTTGTGCCTCCATGCTGCCTAAATTAATTCGCTTTCTCATCAGACCCAAGGGAAATGATGCATGGGTTATTGGTTAGGGAAGCTGGAGTCCCCAAGGGAAAAAAAAATCTTGATGATTAAAATGAAAAGAAAAAATCCACAACAGTTTATTCTTATCACATTTCACATCTCATCACTAGGTCATTGAAATGCCTACCCTTCTCTGTATTTCCCATACTCCCATTCAATCTGAACAGAATAAAATTCTATAAATTGAGAATAAAAGGTGATTTCCCCAAATTCATTTATCAGTGAAGGAAACAGTATATAAGAGTTAAAAGTAACATAATGTAGAACAATAGTTCATGAAGAATAGTTAGTTTTAAAAACAGAACTCTCTCTCCCTATTCTCTTGCTTCTCTCTGTCTCATTTTGTCTGTCTATCTTTCTGACTTTGTCTTTCTTTATCTTTTTGTCTCCTTTCCTCTTAATACAGAGAGAGAGAGAGAGAGAGAGAGAGAGAGAGAGAGAGAGAGAGAGAGAGAGAGAGAGAGAGAAGGAAGGAGGGAGGGAGTGATGTTCCAACAATTGGTGAAATTTTAAGCTACAAAAATGTAAAACTGTACTAGGATTTTTCACATCTTCTGTCCTATCTTTCATCCTTACAACAACCTTGTTTGGTGCTGTTGCTGTCCCATTTTACAGTGAAGTAATTGAAGGTGAGCACAGTAAAATGACTTGGCTAAGTTGAAATTGTTATAAGTATCAGTGTAGAATTTAAACTCAGTTCTTCCAGTACCCAACTTGTATAACCTATCCACCACATAAGCAAGCTGCCTAATAAGAAAAAGCTGAGAAAGTGACAAAAATTAATAGAGATATATTTAGGAACTAAACTTGAGTCAAAACCTTCAAGTTTAATAGTCAAAGATGGTATTGAGGAATTGTCTAGACAGACAGTTATTATTCTGAAACAAATGCTGGAGATATATGATCACTGTAACATTAATATGCTAGATAGATAGGTGGCAAAGTAGATTGAATTGTCAACTTGGAGACTGGAAGATTCACTTTAGATTCATTCATCAGTCATTACTAACTATTTGACCATGGGCAGAATATTTAATTCTTCTTGACCTTAGCTTATTCATTTGAAAAATTGAACCAACAAGAACAGAAACCTCACAGATTTTGGAGGATTAAACGATATAATATATGTAAAATGTTTTACAAAATTTAAAGCATGATATACATTTTGTTGTTATTGTCATCATCGTTGTAATCGTCGTTGTCATCATCATCATCAACAATACTTCAAGATGTCAGCCAGTCGAACTAATATGATTTTAGGTTGCTTTACAAAAAAATATAGTTTTCAAAAATTATGGTTCAAAGATCAACAGGTATTATGTTCCAGTCAGACAATTTATTTAGAAATGTATTTCATTTTAAACTCCGCATTTTGTGAAGGAGGATGAGCAAGGCAACAACTACAAGTGAGTTGTCAAAGGTTATACATCATGTGAAGATTTGATGAAGGAACTAAGGCTTTTTGAGCCGAGGAAACACAGTATCAGGAATTTTAAACGTGAGTAGGAATGGGAGGTATAATAGAAGTCTAGAGAATTGTATGTATATCACAAAGAATAGAAAATAGATTTACATTGTCTGATTCCCAATGGCAGAATGAGGAGCAATGCGTGAAATTTGATAAAGGAAAAATGCATTGTATCAAGGAAATAGCAATACTTAGAATTAAGAAAGAGTGGAAAGGACTCCTGTAGCAAGTACTACAGTTCATGCCATCAGGTTTCCATATAAAGGATTATAGAGTAGCAGAAGGGATGTTTATTCAGCATTATGGTGAACTGCATTGTCTTTGAAGTCTCTTCTAAAATTTATAATCTGTGAACCAAACACTAGTGTAACATCACAGCAAATAAAATTAATTATTATTATGAATAATTTTCTATTTAACTGAGTAGAAAACACTTAAGAATAAGGGGATTGGACATGAGTTGAATAAAAGGAGAGAATAAAGGTGTCCTTCCTTCCTATAAACTACAGGGTCTATTTCTTCATTATACATTAAGGAATAAATTTAGGAAACCTTGTTACCTCCTTGTTCTTCAAGCAGTAGATCAAAGGGTTGAGCATGGTGATCTCTTGAATGTAAAACACAGAAGCCATTTTGTCTGTATCGAAGGGGTGACTAAATTGGGCTACAAGTATATGAAGAACATATAATACAACCATTACAGTGAATGGAAAGCCACAGATGGAAAAGCCCTTTTACCTGTCCTCAAAAGGCCAAGAATACAAAAGGGAGATTGTTTCCTTCTATTAATTAGGATCATATTCTACATGGTCCATTAAATAAGACATTTACATTGAATTTCTAGAGCTCTTTTCAAGGCTCCTTTCACCTCCTTATTTCTCAAACTATAGATCAAAGGGTTGAGCATGGGAATGACCAAGGTATAGAAGACAGAAGCCATTTTGTCTGTGTCAAAGGAGTGGCTAGACTTGGGCTGTAAGTACATAAAAGTTAGCGTTCCATAAAAAACAACCACCACTGTGAGATGAGAGCCACAAGTGGAGAAGGCTTTGCGTCTACCCTCAGCAGAGTTCATCCTCAGGACAGCCATAAGTATGAGTCCATATGAAACAAGAACAACCATCAGAGAGAAAACTAAATTAAAAGCAGAAAGACTCAAAACAATTAATTCTACATCTTTTGCTTCATTGCCTAAAATACTTAAGAGGGGGAGACTATCACAGTAGAAATGACTAATCACATTAGATTTCCAAAAAGATGAATTAAATATTTTAATTGTGGTTAGTAGTGCTGTAAAGGTGCTATAGAGATACGGGATGGAAACCAAGAGACAACACATTCTGTCTGACATGATGACCATGTACAGCAATGGGTTACAGATAGCTACATATCTGTCATAGGCCATCACTGATAACATAAAAAGTTCACTTATAATTAATGTTATAAAGACAACTAGCTGGGTTGCACATGCAGCATAGGAGATGGTATTTTTTTCTACTACAAAATTAACCAACATTTTTGGGCCAATGGCAGTGGAGTATCCAAGATCAATAAATGCCAAATTCCTGAGGAAAAAGTACATGGGAGTTTTCAGGCGAGAATCAGTCTTGCTCAAGATAATCAAGCCTAGGTTTCCCAGAGCTGTGACCATGTAAATAATGAGGAACACAAGAAAGAGGGGGATCTGCAGGTCAGGCTGATCTGTAATACCCAAGAGAATGAATTCTGTTACTTGAATCGAAGTAGTTTCATTCCACTTATCCATTTCTTCCATCCAGGAAAATCAGTCTGAAATATGCTCTTTTAATCTAGGATGCACCATTCATGAGAAATTGTGTATAGGGTATTTGGGAATACCTCTCGCTGTTCAATATGACATCAAGGAATTCAACAAAGATCTCCATAGTTCTCATGACCTCTCTTTAGGGTCTGCTCCACAGACAAATTCCTTCTGATGAAGTTGAACCTGAGCAAAATTTTGAAATATTTAATACCTATCATTTTCAGTGATATAAAAAGCTTATGTTTATGAAATATGTTCTTATGAAATATTATACCATGAGCCATAACATGTCACAAAAGTAATTAGTTTACTGTAAAGCCTAAAATTCTAGGTGTGATGTTTAAAATGTAATGTGTGGTCACCTTTAATTAGAAAAGCTTTAGCACCAGCCTTTGGGCATAAAGCATTTATTAAAGTATATTGGGGGGGGGCAGCTAGGTGGTGCAGTGGATAAAGCACCAGCCCTGGATTCAGGAGTGCCTGAGTTCAAATCCGGCCTCAGACACTTGATACATACTAGCTGTGTGACCCTGGGCAAGTCACTTAACCCCCATTTCCCAGCAAAAAAAAAAAAAGTATATTAGGAGTTAGAAAAGAGAGAGATAGGTAAAACAGCCTTCATCTAGCTAAGAGAAAGAGCCTCTTCCCGCCCCCAGCAGCCAGTTCCTGCAAAAAAGACCCCACTCCTCAGCCACTTCTCCCAGAAGCCCCCTCTGAAACAGGAAACAGGGCCATCCATACACACAGCTCCAAGGTAATTGGCTGGTAACTTTGATTGACAAGACCCACAGGCATTAGACATAACTTCTGGTCACCAATCCAACCTGCAAAACCCCAGAAAGTTCACTTCCAGAAACCCATGTCACATGTTTTCTTTTTAGGCCAGAGTTTCCCTACAATGTCTTTCTCAGCAGGTTGGTAGCACTCAAATTCTCACACTACCAAACATCATTATCATTGAAACATCCATATGCTTTCTTTTATTTATATACTTGCATGAAAATATCTGTGATCTTTGCTAAATTTATTCATAGATGATTTCAAATAAAAAAAATAAACAAAAATCAACTCCCTAATGAAAGTACAAATAAATCTCCAAAAACATTTGTGTACATTTTTTAATCTTAATATCAAGACATACTCTTAGAAAAAACAAAATAGGCCCTAAGGAAAAATGTTAATTTGAATATATTATATAGCAAAGAGAGACATTTCCCTCTCAGTTAATTCACTTGACAGCTCGTCTTACAGGGACACCAAAAGTCTTTATACATATCAAAGTGGGAAGAAAATAATCTGGGACACTTGATGATATGGAACATTATACAATCTCCTGAGAAGATAGTAGAGCAAAGGTAATTTGAAAGTTTTTTGTTGTTGTTGTTTGTGGATATTCATTAAATAATGTTTTAAACAATCAGTGAAAAGAAAATTTAAAAGAATAATGATTTAAGAAGAAGGGAGCCTCTTATCCCAACTTTCCCTTTTACCTAACTCAGCAAGTTAGGCTATGATCTTCTTTTCATTTCTTCCTCTCATCAATAGAAGAGAACTATTAACAGATTACACATTTTGCCTGTATCCTTCATATGTCATTGAAACAAATCTACCCTGTTGTAATTACTTCAAGAAATTGACAAAATTGGATTATTTTCAAAAATGTTCAATGTGACACTGTCACTTAAGGGAGGGCAATGGCAGTTAGAATTCCTTTCATCTCATATGTGACAAGTGGAAAGCTTCAAAAATATCCTTAGGTTATCTATGCGTCACCTTCAAGTTTGAAATAGAATTAATTGCCATATATCTACCTGCTCAATAAGATCTCACATCAGTTCATTCGTGTTTTACAATCCTAGGTATTTCCAAAGATCTGTAGTTTCAGGGTTAAGAGCATCTGCGTGATCCCTGGCTCACCAGCTTACAAGGCTATAAGCAACTCTGTAACAAATCTTAGCAGTGGGACAAAACTGATATTTTAGGTATCAAAAGCCTAGAACACCTGTCTAAAAACTCAAAGTTAAAAACTACCACCTTTGTTATTCTCAGTTCCATATTCATATTTTAGAAAGAATCTTCCCTTTTGCCTGATTCTTTTAAATTTTCTCACCCCCTTATTTCTGTATTTAGGATAAATTGATGTAATGTTAATGATAATAACTCTAAATGTTTATAATTATATACTAGTTTGTGGTGCCAAGGTGCTTGATAAATGTTTATTGACTAACTACAGTATGGTAAAAGGGCATTTACATTTCAGGTCATGTCACTGGGCACTTAAATGAAACTAGAATATCATTAGATCATTCAAGAATATAAAAATGAACAATCATACAGATTGAAACAGATTTCTGAAACTTAAGACCTACAAAGGACATTTACAGCTCCATTTCCTCCACCTGCAGTGCTGCACAATCAACCCTTTAACCACCCATACTGAGTAGCATGCAAAATGATTCCCAAAAAGTTAAGAGGAACTTCTCAATGTACCATCTTCTGGTTTCCACATTTGTTCTGATTTTCCCCCCTAAGCTTGTTTTCTTCTTTATAACTTGCTTTGATATTGCCTTACTTCTAGATTTGACTATGCCTACTGATAGGGTAACAGATCTCTATGCTTTCTTTTCTTTTAATTTAATTAATATATCACTGTCTGCTTGTCCTTCAATCCTAGCAACTTACTGTTTATACCCATCATAATACTATAACTGCTCTTTCAGATTTTGAATCTCTTTACTTTTTAATCATTTGTCAATTTACATGTTTTTAAGAGTTTGGTAAGGGTCGGTGAGGACTCTCTACAGAGCATCCTTCAAATTCTTGTTCCTCAGACTAAATAGATCATAGGATTCATAATGAAGAGAACCAGTAATTAGCACATTGACTTCATTTTGTCAGAATCTAAGGAAAGTTTTGACTGCAAGTATATAAAAAAAGAGTATCCCATATAAAACAGTGACAGCTGTCCTGTGGGAGACACAGGTGGAGAAGCCTTTCACTCTCTCTTCTGCTGAGTGTATATTCAGGATGACCAAGATTATATAGAAGTAGGGAACCAAGACAGTAATCATAGAAAAGAAAAGACTAGAACGTAAAGAGGTAAAGAGCCCTATTTCTGCTATATGGGTAACAGAGCAAGCTAAAGTTAGAATAAATTTATACCCAGCAATTAAAAAAGATCTTGACAAAGAGCAGGTTCTTAATCAATATTTGTTGATCAACTGACTGACAAATCCCTCTCTTCTGAGTAAATCAATCATAATTTTAATATCTAACATTGCTATTTGTCAAGACAAGAATTGTCAACGGGGAAAATAAATGGGAAGTTTGGTGAATTCATGCATGATATAAGTTCATGGTAAGTTTGAGAATACCTCCAAAAGTAAGTAAAATATTACACTGAAGCATGTTTAGAACGAATTGGAGCAAGAGTCCCACTATCAATTATCATGATTAAACCTTAAATTTGTTTTATTTCTGGGAAAAATAATTTAGGAAGTACATTGACAAATTCACAAATGTCTTTCTTTGATGGGAGGAACACTTGAAATTTACCATTTAACTATTAGATATAGGAAATAGAAATGATTAAACTAGGTAAGGAAAAACTTGAATTGGTTGGGATAAAGCATCTGTCTTCAAAATTTTAAAGAACTGGGGCAGCTAGATGGTGCAGTGGATAGAGCACTGGCCCTGGAGTCAGGAGTACCTGAGTTCAAATCTGGCCTCAGACACTTAATACTTAACTAGCTGTGTGACCTGGGCAAGTCACTTAACCCCAATTGCCTCACTAAAAAAAAAAAAAAAATTTAAAGAACTGGAAAAAAATTTGCGATTTGAACAATGCTCCATCCATGGGCTCATCCAAGCACCATAGTGAGAGAAATAACATTCCAGATTTTAGCTTAACTGATGACTGCCTATGCGACAGAATGGTAGCTTCATCAGCACATTGAAGGTTACATTGATTTTGATCACATTGGTTTCCTATGGTAAAACAAAACAAAACAAAATAAACAAATACGGGGAGATAGTGCAACCCACCTGTTGAGGAGAAAAGTAGTGCCCTCAGGTCATATGTCTTATCTCTCTGAACCTTACTAGGGTTTTTGCTTGTTCCTGAAGCACCTGGTGGCCTCTGCTGCATAAGAAGTTATATGGCATGTCTATACCTCCGTGTAATTCAGAAAAACAATCTCCATTATATGTTCTCTTCTCTAGGGGAACAAAGGGACATTAGGGACTCATTACCAAGGCATCTTTCCAAATCACCCTGCTCCCCAAGTGAATGTATGGAAAAGTTTGGGAAATAGTCATTATTTTTATTACTATATTTTCCTCATGGAATATTGTTAATGTTTATACCTAACACGTACAGAAAATTTGATCCAATTGGCCAATATTAGCTTCCCTACACCCAATTCTAGCCAGTCTTATACTGAATATTCCTAATTTGCTTCTTTCAATTCCCCATCCTTCCTATAATTCCCCCTCCCACTTCTTTTTCAAATTTACCATCATTTAGTAAATTGATTTTTGTGAACAAAGAATCTGTTCAATAATTTCCTACTTTCAATGGTATATCTCATTGGTCATTGTCATGCAAGCTGTATATGGGAGTACCCAGGACATCTATTCAGCATCCTTGATGGCAGTACAATTTAGCTGAATTGCAAAATGTTCTTTCCAAGAGGGTTAAGGACTATATGTCTTCCTGAAGTTATATTTCCATATCTAGAGTTCAATCTCAAAGAGATACACTACCTCTTCCAAAGATAGCGTTTGCATCAGGGTTTCCTTCTTCCAGACCTCTGAAGAAGAACTAGACAGAGAGATCACATATCTTATCAGGCTTTTGCCACTGTGGCTAGGCTCATGCTCTGAGTGTAAAGCCCTAGAAAAGTGTTAAATGTCCTACCAAACCTAATCTCAGAAAGTGACAATCCACAATCTTGCCTACTACAATTTCTATACTGGAACAACACAAAGTGAAGGCCCAAGACCATTTTAACTTTGTTTCCTGGCATAGATTTTCCCAAAGGCTTTTTACATATTTTGGTGTTGTTTGTTTGTTTGTTTTTTGTTCGGGGGCAGGCAATGGGGGTTAAGTAACTTGCCCAGGTTCACACAGCTAGTAAGTGTCAAGTGTCTGAGGCCAGATTTGAACTCAGGTACTCCTTAATCCAGGGCCCTTGCTTTATCCACTGCACCACCTAGCTGCCCCTTCCCAAAGGCTTTTAATTCCTTATTTAGTCACTTAACTCACCCTGATGATTGTGGGTGATAAGGGGTATGTAAGATCAGGATTATCTCAAAACACTTAAAGAGTTGCTTAGTTATTTCTGTAGTAAAGTATGACCTTGGTTGCATTCAATAGTACATGGTAGGACAAATCTTGGTATTATATCCTTGATAAGACACCTTGTTTATTGTAGAACATTCAACTAGAAAGGCTTCTACCCAATGGTTCAGGTAGTCTCTACCTAAAAAACAAAACAAAACATATCTGTAGCCCATAGATGTTGACAATTCAATAAAATCATTCTGTAGGTGTTCAAATGGTAGGGCTACCCACTCTCTTTCCTCCTTCTTTTGTTTTCTTCCTCTAAGAGTGGGACTGTTGATAAGAAAAGCTCCAAAGTGGGCCTCTGCATAAGATCCAAGGGCAAACTATGACTGATGAATTTGGAGTACAAGGGCCTCAGCTCCCATCTGTGCCTGCATATGGAATTGTTGGTATAGGAGGTGCTCTGATCATTTAGATGCAGTGACCCATGGGCCATTTTGAAAAACTGCTTTTTGTCTGCTCACTCAGATTTCAATTTTTGTACCTATTACTAAGGAAGACTAGTCAGTGGGTAGGCTAATATATAGCATAAGCAATGACTATGGTGGCTCTCAAGGACCCAAATAAAAAGTGCATTTGACTGTCCTGTAGGCAAACCAGTTTCCATCTTTCAAAATAACTACCCTCTGGCATGTGCCAGGCAATGCATCAGAGAGATGGCATAGAGGAGCAAGACAGCTTCAAATATGTGATCGATAAATGAGGCATGAGTTATTGGCTTACCATTTGTGGTGATGAAACAGTGCTACTTCCACAAGGACCCACTGGTGTAACAGATTCCAAAGGCATATTTGAAATCAGTATAAATGTTCACTTGAAGCTCCTTGGTCAGCTGGCACAACCTGGTCAGCACCATCAATTCAGCTTCATGTGCTTTAAGTCTATCACCCACTCAACAGCCTGAAGGACTGGGAGTCACTTATACCCCATTTCCTAAAAGGAGAAGCCATTTGAAAAAAATGTGAGATGGAGTCCCCCAAGGGGACATCTGTGAGGTCAGGCTATGGTTCTCCATGGTTTCTATTACTTGACAACAGTTGTGCAGCACATCATCATCTTTTAGGAGGTCCAGAAGGAGAGTGGCTGGATTTAAGAAATTACAGAGCTGAATGGAGAGATAAACTCAGACAAAAAGCAGACCCAAGTTGACATAACAGGTCTCTTCCAAACAATGAGATGGGGCAATTAGGCATTAACAAAAAGGAAGGAAAACACAGAAAAGATCTACTAGGTACTTTAAGTGGGGTGGTTTAGGTGCATATCTCACTTTCCCCCTAGCTATCTACTGCTCTTTCAGTTATTAATACTGTAAATCCCCTAGGGGAGCACTTCAGTGCTGAAAAAGTCAATACTGTGTCCACCAACCAAACAAAACACTTCTCATTAATAGCAATCTCAACTAAGAACTCCTTAACCATACCCTTAAATATTCCTGAGAAAAACCACTAATTCCTGACCACCTATTTCCTCTGTTCTTTGGAAATATAAATCACCAATATCCAAAACAGTATGCAAACTGTTCAGTGTCCAATTGAGAGTACCAAGCGAGCCATGAGGGTGATGGTCCATGTGACAACTGGTTCTTCATGGCCCACTTTGGTTAACTTGGAGGATGCCGCCCTCTGCTGGAGGCATTGTCCCTCCCGTGTTTTATGTAATTCCTCTTAAAGGGCCCTTCCTGTTATAGTAAAAGCATATTGCTCTCACCATCCTTATATTCTAAATCTCCATTTCTGGTGCTTGGTCTCTTCTCCTATCTCCTCCTGCATTGCCCACTTCATGGTTGATACCAAAATATTGACTTCTTTAATTTTATTTTCTTTTTCTTTCCTATATTCCTTCTCCTTCTGCCTTTCAAACAAGTATGATGCCATTTCTTTGAGTTCACTAATAGTTTTCCCACCACAGCCTGTGACAAAATAATTATAAATGTTGGTTTTGTTTTGGGGGGGACCCAGGGACCCCATTTAAGAAAGGGTAGTTCTTAGAAACTTTAGTTAATCCCCTTTAGGACCAGCCTGGGAGCCCCTGGGTGGATCAATAAAATTGGAGATTGATTAGATGAAATTAGCCACACCTGGACTTCATCTGCCTTGCCCTTCAGAGATGGTCTTTTTGCACACTTCCCAATTAAGTCATTATATCATTAGGTGAAAGGTACAGCTCATTTTAATATAGACTACCCTCAGGTATGATGCTAGCCAATTATCTTTGATCAGTGTATAAGGGCCACCTCTATTGGAAGAGAAAGAGAGACTGAGATCATTAGGAGAACATGATTCTGTTGCATGCTGGGTAAGGAAGTCTGTCTGGTAAGTGAGTTCTCTCTTTAGGTAATGTAGGACTTCTGAACTCTAATTGGAGCCATGTGCTCTTTCTTAGAGACAACATGGTACTAGGGGTTTTCTTCTTGAGCTAAATGTGGTCAATGATCTCCTAACATTTAATATGATTTAATAAATGCTTACTACCTAAATGGGTGCAATAGCCATTAATTTCTAAGTAGCAAGATCTTAGAAACTCCAGCCTAGTTCCTCAATAATTTAGACATAAACAGGATAGTCCCACAATATTTCAAATGATAAAAGCCAGAGCAGGATTTATGAAATTAATCAAGAATGTATGCCACAGATTGATTAACATCAGCTGAAAAATTAGATTGTGGTCATATTCTGGATATAAATGAGAAAATGTTGGGGTGGCAGCACGTAACTTACTTCTGATTATTTTCTCCAAAAGTAGTCCTTCAGGTTGCCATAGTCTTTACTTCTGAGAAATCTGGATTACACGTTAGAGTTCCATTGACTGAGACCTGTACCTCTAATGGATATGCCAATAAGGGCTAATCTTAGTTTGAAAGTTCCACACAACAGTATCAACAATCTATTTGCCTAGATTCTAAATCTTCCAGCCTGGTTTTTAGCATGCACAGCTGTCCATAATCAAAGGTCTTATATTCATTTGGCCAAATTTGTTTCCCACAACTGAGTCCTATTGAGTCCAGTTCACTACAAGCTTTAATTCTAGATTTTTGGACATCCGCTATAGATTTTAGAAATGGGTTCTTTACAAGAGAAACTTGCCATATTTTTAAAAGAATTTTATTTCATTGCCTATCTTATCTTTGAGGAAAATATAGTTTCCTAAATTATTCCCTTTAATTAGGTCTATTTTTGCTTTTTCTGAGACCATCATTGCCACCCCTGCCTTTTTTTTTTTTTATAGTGAGGCAATTGGGGTCAAGTGACCTGCCTAAGGTCACACAGCTAGTAAGTGTTAAGTGTCTGAGGCCGCATTTGAACTCAGGTACTCCTGACTCCAGGGCCGGTGCTCTATCCACTGCGCCACCTAGCTGCCCCAGCCCTGCCTTTTTTAAATTCAGCTGAAGCAAATACATTCAGCTATAGATCTTTATTGTAACTCTGTGTATATGTTTCTTTTTCAAATGTTCCTCTTGTAAACAAATTGTTAGATTCTGGTTTCTAATCCATTTTGCTATAAACTTCCCAATTTTTGTTTTGTTTTCTTTTGTTTTTTGATGAGTTTATTCAATTCAAATTCACAGTTATGATAACAAACTGTACATTTCACTCCTTTCCATTTTGTTTATCCTTCTATCTCTTTTTATCCTCTTTGAAACAATTCCTATGAGAATATAGTTCAAACATTGCCTGCCACCCACTTCATTTTTCTACTATAAAAGCTCTTATTTGTACATCTTTATGTGAGAAAAATTTCCCTCTTCACTTCTCTCATATCTCAGTGCACCCTTCTTTCTTACCCTTTCATTTATTTTGGAGATCATCCCACCATAATTGAGACATACTCATATCCTCTGTTTATGTAGACCCCCAACTGCCCTAATAATGACAATGTTTTAGCAGTTAAATGTATCATCTTCCCATAAAGGAATGTAAACAGTTTGGCTTTGTTGAATCTCATATTATTACTCTTTCATGTTTAACTTTTTATACTTCTCTTGAGTCTTTTGTTTGGACAATGAATTTTGTATTCAACTCTGCTTATTTCATCAGGAATGTATGAAACTAGTTCATTGTTACTTGGATTCCTAGCTCCTTATTTATCTTATCTGAAATCCTTCTAGAATATCATATTCAAAGCTCTCTTTCAGTGTGGATGCTGCTAATTTTTTTGTGATCCTGACTGGCTCCATGATATTCAAGTTCTTTTTGGCTACTTGAAATATTTTCTCTTTGACCAGGGAGGTCTGGAATTTGGCTATAATATCCCTGAGACTTTTCATTTTGGGATCTCTTTCAGGAGGTGATCAGTGGATTCTTTCAATTTCTACTTTACCTTTTCAATCTAAGATATGAAGGCAGTTTTCCTTGATAATTGCTTGAAATACGAAGTCTAGCCTCTATTTTTTTTCTTTAATCATGGTTTTAATATAGCCTGATAATTTATAAATGATCTCTCCATGATCTATTTTTCAAGTCTGTTGTTTTTTTCAGATATATTTAATATTTTCTTCTTTTTATTTTCAATTTGGTTTTATTGGGTTTTTAAATTTTTATTTATTTATTTTTGTAGGGCAATGGGGGTTGTGACTTGCGCAGGGTCACACAGCTAGTAAGTGTCCAGTGTCTGAGGCTGGATTTGAACTCAGGTACTCCTGAATCCAGGGCCAGTGCTTTATCCACTGCACCACCTAGCTGCCCCTGTTTTATTGTTTTTTGAAGTCTTGAGGAGTCATTAGCTTCCATTTGACCAATTCTAATTTTTAAATAATTATTTTCTTCAATAAACTTTTGTACCTCTTTTTCCATTTTGCCAATTCTGCTTCTTAATGAAATTCTTTTCCTCAGTGAATTTTTCTGCCTCTTTTACCAATTCTATTTTGAAGGTGGGTATAACATGAGGCCTGGAGTCAGTAAATTTGTCTTCCTTAGTTCAAATCTCGACTCAGATACGTACTAGCTGTGTGAACCTGGACAAATCACTTAACCCTGTTCGCCTTAGTTTCCTCACATGTAAAATGAGCTAAAGATGAAAATGGCAAATCATACCAGTATCTTTGCCAAGAAAACCCCAAATAGTGTCGCAAAAAGTTGCACAGAATTAAAATAACTGAACAGCAAAATCAACAACACATTTTAAAGGTGTTGTTTTATTTTTTTAATTATTTACTTTATAAAGATATTAATCTATGTCTCTCAGTTTGCCTGACTTCCTCCAAGATAGCAAATAAAACTATCATTCTCCTTATAAAAATATATAATTCACAAAACCAATTTTCCATTGAGTATTTCTGAAAATGTATCTCATCATGCATTTATCTTAGCTCCACCTCTGAAAGGTGAATAGTGTCATTCATCTTCAGTTTTTTGTGAATTCTTTTTGTTTCCCATGCCCTTGATCAATGTCCTAATGTACTTCAGAGTTGTTTTGTCTCTGTTGTGCTGTCTCTATATAAATCATTCAGCTTGTTCTATTCTGCCCTTTATGAGGTCATAGAGATATTCCCAGGTTCTTCCAGTACTGTCCATCTTATAATTTTTTATGGCACAATAACATTTCACTACATTCATATTCAACAATTTGTTTAGCCATTCCCCAGTTGGAAGACACTACTTTAGTTTCCATTTTTTTAGATACCATGAAAACAGCCTTTCTATACCTATTATTGTATATCTCAAGCTTTCCCTCTTTTCTTGAATTTCTATTGGTAACAGGCCTAATAGTGGAATAGCTGAGTAAAAGGGCATGCAAAAGTTAATAACATTGAGTGTGCAGTTCTACGTTGCTATTCAGAATAGCCAAACAAACTTGCAATGCGCTGGCATTCCTATCTACCCATCACCCATCCAGAATTTAACATTTTCCTAGTGTTATTTTTGCTGGTCTGATATGTGTGAGAGAGAACTTCACAGTTGTTTTAGTTTAGTTTTCTTCAATTATTAGTGATTTAAAACATTTTTCATATGGTTTTGGATACCTTGGATTTTTTTTTTCCTTTCAAAACTGTCTGGTCATATCTTTGACCATCTATTGCAATATGACCGATCTTAGTCTTATAAATTTGAATATGTTCCTTATACATCTTGAATATGAGACCTCTATCAGAGAAAATTCCTCCAAAGATTTTCCCCCAGTTCTTTCCTTTTAATTTTGCCAATGTCAGATTTGTACCTGCAAAAGCTGTTTTGATTTTATAAAATCAGAATTGTCCATTTTCACAAGTGATCCTATCTATTGCTTGATTAGACTTTAAGACTTACCTTATCCACTGATCAGAAGGGTGTTCTAATTTGGTCACAATGTAATCTTTTATATCTAGGTAATATATCCATTTGGAGATTGTCTTAATATAAGGTGTTCATCTAAATCTAATTTCTAATGGACTATTTTCTAGTTTGCCCAATACTTCTTGTCAACTATTGAGTTCTCTCCCTTAATGGGAATCTTTATCAAACACCATGCTAGGGGGCAGCTAGGTGGCACAGTGGATAAAGCACCAGGCCTGGATTCAGGAGGACCTGAGTTCAAATCTGAACTCAGTCACTTGACACTTATTAGCTGTGTGACCTTGGATAAGTCACTTAACCCTCATTGCCCCCCCCCCAAAAAAAATACAACCAAACAAACAACAACAACAACAAAACCACCATGCTACTGGGATTGTTTGTTGCTTTATTTTTTATTTGGGATTGGTATCACTGACCAACCTCTCAATTATTTAACTACTACTAGGTCATATTAATGAGTTTCTGTATGTGTGTGTGTGTGTGTGTGTGTGTGTGTATGTATATATGTGTATATATATGTATGTATATGTGTACGTGTGTATATACATATATATATGTGTGTGTGTGTGTGTGTGTGTGTGTGTGTGTGTGTGTGTGTGTATTTCCCTCTTTGAACCAATTCAAATGGAAGTAAGGTTCAAACATTGCACTATCACCCCACTCCCATTTCCCCCTATATTTTAAAGCTTTTCCTTGCATACCTCTTATATATGAAAAAAATCCCAATTCTAGCTGTTCATTTCCCCTTCTCTCAGTGCATCCCTCTTTTTCACTACATTTTTTGAGATCATCTCAAATTGATTCACTTTCATTCCCTCTATCTTTATAGACTTCTAATTACCCTAATAATAAAAAAGTTATTAGGAGTTAAATGCATTATCTTCCCATATAGAAATAAATGTTAAAAGTTTAACTTCATGGAGTCTCTTAATATTTCTCTTTTATTTTTACCTTTTTTTTCTTATTTTCTTGGTTCTTATGTTTAAATGTCAGTTTTTCTATCTGACTTTGGCCTTTACATTAGCAATGCTTGAAAGTCCTTGATTTCTTTAAATATCCATTTTTTTTTCTACTGAGGGATTATAATCAGTTTTGCTGGGCAGGTTACTTTTGGTTAAAATCATAGTTCCTTAGCCTTCATGAATATCATATTTCAAATTCTTTGCTCTTAATCCTTTCTTTAACTTTTTGAGAAATTCTTATTGTTTTTGTGTTCATTTAGTATTTTTTTTTCTATTGATGCTTTGCTTTTAGCTGTTTTCACATTGATGTGCTCTTCTGAGTTTATTTCTTCTTGGTTTTCCATGCCTCCATAGTAACTTTTTATCACCAAGTTGTTTTGTTGTTGTAGTTTTCTCATTTTTCTAGTTTACTTCTGGGCTTTAAGATTAATCTTAAATTTGCATTGGGAGGTAGTGAGACACTGTCCCAAGCTTCAACTTTATTTATTTTTTTTTTTTGCTATTTTCAGAGCTGGTTCTGTGGGTCTACAGGTATTTCAATGCTGCCAAGATGGTATGATCCACAGAAAGGTATGGTCGCTCCTTTCCTAGTCTGTGTTCTTATCTACCTAGTAAGGGTCCCAGCTCACCTGCAGCCACAAGCACTCCCATTTCTCCTGGCCTTGGAACTGTGACCATGTTATTGATATGGTCAATTATGCTGATAGTTTCCCTAATATTAATCCTACCTGGTCATAGTGTATGATCCTTGTGATATATGGCTGCAACCTCTTTTCTAGTATTTGATTTAAATTTTTTGCATTAAAATTCCTTAGGGAAATTGGTCTACAATTTTCTTTCTCTGTTTTGGCCAGAATATTCTTAAATGAGGTTTTGAATGTGATATCTGGACACCCCCACTCCCTTATACACATTTCACCCAATTCTCAGGGCCTGTTTACAATCTCAGGTACTTTGTAGTTTTTTTCACGGTGTGCTCATCAATATTTAACAACCCACTTATCCATAAGAAGAAAACAATTCCACAAGGATTTTTCATTTTAATCTGTATTATTAATGCTTCCTAAGTATAAACAAAACAAACCAGGACCTGATTCATAGTGATTTTTGATACCTGATAATATGTTAATGGTTGCACAATAAATTTAACAATGGACAGTCACACACCTGTGGAATCTATCTCCAGTAAACATCTTTTGTGTTTCTCATTCTTAGGGTTTACAGATTTGTAAAAGTATTCTTGCTATGTAGGATGGCAAACACTAGATGGCAAAAGAGTGCCTTGCATATGAGCTCCAAAAGACTAAGCTTGATTTTAAACCTCAAAAGTCAGCAACAAAATAATTTCTAAAACTTTAATATATTTTAATAAGCTATTGAAACTTTATACATAAGCACTGATTAGTACGTATTTTAGAGAGGATTTTAGACAAGTTAATGCCTTGATATAACTCAGATATCCTTAATTTGTTATTATTTTTTTTTTTTGGTCATGTCCCCTTTTGTCGGTCTGCAGAATCTTATGAAGCCTTCCACAAGAAAAAATAAATAAATAGTAAAATGAAATGTGCATTATTAACCAGGAAACCAAATTTAGTGAAAATAAAGATGCTAATGTTTTTCTCATTTAAATTCATTAAGAACTGTTACTGTAGCTTAATATGTTTCTCACTAAATGTTTCATCTGATTCAATTTAATCCAATCCAGCTCAGATCAGTTCAATTCCATCAAGATCTACTAAGGTTCTAGTTTATACGACACACTATGATGTACAGTAGTGATACAATAAGCATTCCTACCCACAAGGCACCATGAATGGATCACTTGGAAAATGAGTTAAAAATGAATAAAAATAATTCACATTTGGGTGGTTCTGTCTGAAAGACAGGAGATCAAGACAAGGTAAAAGGGCAGGGCCAAGAAGACCCTTAGTTCTGTTAGGGTGACTAAGTTGCTATATATAGTAGAAGTAGCCTAAATCTTTGAGTTGAGATAATATCTTTGCATGTGAAATCTAGCCTGTGATATATCTTAATAGTTTGACCCAAGACAAGTGTCTTAAATTCTCTGACCTTCAGTTTCCTTATCTGTAAAATGTGTATATGCATATGCATAAGATATGTATGTATATGTATATGTTTGTCTATATGTGTGTATTTATTGATACATATATGCGTATATATACATAATACAGATATGTAGGAATACATTCATACTTATACATATACTTGTGTTTCTGTGTTTATACAAATAAACTAGTCCTGTGATTACTGTGGTATAGGGAATTATAGATGATGAAAAAAGTTGACTGACATCATTTTAGGAATTTATAGTTTTAGAATGTTACCTAAAGCATAGAGGGTAAAAGCATGTAATTATGTATCATAGATTTAGAAACTGAAAGGACATAAAAAATGATTGAACCTTACTCATTCATTTTAATTAGTCTTCCATAACAATTAGAAAAAATATCCCTGTACATTGACATTATATACATTTACACTTTACTCCTATTTCATCAGAAATCTCTTGTAGTGAAATAAAACAATTAAATAAATATAACAGTACAGTAATCAAATATCAATGATCAAGGAAAATTCTATATTTGCAATATTTCTCCAGTTCTATTTCTTTTAACTAATAAAATTTTATATCTGTTCATTCCTTCTCCCATCTCTTTTGGGAAAAAAAGAAAGAAAAAGAATTATTTTATCAATAGAGTTCTGGACTTGGAGTTGGGAAGATCTGACTCAAATCCAGGTCAAGAAGCTTCTTAGCTTTGTGACCTTGGGTTAGTCACTTAACCTCCATGGCCACTAGAGAAGGAAATAGCCAACCATTCCAATATCTCTGCCAGGAAAATCCCATGGACAAAGGTTTATTGGGTCACAGAGTCAGACATGACTGAAATGAGTGAACAACAACAATATGTATATTCAAACCAAATTCTATCAATTGCTGTATATACACACCCATACATGGACACTATGTGGACTTCTGCAGCATAAATCTATCACTTCTCTATAATGGACATTATGTTTTACTTGGTTGTCTTCTGAAAATCATAAATGATCCTTATATTGATCTTATTTTTACAGCCTGGAAAAAACTTAATTGAATTGATGCAGAATAAAAGAGGAACAGAGGAACAATTTCTACTATACAAAATTAAACAATTTTGAGGACTTTTGTACACTGAAGAATAGAATTAGAACCTGAATGATTAATACAATAACAAGACTATAGTGACAACCAAGTAATTTTCTAAATCATGAAATCAAGAGTCAGGGAGCTTATGACTTACCAAACATCATACAGAAAGCATGTGTCAAACATAAATACAGAATCTTTTTAACTATGAGACTGGATGTGTACCCAACAGTCATGCCATGGTCCTGGAATCCTGACATTAAACAATTAGGACCATGAAATGACATTATAAATGTAATGAGATAATATAAAAATCAAATTTTGTTATTCTTATAGACTTAGAGTATTGCCTTCTTATTCCATGCCTGATCTCATTCACAAATTTTGATCAGACTTTCTGATTTCCAGTTTCCAATATTTATTTCCAGATATAGTTACCCACCCAATGGGAATCAACCACAATCTGAGAAAGTACTACTATGTGATAGAAGGCCATGCTAAATGAAAAGTTCATAGCTTGGGGAATTGGAATTAACCAATTAGGATAAAATCTTACTAAACAATTTAATAACTATCTTTTATATCCTCTGGCCCCTCTTCCAAAAACTCATTTTTTAATTAAACAAACATTTATTAATCACCCATTCTGTGCCAGTCACTGTGCTAAAAACTAAGAATAAAATCAGAAAAAGGAAGATAGTCCCTCAAGGAGCTCCAATCTCATGATAAGTGTGGTAAAAAAAAAACACCAAAAAGGTAGCTGGAGAGTCATTGTGAAGGATACACCAGTTTTTACGTGGAGCTCCAACCAAGCAGAGCTGAAGATGGAAAATTGAAAGTCACCTGGAAAGTTGAGATCCTGCTAAACTAAAGGAAAGTTTGGGTAAAAGTTTAGTTCCCTACCTTCTAGCCCAACAAATAAAGGTAAAAGGAGGTTCAGGGAGTTGGAAATATGTTGAATATTCAAGGCTGAATGAAACAGCAGGATGATTTAATGTTAAGGGAGAAGCTTATTTGGTATTCAAACCAAGCAGAGATGGAGATAGAATGAAGAGAGAATTGCTACCACTACTCCCCCTGCCCCACCCTATAACAAATAAACAAACAGATAATCTTTCTAGCCAATGTACTGTACATATATATCTGATCTTGAAGAGCTGTTAGTTTCCACTACCAGAATGTACTTTTTCCCATTCTCAAATTTCCTTTTATTTGTCAAATATCAATTTATTCCTGGTTTCTATCAATCATATTCTCCAAACCGAATTGTCAATATTTTTTTTTCCATCTCTTTGGCTCTTTTCCATTGGAATACTATCTTATAACCTAGGACTTAAAAGAGATCCACGAATCTAACCCCCAAATTTTGTAGATAAGGAAACTGAGGCTCAGAGAATAGATGACTTGCTTATGGTCAAAAACCAAGTAGAGGGCAAAGCTCAGGTTTTATGATTCAAAAGCTGCTATTAAATCTAATCCCCAAAATACTACCTAGAATCTCTTCACAAAAAGTAGGAGTAGAAACAGGATAAGTTCATAGAGTTGAAAAAAACAAACAAACAAACTTCAGAGGTACTTAGTACAACCTAGGTTTGCACATACACTGATACAAATATGCTTAAGAAAGACATTTATCTAATTGTATTTAGAAAGAAAGCATCCAAAGAAATCACAAATTATCACTGAATATTTTCAACAATTAGCAAGCATTTATTTCTTAAATAATTATTTATTCAGGGGATTTCCAGGGTGGAGATAAGATGGCAGAGGAAAGGCAGTAAGCTCTAAGTAACTCATGACAAGATAACTTCAAAAATCCTCCAAATAATGCCATAGGGCAATTCCTGGAGCAGCAGAACTCACAAAAGAATGAGGTGAGATTATTTTCCAGCCAAAAATGGCTTAGAAGGTTGACAGGAGGGGACTGCTGTGCCAGGGCAGGAGTGGAGCCTAACCCCACAGTCACACTGACATAGAGCCAGTCTCTGGCAGGATTCACCAGAGAAAGAGACCCCCAGAATCTCTGAATAAGCTGCAGTTTGGAACTAAGCTCATGGTCTGCTGAGAAGGCTACACTGTTGGCTGGGGGGAGATTACAGGAATCTCTGCTGGTGCTGAGGCAGAACTTGGGTGTTTAACCCTTGGTGGGAACCAGAAAGTAGGCTTGAGTGGTGGTGGCTCAGGTAGGGGAGGGGAGCAGGCTCATCAAAGCTAACAACCACAGCACACAAAGTTTTGCTGCCTGGTTAATTAGCAAGTTCGTCTGGGGTTATCTACAGAGCAGAGAACAGGCCAGGCAAGTGAAGAACATGCCCCTCCTTAAACACCACTTTGGACCTCTGAAGCTTGTGACAGGACATCCTGGAAGTAGTGCCCCACTTTAAGAAGGAGTTAAAAAAAAAAAAGGAGTTAAAAGTCAAGTAAAAGACTGTCAAGATGAGCAGCCAGAGAAAGATGAGGAACATAGAAAAGTTCTTTAGTGACAAGGAAGATTGTGGTGCACCCTCAAAAGGCAATAGCAACATCAGGGCTCCTAAATCCAAAACTTCAAAGAAAAATATAAATTGGTTTGTCCACAGAAGCACTCAAAGAGGACTTTGAAGATAAAGTAAGAGAGGTAGAAGAAAAACATGGAAAGCAAAATGAGAATGATGAAGGAGGGTCATGAAAAATAAGTCAACAACCTGAAGAGCCAAATTGGTCAAATGGAAAAAGAGGTACAAAAGCTCTCTGAAGAAACTCATTGGTTAAAAATTAGGATGGAGCAAATTGAAGCAAATGACTTTATGAGGAGTCAAGACTCAAAAAAACCAAATCTGGGGCAGCTATGTGGCACGGTGGACAAAGCACCGGCCCTGGATTCAGGAGGACCTGAGTTCAAATCTGGCCTCAGACACTTGACATTCACTAGCTGTGTGACCCTGGACAAATCACTTAACCCTCATTGCCCTGAAAAAAAAATCAAATCCAAATCAATAACAAAATAGAGGGAAATAGGAAATATCTGCTTGGAAAAATAGGTAACCTGGAAAATAAATCCAGGAGAGATAATTTGAAAATTATTGGACTACCTGAAAACCATGATAAAGGAAAAAGCTTAGACATCATCTTCCAGGAGGAAAAATTACCCTGATATTCTAGAAGCAGAAGGTAAAATAGAAATTAAATGAATTTGCTGATCACCTGCTGAAAGAGATCCCAAAATATAAACTCCCAGGAATATTATAGCCAAATACCAGAGCTCCCAGGTAAAGGAGAAAATATTGCAAGCAGGCAGAAAAAAAAAAAAAAAACAATTCAAGTACTGTGGAGCCTTAGTCAGATAGCACAAGATCTAACAGCTTCTACATTAAAGTATTAGAAGGCATGGAATATGATATTCCAGGGGGCAAAAGAACTGGGATTTCAACCAAGAATCACCTACCCAGCAAAACTGAGTATAATCTTTCATGGGAAAAAATGTGGCTTCCATGAAAAAAAGGACTTTCACGTATTTGTGATGAAAAGAACTAAACTGAATAGAAAATTTGACTTTCAAATGCAAGACTCTAGAGAAACATAAAAAGGTAAACAGGAAAAATGAATTCAGAAGGACATTAAAAGATTAAACTGCTTACATTCCTACATGGGAAGATGATACATCTAACTCATAAGAAATTTCTCACTATAAAGGTAAATGATAGAAATAAATTTAGACAGAAGACAAGTTGGGAATTGATTAATAAGGGAAGCTATCTGTAAAATATTTATTTTTTGTTTATCTTTTTTGTTGTTGTTGTTGGGTGGTCAGAGTTGGGTCATGCCTGGGGATGAGTGTCTTGTGACTGGGGTCTGATTTGGGCTTCGTCCTACTGGATCCAGGGTGGGTGCTTTGTCCACTGTGTCACCTGGCTGCCCCACGATGACATCTTTAGGGTAAAATTGAGGTGTGAGAGAACTACATTCCTTCTGGGAAGGGGTAGAAGAGAGGTAGAATGGGGTGAGATCCCACATGAAAGAAAGAGAAAAGTGCTTATGGAGTGGGGGGAGAGATGGAGAAGGAGTGGGGTAGTGATTGAGTCTCACACTCTTCAGAATTGGCTCACAGACCTTAATATCATCAGATTATACTCAAGAAGGTATTAACATACACACTCAATTAGGTTGAGTCATCTATCTAACCCAGGGAGAAAGTAGGAGGGGAAAGGGATAAGGAGGGAATGGTGAAAGAAAGGAGGGCAATGTGTGGGAAGGGGCAGTCAGAAACAAATCCCTTTTGAGGAGGGATAGGGATAGGGTGAAATAAGATGGATAATAGAATAATTATCATGGGGAAGGGAATAGGATGTAGGGAAACAGTTAATAATAATAACTGTGAAAAGGAGAAAAGAAAAAAAATGTATAAAAAATATTTATGACAATTCCTTGTGGTGGCTTAGAATTGGAGATCTATGGAATTCCCATCAGTTGGGGAATGACTGAACAAGCTATAGTGTGTGGTTGTGGTGGAATATTATTGTGCTGAGGGAAATGATGAACAGGATGATTTCAGAAAAACCTGGAAAGACTTATTTGACTCATGTAGAGGGAAGTGAGCAGAGCCTGAAGAACATTGTGCAGTGACAGCATTAGTGTTCTATGAGCAATTGTGAATGAATTAACTACTCTCAGCAAACAATGATACAAGACAATCCCAAAGGACTAATGATAAAGCATTCTATCCACCTCCAAAGAAAGAACTGATATTGAATGAACACAGACTGAAGTCTTTTTTTTTTGGGGGGGGGGCACAAGATAATGCGGATTAAGTGACTTGTCCAGGTTCACACAGCTAGTGTCAAGTGTCTGAAGCTGCATTTAAACTCAGGTCTTCCTGAATCCAGGACCAGTGCTTTATCCACTAAGCCACCTAGCTGCCCCCCTTTTAACTCTTTTTTTAAAAATCTATTTAGGGATTATAACTAATTGTACTACATTACCTACCTTCCTAAAACCATTAAACCAATATTCATGATTTCTTATCTTCTTACCCTTATTAAACACACACACACACACACACACACACACACACGAGAAGCCATTGTGTCCTCTACCAGGACCCAATACTGGTGACCAGACAACAATATTTCATCGTATATCTCCCCTCTGAATTTGATTGGATCTCTTATATTGAGACATTTGGACACTTGGGAAAATCCATCCTACTGACTTGGTTTGGGCTCCATGATGGGATGACAACTTACTTTGAAATTTGATTTGTTCTATGATGCACATCAAGTCTCTGCTCACCTTATTCCAGAGTTCACTATATACACCTTCCTCAAATACATGCCATAAGGGCTTCACTTGTCAGGTATACCATGAATATAATATGATATTTTTCTGCTAATCTCTATGATTTTAAAATATGATTCAGAACATAGGAGGTAGAAATGAACTACATTTAAAAAATGTGAGAAGATGGATGAGGTGGCAATAAGGTATATTGCATAGAGTCTGATATTTTGTGTCAGAAAACCTAGATTTACTTCTTTCTCCTTCCACTAAAGGCCATTTTGCTAAGGGCACATGTCTTAATTTCTACCAGATAAAATTATTTTTCTATAAAATTATATAACACTTCTCATATAAATATCACAGTTTTGGTATTTGCTTCCAATAACCAATTAAAATCATATTCTACATGGTCTATTAAAGAAGACATTTGCATTGATTTTCTAGGGCTCTTTTCAAGGCACCTTTCACCTCCTTATTTCTCAAACTATAGATCAAAGGGTTGAGCATGGGAATGACCAGGGTATAGAAGACAGAAGCTATCTTGTCTGTATCAAAGGAATGGCTAGACTTGGGCTGTAAATACATAAAAGTTAGTGTTCCATAGAACACAACCACCACTGTGAGATGAGAGCCACAGGTGGAGAAAGCTTTGTGTCTACCCTCAGCAGAGTTCATCCTCAGGACAGCCATAAGAATGAGTCCATATGAAACAAGAACAACCAGCAGGGAGGAAATTAAATTAAAAGCAGAAAGGCTCAGAAGAATTAATTCTACATCTTTTGCATCACTGCCTAAAATACTTAAGAGGGGGAGACTATCACAGTAGAAGTGACTAATTACATTGGATTTCCAAAAAGATGAATTAAAAATCTTAATTGTAATCAGCAGTGCTTCAAAGGAGCTGTAGAGATACGGGATGGAAACCAAGAGGCAGCACATTTTGTCTGACATGATGACCATGTATAGTAGGGGATTACAGATGGCTACGTAGCGGTCATAGGCCATCACTGAAAGCATAAAAAGTTCATTTATCATGAAGGTTATAAAGACAACTAGCTGGGTGGCACATGCAATATAGGAGATAGTATTTTTTTCTGCTACAAAATTAACCAACATTTTTGGGCCAATTGCAGTGGAGTATCCAAGATCAATGAATGCCAGATTCCTGAGGAAAAAGTACATGGGAGTTTTTAGGTGAGAATCAAATTTGGTCAAAATAATCAAACCCAAGTTCCCCAGAACTATCGCCAGGTAGATGATGAGGAACACAAGGAAAAGGGGAATCTGCAGGTCAGGATGATCTGTGATGCCCATGAGAATGAATTCTGTTACTTGAAAAAATGTTGTTTCATTCCACTTATCCATTTCTTCTATCGAAGGAAAGGAGTCTGAGAAGAAAGGGAGATAATCTAAGATTGAATCGATAGATATCAATCACAAAAATTTATTTATGTAGGATATTTAGGAATACCACTCACTGGTCAATATGACATTGATGAGTTAGAACAAGATCTCCTTACTTCCTATAACCTTCCCTTAGTGTCTGAACTATAGACAGATTCCTTTGTTGTCTGCATAATGAAATTGAGCCTGGGAAAATTTTTTAATATATTTAATACCTATCATTTTCAGTGATATAATATACTTTATTCATGGAATTTTTCTCATAATGGTATCCTGGAGCATATATTACAAAACTGATTGAGCAACCAAAAATGAGCAGTATTCAAACTTCCATATTTTTGTTTGTTTGTTTTATGGGGCAATGAGAGTTAAGTGACTTTCCCAGGGTCACACAGCTCGTACATGTCAAGTGTCTGAGGCCAGATTTGAACTCAGGCCTCCTGAATCCAGGGCTGGTGCTTTATCCACTGTGTCACCTAGCTGCCCCCCCCATATTTTTTTAATTTACAGGAAATTTTCTTTGACATTCATCAGCTAAGATTTATAATCAAATGTTTCTGTAAGAAAACCTCCTGATGGACATGCAAATAAACCCCCCCAAAAAAAACAGGTGTGTGAATTTTTATTCTTGATATTTACATACACTATATAAAAAACAGAGTTGGCCCTGATGAAAATTATTAGTTTGAATATGTCACATATGGAAGAGAGACCTTTCCCTCTCAGGTAATTCATCCAATAATAGGTTATCCAGGGAAAGTAGCAATTTCTATACATATCAAAGTGGGAAGGGAATAACTCTAGGCTCTTGGTGTTATGGAACATAAAAAAAAATTCTGTGAGAAGACATTAGAGTGAAAGGAACTTGAAATGTTATTTGTTTTTGGATATTCATGAACTAATACTTTTAAAAATCAGTCAGAATGAAAAGAAAATAAAAATAACTGGATTTGAGAAGAGGGGAGCCCCTTAGCCTTCCTTTCCCTTTTACCTACCTCTGCAAGTGAGGCTATGACCTTCTTTCCATTTCTTCCTCTCATAAACAGAAGACAACTAAGCATTGGAAGAGAATGCATTTTGTCCAGTATCCTTCATATGCCATGTAATTCTAACCTGTTGTGATCACTTCAAGAAATTGACAAAATTGGATAATTTTCAGAAAATTTGATATGACTCACTATAATTTATGGGATGGGAGTGATAGTCATAATCCCTAGTACCCCATCTGCAACAAGTAGAAAACTCTAAAATTATCCCTAGTTTGTTTATGTGTGACCTTCAAGTTAGAAATAGATTTGTTATATCTGCACCTGCTCGATAAGATCTAATATTAGCTTAGTCCTGTTTTACAATCCTAGCTATGTCCAAAGATCTCCAGTTCCCATGTTAATAGTATATAGTAGATCCCAGGGATACCTACTTAAAGAGTTCTAACTCTGTTGCAAATGTTAGTCATGGGACAGAACTGTAATTTTAGATATCAAAAGCTTAGAACAGCTGCCCCCAAACTTCAAGTTAAAACCTTTAAACTTAATGATTCTCACATCCATATGTTTATTTTAGAAAGAATCTTCCTTTTGGCTTATTTCTAAATATTCTCTCAAGCCTCTATTACTGTATTTAAATGGGATTGATGTAACTTTAATAATGACCCTTACATTTTATAATTATAAAATACTTTAAGGTTTGCAAGGTGCTTTAAATATGTTTTGTCATTTGATTATCACAAAAACTCTATGTTGTAGGGTGCTGATATTATCTGCATTGTAAAAGCCTGGAATCAGGGAATGGATAATCAGAAAGGTGAAATTATTTGACCAGCATCACGCTGATGGCAAGTCCCTGGGGGTGGGGAGTACCTGGCTGCTTCCTAACTTCAAAGCCAGTTTTCTGGAAACCTCACTATTGTGAGGCAATGTGTCATAGCAAATAGATTCCTTGCCCTGCATCAGAAAGTCCTGTGTTCTAATTCTACTTCTGACTTTTGCCAAATGTGCAAATATAAACAAGTCATTTCTCAGAAGTCCAGTTTCCTCATCTATATAAAGAGGATAATTATATCACTGGCCTCATGGTATGGCTCTGAGGATCCAATTATATGATGCAGAGACAAAGTCTCACAAATATTAAAGCATCATGGGCATGCATGCAAATTATCATTGCCATCATAATTATTAGCACAAATCGACCATGTAAAGTCTATTGCCCCCAGGGTGTTATAGGTGTTTGGAAATCAAAATAAGACTGGATTTTGAAAAGCTTTATCTCTTATTCTAATAAATGGGTCATATTAATTAAATCATGTCTACTATATATTCAGCTTTCTTTGTTCATTAGTTTACTTAGAAAACTGAGATAAAGATTGAAAGTAAGACTGATAAAAATATTATCACTTGAATCCTCAAAATGATGAGGTAGATGGGACTGCCTCATTGAATGTTCCCTACTGAGACTTTTATCATACAACTTGCAAAACAGTACTATTCACTAAGAGAGTAGGAACAGTGATACACTCTTCCAGTTGGGATGTCTGGATCATTTTGATGTTTTAGAAACATGTATACTATATGTATCACTAAAATATCCTGGTTGTCACTATTCTAACATATCTGGCCCAGCTGGTGAGATTTGTTTGAGCAGAGTCCCTGCAATGACAGGATATGAAGCTAGGGACCTTCAGGATTGCCCATAGTCAAAGGGCATAATGGAAATGATAATAAACCAAGAATAATGTTGTCTGCTCACCAAGAGTGGAGAATCTGCTATGCCTTGCTCATGTTGTCCCTAGTCAACTGCTAGGGGGAGAGTTTATGAGTTTCTCAGCCTCCTGAGACCTTATCCCTGAAGCACTGAGAAGGCTTAATGAATTACCTACTGTCATCAGAGAAGTTGCTAGGAGTATTGGTAATCAATGCAATTTCCTACCATTTTAGGTTGTTTCATGTGCTGATTAATAATTCTTATCTCACATAAAGATACACTGATATTCACATGTGATCAAGTCTCCATTTCAAAATCCCAGTAGGTAGAATTGTGTGTTCTCCATGGCTATAACCCTTTGGGATGCTAGAGAAGTTGCTATTTGTTTTCTCTGGGCCTGAGTGTCCTCACTCTTAGAGGGTTTGTAGGGACTACTCTTATCTCTATACAAAATAGATAAGTCACACACATACACACACATATACATATACTTGTGCATATATATATGTGTGTGTGTGTATATATATAGTTTTGTATACATATATATGTATATATATACACTTAAAGTTTATGTACATATGAACATGTGCATATAGTAGATATGCATATATGAGTGTGTATATGTGCTATATACATATAGTTCTTAGGATATAGTAATACATAGATATTTAATAAATAATTAATGCTTAATGAATGTTCATTGATTGTTTAAAATACATTTCAATGACTTGTGATTTCTTTGAGCAGATCCTACCTTTTCAAACTCAGTTAAACAAAGGGCTTTCTTACTACTAAATCTTCTTGACTAACTATGGCTGAAAACTTCATCACCCTTTGTTGAACTTGGAGATTAAATTTATTGGCTCTTTTGATCCTGAGAAGATAAATACTCAGGCTATAATAGAAATAGAGTTATACTTTGCAAAATATGTTAATATGTATCTCATAGGGAAATATGATACTTTTATAATTATAATACATATTTCATTTGCTTGAATACTCATAACAGTCTTGGGAAATAGATGCTATTATTATCCTTATTTTATAGATGAATAATCTGAGTTATTGGGAAGTTCACTGACATGACCAGAGTCATCCATGTAAATGTGATTGAAGCAGGATTTTAACTAAGGCCATCCTGATTGAAAGCCCTATACACTGAAACTCACTTGCTGAGTAGAGTAGAAGAGAGTTTTGTGGTATGAAGAGAAAGCCAGCGTAAGTGTCAAGAACTCAGTTTAAGTTACCATGTCTATACCTACTATCTATTTGACTGTTGATGAATTACTAAACTTTCAGTACTCACACTATTCTGTACAATAGCTTGCCAACCTGGAGATATATGAGATTCAGTAAAAATAAAAATAATCAATCAATTGGGGGCACCTAGGTAGTTTAGTGGATAGGATAGAGCACTGACCCTGGAATCAGGAGGACCTGAATTCAAATCCATCTTCAGACACTTGACATCTATTAGAGCTGTATGACCCTGGGCAAGTCACTTAACCCTCATTGCCCTGCGGGGGGGGGGGAGGGGAGAAAGAACAAAGAAAAAAAATCAAGTAACTTTTAAGCTTCTCTTGTGTGCCAAGAATTCTCTTATTTATTTTGGATACAAAGACTAAAAAGGAAGTAGACTCTAACCTGAAATTTTGACTCATATCCTGGACCATATGTGCATATTAGTAAGTCAACAAACATTTATTAAGCACTTACTATGTGTCAATCATTGTACTAAGCACAAGGGACCCAAAGAAAGGTCAAATATAGACTTCACAGGGCCAGCTAGGTGGCTCAGTGGAGAAAGTACTGGCTCTGGATTCGGGAGGACCTGAGTTCAAATCTGGCCTCGGACACCTGACACTTACTAGCTGTATAATGCTATGCAAGTCACTTAACCTTCGTTGCCCCAACAACAACAAGGAAACACCATATATATATATATATATATATATATATATATATATATATATATATATACACACACACATACACACACACATATATATACATACATACATACACACACATATAGATATACACACACATATATGTGTGTGTAAATATGTATATATGTGTGTATATATACACAGAGAGAGAAATACTGTTTTAACAAGACATAAACATAATCAAGTAGAGATAATTCGCAAATGGAAATAATTAATGTATACAAGAATATATAGTTCAAATATATGACAAATATAATGCAGTTTTGTGAGGGAATCCACTGATCTGGGAACATCAGTAAAGGCTTTAGGTGGAAGGTTTAGCTTGAGCTTTGTCTGAAGGACATAAGAAATTTGATGTGAAGATGTGAGGAAAGAGTACATTTCAGTTATGGGACTGCAAAGGTATAGAGATGGGAGATGTCATATCATGTACACCAAATAACTATATGGTCCTTGGTTGTACCATCAATATTATAGCAATATTTCCCAATTTTTTTTTCTCTGTTAAGTTAAAATGCTACCAAACACAAACAGTTTTGAATGACACCAAAATGACATTCTATTTATAATAAACATAAATTTATTAAGTACTTACAATAAACTTAATTATAAATGTTGCCTTCAAAAGCTCAAAAGTATCTCATTGAAATATTATATATATATATATTGTATTCTATAACCATAAAAATATATAAATTATAAACTCCAATTAGAAAATGATTATGCATATTTATGTGACATTCAAGTAATATAGCAATATCTTAGATATTTAATTTGATCTATGATATTATATTTATGAATTTTGTTGGAAATAACTAATATTTAGTGAAATAAGATATAACAGAAGATGTCAAAATGATAAATTGAGTATATTTTAAATTTTATTTTGGGGCTTTTTTATTTGTACAAAGTTTTGGAATATTTGGTTGAACAGAAATGAAACACTTCTTAAATATGTTTCTGCATCAAGTTTATTTCTGTATTTTTTATTGAAATTAAGACAAAAGAAAATGGTTGCTTATTGAAGTACATGGTAGAAAAAAAATGTAGGTGAATTTTACAATTTCTTGTTGATAGAAATTCTTGTATTTTTAGCCAAATAGACAAAAATGAAGAGACAGATAGATTAGAAAATATTTATTTCCCATTTATTTATTTATTCATTCATTCATTTATTCATTTATTTATTTATTTTTGGTATGAGGCAATTGGGTTTAAGTGACTTGCCCAGGATCACACAGCTAGTAAGTGTTAAGTGCCTGAGGCAAGATTTAAACTCAGGTCCTCATACATCCTGGGCTGGTGCTCTATCCACTGTACCACCTAGCTGCCCCTTTTCTATTTAATTTAGGATAAATAATATATTAAATGATACATATACTTAAAGTTCAATCAAATATTCATTTTAATGATATGTTTAAATAGATGATAGATAGATAGATAGATAGGTATAAACTCATCTTTGTGAGAAATTAATATCTTGGGGCAACTAGGTGGTGCAGTGGATAAAGCACTGGCCCTGGAGTCAGGAGGACTGAAGTTCAAATCCGGCATCAGACACTTGATACCTACTAGCTGTGTGACCCTGGGCAAGTCACTTAACCCAAATTGCCTCACAACAATAACAACAAAAACAAAGAAATTAATATCTTCATATGTGTCTCTTCTCTTCTATCACCAACACACACATTCATAGAAACTGTACATAACAACTGACCAATGTTGCCAATCAGTACACTTAAAAATACATATGATAGAATAGTAACATAAGGGGAAAGTAAGTTCAAATTGGGAAATGAATTCAACTATACCCTCCAATGGAGGGAGAGACAGAGAATATGTATAAATGAAATACATACATACATATATGAGATATATTCATACATATATACATGAATATATATACGTATTCTGTTTCTGCCTCTGTCTCTATATACATACATATAGATAGATAGATAGATAGATAGATAGATAGATAGATAGATAGATAGATAGATAGATAAGTAGATAGATATAGATATAGATATGTGTATAATTCTTTCTGTGTACCAATGGACTGTTATTCAAATATCTAGAATAGGCCTCATACAGACTTTTGTTTATGTGGTTCTTACTGCTAGCAATGTAGATGACAATCCTGTCTATGCCTGAAAACCTATGTGAGCAACATCCTTATCCTCCAATAAATCTGCCCCAATGTCTCAATCAGCAGCCTGCAGACCTTCCTCTTAATTCTTTTGCTATTTAAGGAACAAATATATAAATACAATGTCTATACATGAGTGAACCTGTGGTAGAAAAGAAGAAAGACATATATGAAGGTATTCATTGCTTATAAATATATAAATGGTGCTAAATATATCTCTCAAATTTTAAACTGAATAGAATCCTTCATTCCCTTATAGAATCATCATATAAAAACATTTTGAAAGGGTTGTAAAGCTCAGAGACAGCTGAGAAAAGCTAATGTCATATCATAAGACATTATGGCAGAATCTGTTACCCCTCTCTCCTCCAACACTGCCACTACACCAAACGATGATCTCATCCTTTAATCCCTGGTCTCCTGCCTTAGTCTACTGATTGGTTTACCTCTCAAAAATCTCTTCTGTCTCTAAGCGATCTTTTGATCAGCTGCCAAAGTGATCTTTGGGTTGATTGTGACCCCCATTCCCATCTCTCACTATGTCGTCCATGATAATATATAACTCCTTGTTATAACATTCAAAACTTTGCAAAACCTGCCCCCTCCTACCTTTGCAGTCTTCTTACTCCTTAACTCCTAAGAATCTGCTCTGTAATCTTGTTATACTTTTCTCCTTGATGTTACTTAAGCACGGCATTCCATCTTCTGACTCCAGAAACATTCATATAGGTTGTTTCCAAAATCTAGAATTCACTCCCTGCTCATTTCCACCTCCTTCCTGCCTTCATATCATAGATAAAATCCTCCTTCCAATGGAATACTTTCCTGATCCTCCTAAAGCTAGAATGTTCCCTTTATTGATTATCTCCAATGTCTCCTGTGTATAACAGTTGTTATTTTCCCCATTAGACTGTGAGATTATTAAGAGTTGTGGCTGTCTTTTGCCTTTCTTTTATACTCAAAATATAACTCAGGGTCTAGTACAAAGTAGGTGCTTAATAAGTGCTTATTGACTAATTGAAATATAGTGAAATGACATTCACATTTCAGGTCATACCACTGGAGATTTGTTTGTTTTGTTTTTTTGTTGTTGTTTTGGGGGGGGGGCAGGGCAATGACGGTTAAGTGACTTCCCCAAGGTCACACAGCTAGTAAGTGTCACGTGTCTGAGGGCGGATTTGAACTCAGGACCTCCTGAATCCAGGGCCCGTGCTTTATCAATTGTACCACCTAGCTGCCCCACCACTGTAGGTTTAAACAAAACTAGAGTATCATTAGATCATTCAATAGAATAAAAATCAATAATTGTGGTTTTAAATACATTTGAAGCATTTATGAAACTCAAATACTCCGACAAAGCACATATATAGCCCCATTTACTCCACCTACAATGCTGCACAATATTATAACCTCCCATATCAGTAGGATGCAAAAGGATTTGCAAAAGGTTAATATAAAATTCTCAGTACACAGTCCTCTGGTTTCTACATTTTATCTTATTTTCCTTCATTCTAAATTCTTCTGATTCTCTCCCCAAGCTTATTTTGTTTGTCCTAACTAGCTTTCATATTGCCTTTCTTCTAGACTCTTGACTGTTCTTCTTGATGGGATACCAGATCTGTTTATTTCCATTCCAAGACATTTTTATAATTTCTTTTCTTTTTTGTTTAATTAATTTATTATTGCCAGGTTGTCACCCATTCCCAATAATTTACTGCCTGTACCCATTGCACTCCTATAACTCCTGTTTCAGCTTATGAATCTCATGGTTTACTCAAATATTTGTCAAATTACAAGTTTTTACAGTTTTGGCAAGGGTTGGTGAGGGCTCTCTTTAGAGCCTCCTTCACATCCTTGTTCCTCAAACTATAGATCATAGGATTCAGCATGGGGATCACTAGTGTGTAAAACACTGAAGCCATTTTATCAGTGTCTAAGGAATGGTTTGACCTGGGCTGCAAATACATGAAAAGGAGTGTCCCATAGAAAACAGTGACAGCTGTCATGTGAGAAGCACAGGTGGAGAAGGCTTTCTGTCTCCCTTCTGCTGAACGTATCCTCAGGATAGCCAAGATAATGTGGAAGTATGAAACCAGTACAATTGTCATGGAAAAAAAGAGATTGGTAGCTGAGGAGATAAAGACTACTGTCTCTGGCAAATGGGTACCAGAGCAAGATAAAGCTAACAAAGGGACATTATCACAGTAAAAATGATTAATGATGTTGGAAGAACAGTAGGACATTGAGAAAACACAAGAGGTGACTGTCACGGCTGTTGAAAAGCTATAAATGTATGTAAGGACAACAAGCAGGATGCAAACCTTCCTTGACACTACAACCATGTATAATAGGGGATTGCAAATAGCCACATAGCGGTCATAGGCCATGGCAGCCAACATGAAAATCTCAGCAACAATGAAGACTAAAAAACCTCCAAGTTGAGTTGCACACCCATAGTAGGAAACTATTTTCTTCTCTACCAAGAAATTGACCAGCATCTGGGGAGCAATGACAGTAGAATTCCCAAGATTAATGATAGCCAAGTGTCTGAGGAAAAAGTACATGGGAGTTTGAAGTTGAGAATCTATACTAGTGAGTGTGATGATTCCTACATTTCCAGTAACTGTCACTCCATAGATTGCTAAAAAGATTAAGAAGAGGGGAACTTGAAGCTCTGGACGATCTGAAACTCCAATGAGAATGAATGTGGTTACATGAGAAATATTTCCTGGAACCATTTTCAATTGGTTTCATCTGGTAAGGGAATAAATGGGGGGAAAAATTTAGAAGGCCAAGGATAATTGTTCTAGAACTTGCATTTCAAATAAATCACTGTATCTTAGGATTATTTTTTAAAATTGTTCAGAGAAACATATTTTAGATGTGGAGATATATATTTACCTGGTTCCTGACCTATTGAGATGAGTTCAAAAGAACTGATAGTTAAATTTTCAGTATGAGAATTTAACACCTTAGAATTCCCAAAAAGCATAAATCAATGCTTGATTTAGTGTGTTGTTGAACATCTAGACTTAAGGATGGAAGAAAAATATGAAAATTAAACTTAAAAATGCATAATGTGGGGGACAGCTAGGTGTCACAATGGATAAAACACTGACCCTGGATTCAGGAGTATCTGAGTTCAAATCTGGCCTCAGACTAGCTGTGTGACCCAGGACAAGTCACTTAACCCTCATTGCCTTGCAAAAAAAAAAAAATGCATATTGTACCTATCTATCCACAACCAGTTAGCTAGATGAGATAATACTGTGAAGTATCTTCCCGGTTCAACTTTCTGATCCTTAAATTAAGAAAATCAATAACGGGGGCAGCTAGATGGCGCAGTGGATAGAGTACCGGCCCTGGAGTCAGGAGTACCTGAGTTCAACTCTGGCCTCAGACACTTAACACTTACTAGCTGTGTGACCCTGGGCAAGTCACTTAACCCCAATTGCCTCACCAAAAAAAAAAAAAAGAAAAAAAAAAAAAAGAAAATCAATAACTATTTACACTGAAAGCTTCTATTTTTCTTGGTAACTCTCAGAAGTGTAGATGTGTCCTAGGCATGTAAGAAATGGTCAGTAAATATGTATGAAAAACTGCACTTCAATTGTACAGTAATTTTACAGGAAGCCTTTACAAATCCCCCTTAATTTCAGGACCCTCCCTCCATTGATCATCTACAGTTATTCCTGTCTACACCTTGTTTGTCTATAGCGGTTTTCATGTTGTTTTCCTCATTTGACCCTGTGGTTCTTGAAATCCGTCATTATCTTTTGCCTTTTTTATATATCCTCAGCAATTACCAAAGATCTTGACTCATAGCAGTTTCTTAACCATTATTTATGGACCAAGTGATTGATAAATCTCTGTCTTCTAAAGAAATCAATCATAATTTTAAATTATTTTGTTGCTATTTGTCAAGACAAGAATTGCCATAGGTGAAAATCATGTGGGGACTTTAGTAAATTCAAGCCTGATAAAGTTCATAGGAATTATGTGAATACCTCCAAAAATAAATAAAATATTAGAATGAATTAATAGAAGCATAATATAAGAATGAATTATAAGAATAGTATCACTCTTCTCCATCCTATCAAACCTCAAGTTTACTTCATTTCTGGGTGCAATGTTTTGTGAAACATTGACAAACTGGTGAATATATTCGTTGTTTTGGAAAAACGCTAGAAACTTTACCACATAACTGTGAGGTAAAGGAATTGGAAATGATTAACCTAGAGAAGGAAAGACAGAACAGGTAAAGAACTGTCAAAAGAAGAAAGATCTATGCATCTCCTTGACAGACCTGGAGCAGTTATGTCTGCTTTTAAGGTTTCCACTAAGATGCAAGAAAAATATTCCTCTTGCTTTCTTTCTTCCTGATTGTGGCAGTCTAGATTGAATAGGATAATACATCTTTGTGTGAATATTTTAGAGTCATTTTATAATTTTTATTTTTGGTAGGCATTTTGGAACAGAAGTATGACAAAAGTATCCTAGCTCTGCCAATTTGCTAGACCTTTTGAGGTTGAGCAAGTCCTATAGATTAGTTTGGTATAGATAATTTAGAATTTTTGAATAATATAGGTCAAATTCTGAAATAGTAATTGTTACAGGATGTGACTGTTTTAATGATGAGGGGCAGAAATATGACTCTTAAGGTCTGAACCTATTTCCAAGTCTAGCAGTATTAGCTTGCAGTTACAAGCCTCCCACCTAAAGGTAGAGGTCGATGGTACCTGGAAGTCCCAGATTGATTTTTTAAAAACAAGCTCAAGTGTTGAATCATATGAATAAAACTGAGTTTTATGTCTGAAAAAAAAAAAGATCTTTTCTGGTTCTGCTTGATTTGTCAAGGTAGAAATAAGAACAATACATAAAAGTGGCAGAAAAACAAATTTTGGTAAAATAAAGGCAATTTTATACAAAATCAAACTTCTACACTGAAATGACTTATTTGAGGAGACAGAGAATTTACCATTACTGACTTCTTCCAGTAGAGGCTTTGAGTGGGGCACATTTAAGATTCAGAATCCACACAATTCATTATAAAAAGGAGGATACATTCTGAGTTGTTGTAAATGAATGACTGAGAAAATATGCTTTGAAATATCTCAGCAGTTGTAGTAGACTGCAGTATTTTGATGTGATAGTTCAAAGTTTTGTTTCAGAGGACATTGTAAAGCCATGATTGTTTCATATTTAAGTTTTGCTCAAAAGTTTAGATAATATTGAAGCTAGAGTGATTGTGGATGTGATCAAACCAAGCCTATTCCTGAGGTAGTTTTGTAAGTCTCCATCTTTCATTGATACATAAAGAGACTGACATTCAAAGGACATTTGGGGGAAAAAAATAGGTTTTCCAATTTCCTCTGTGACACAATACACTCATAACAAAAATAAAGAAATTCAAAGGTTCTAAGTTCAAATCCCACCAGAGTCCTATGTTAAGGTATTAAATGTATTCTGATTAGTCCCAGTGAGTTCATCTCTGGTCAAAGATTACAGGTTACAGGTGTTCTATTAAATAGTTGAATTTTCAGTGTGAGCATTTACACTTTAGAAATCAGCAGATATAACAGCTTGATTTGCCATTTTGTTGATTTTATCAACATGAAATTGATGGAAAATTATTGATGATGCTAATAAATTGTATATATTTCTTTTTCAGAAAGACAGTTATTAAATATTTCCTTGCATACTGCTGATGCCAACTCCATGCAAAGTAAAAGATGGAACACTAGTTCTAAGAAAGTATACCTTGGGTTTGTGATCATCTTTATGATAAACACATCTCCTTCATTATGCAACTTTCCTTTGTAAAAAACTCTCAGGGGCAGCTAGATCGTGCAGTGGATAGAGCACCGGTGCTGGAGTCAGGAGTACCTGAATTCAAATCCAGCCTCAGACACTTAATACTTACTATCTGTGTGACCCTGGGCAAGTCACTTAACCCATATTGCCTCACAAAAACTAAAATAAAACTCTCATACCTGAGGATCAGTGTATTTTTTCTCCTAGAAAAACAAACAAACCAACCTAGAATCATTTAAGGTAGTGGCAAAATCCACCATTTTAAAGAGTTATTAACTAGGAAATGACACATTCAATTAGTCAAAATGATCAGATGGGTTTGGGTCTATATAATCCAAAGTCCATTGCTTTATGCTGCCCAGCATTATGTCTAAGATCACCAGACCAATTAAAGCATTGGTAGAGTCTTACTTCAAGTTAATTTTTTGGTAAAATAATTTATTATGTTGTTTGGGAAACTAATTATTATACTGTTTAAATCAAACTTGATGTGACCTTCAACCAGAATGTCACTTAATCCAAATAACTTTCTAAAAAAGCTGGAGATGACTGCAAGGAATTTGGTATTTCAGTAGATCATGGATCTACTCAAAAAATTTTCACGTTGGGTCCACAATCAGGTCTTGTTTTGGGTGCACCCAAGATTGTGTGTTTTTTTTTATTCTCATGTTTTGGCTTCACCCACATTTTATGATATTCATATCCATCTCAATATACTTTGCTTTCAAGTTCACCTATCAGTAAAGTTGCCTAACTGCATACATGTGGTTCATTTGTGGATATGCTTATATAAATCTGTATGGTGTAAATTTTCCAGAATCAGGAGAAGAGAGCCATACCTCCTTCCTGGCTTGCTCATATCTACCAAAAGTTATTACAATGTTCTTTCTGAAACTATTTCCAATTTTTGGCTTTCATTCTCATGAACAACAACTTAAAAGATTAATTATCCTGCAAAAAAACTCCATGGTAATGGCTGATGGGACTGCTTCTGGTGGGTAAGCCAGGATATGACATGGGCGTATCAGCAGAAGTCCACGAAAATATTGAAACCCGAACAAAATTTCCTCCTCAAGCCAGAACAAAGCTGAGAATTTTTCTCTAATTCCTCCTATTCTCTAACACAGCAGGGGTCCATCAACTCTCAATACTTCTAATATTTTTCCTCAGTGTCACTCCAATGGCCTACCTACTTATGAAATTCTATTTATGGAGATTAATCCTTTTGTCACATACTCACTGTGGCTCATTCTTGGAAGAGTGCAAATGACCATCCTCATTCCGGAACCCAAATCTCTTCTTTTCTCAACTTTTTGCATGATCTTTTTCTTCTTTTCTGAGCAGGTCACTTTGATGCAGTATGAGATAAGCAGTAATCGCATTATATAATGTTATTATTTACTATACCAAGCAGGGGTTGAGGAAAGAATGGGAGAACAATTATTTACAAATTCCCTTAAACAATTATGTGTACTCATCTGTGGGACAACATAAATTTGTGCCAAAATATACCTGGCTCATCCAAGTATCCAAGAAAATTCAAGCCATTGGACATCAGAACATTAGAAATATACTCCTGAGATTCTATTTTCCATAAACTGTAATATCTACAAAAAGATTCTTATTGTAGTATATACTGCTAGAGAAATATTTAACTTCTGAGGAAGGAAGACTTCAGTTCAACTATTCCTCCAAACTCAGATAATTAATTTATATTCAAATGCTTTGCACAAACCTCATGACTTTTCACTATGAATAGTTCAATGCTTTTCCTGAATTGTTCATTGTTTCCGAATATATACTCAGTCCTGTAGTATCAAGTGTGATGCATTTGACTATATTCAGCTTTCATTTTCCTGCTTAAGGTTTAGGCATATAATTCTGTACCATTCAGAATACCTTTTACCTGTCCTCTCTCCTCAGGACTGCCTGAACATGCATCCCATTAGTTGTACTCAAAGCCAGCAATATCATTGTGACAACTTCCTAGGCAAAACATAATTGAGAGTCAAAATTCTTCCTCTTAACTATGAAATACAGTTTTCTTTAACCCAATACAAAATGTCTCTAAGAGACAGTAGATATTACATAGTGTAAGGGGCTAAAAATTCTAGCTATGATGTCTAAAATCTAATGAGTGGCTGCCTTAAATGAGAAGCTTTAGCAAGAGTTTAGACTTTTAAGTATTCATTAAAAGTGCATCAGAAGTTGGTGAGGAGAGAGAGAGAGGTAAAAATCTAACTATCTCTAACTATCTAATAAATCCCAGCATCAGACCTCCCCAAGCTGAGATCAGGAACCCCAAAAATACAATGCTTCAGGAGCTTTTCCCAGAACCTCTTGTGAAACAGGAAAAAGGGCCATACACACAAACACACACACACAGCTCCAAGTTAATTGGCTGTTAACTTTGATTGACAGGACCCAAGAGGAAAATCACTTCCTGACCTCAGAAAAGGTCACTTCTGGATGCTAAAATCACATAGTTTCTTTATCACATGCTTTGTCCTCATGGCAGAACTTCCCTGCAATATCTCTCCAGCGGGGGGTGTCATTCCAGTTTTCACAGTAGTCAATTTTCAGTTGTGCATGACTCTGTGACCCCATTTGGTGTTTGCTTGGCAAAGATATTGGAGTGGTTTGCCATTTCCTTCTCTAGCTCATTTTACAGGTGAGGAAATTGAAGCAACAAGGCTAAGTGACTTTCCCAGGGTCCCACAGTTAGTGAGGAATAGTCCATATTTGAACTCGGGGAGATGAGTCTTCCTGACTTCTGGCCAGGTACTCTATCCACGATGCAATCAAGCTGTGCCTGCAGTATTGTACTCTACCATTAGTCCAGGTAGATAAGAGTTCTTAATTCCTTATTTCCCTTTCTAAGTCTGATATTATTTGACAAACACTATGATAGAAATGGATTCAGAGTCAGGAAGTCCTGCTATGACTGATTATGAGGCTGGGAATTCTTCTCTAACCTCTGCTTTCCTTCCTCTAATTAGCTGTGTGATCCAAGCTAAGTTGGTTAGCCTCTCAGTATCCTAGAGAGCTCTCTAATTGTTTAAACAAGAATTGTGTATGTATTGAAGAAAATACATAGAGTGGAGGAAAAAAAAAGATCAAGATAAAAATAATACAAGATCAACAGCTATTTTTTTCTATTTTTAGCTCATAACATTTCCTAGAAAAGGGATGTAAACAGAGCTCCACCCTTGGGCTCATCCAAGCACAAAGGAAACAGAAATAATATTCCAACCCTTAGAACAATGATTGTCTGCTACCTCTAGATGGGTTCTTGAAAACATTGCTCTTTCAAAGAATTACTGGGTCACACAATCCAATCAAAATTTAAGTAAAATATTTTTTAAAAATTATTTGGAACTCAGAGGTATGACTGGGAGAAGAAGCCTGGACTTCCACTCCCGGGGAGGTACAAGTTTATGGCATGTTCTTTATTCTGGCAGCACATACGGGTATGGCTGGGAGAAGAATAACTTCAACTCCTTGGGAGGTTTAATCAGACAGCCATAGAGGCATGGCTGGGCAGGAAGCCTAACTTCAACTACCCATACAAAGGAGATCACAATTTTATAGAGACAAGAAGGGGATGGGGGCAGAGACCTAAGACTGAAAAGTTACAGCAGTTTGAAAATGATGATGTTAGCTATTTGGATATATGAATAATAAAAATTCCACATTTCTAACTTGAGATTATTGTCACTACCTGGTCCTAATCACATAGCAAATAGGACTGGCTCCCAACTAAGCTTATGTTGGAAATTGAAGGAGCCCAGCTTTCTGGTTGGCTGCTTTATTATCTGTTTGACTAATCACTACCTGGTTATTCAACTATTTTGCTTCTCCAAGGAAAGAGTAATCTCTAACTGATTCCAACAAGCTGATCAATTATATTTCTCCATGGTCATCGTGTCCCCCTCAGTGCTAGAACATCCCTAACTGGACTCAGGTGTACCAGGCTACTACTACATTGTCTATGAAACATAATGGTAGCTTGATTAATACATTGAAGGTTACTTTTATTTTGATCACATTGGTCTGCTCTGCTAAAAATAAAAAAGAAAAATAATGAATCAAAAACAAGTATGGTGGTATAGGACAACCTACCTGTTGAAGAGAACATCTGTGCCCTGAATTTACAAAGCCCAGTCTCATGGATTTCATTAGGGTCTTTGCTTGTTCCTGAAGCATCTGGAGCCCTCTCATTACTAATAAATTACATGAGACTCATATAATTCAGAAAAAAAAACAAAACATCTCCACTATACAGCACCTTCCCCAGGGGAAAAATGCACACTAGAGACTCATTACTAAGGTCTCCTTCCAAATCATCCTGCTAGCCAAGTGAATATGTGAAAAGAATTTGGGAATTAGACTTATTCTTTGTACTTTGTTCTGGTAGAATAATGCCAGGAATTATTTTTAACATATATTAAAAAAAATAAAAAATTGACCCAGTGGTCCTCTATTAGCTTTTCTAAACCCTATTCTAGCTGGTTTCATCCTAAATATTTCTCATTTATTTCCATTGCTGCTCTCACTTTCACTTCCTTCCTAGATTGCTCTTGATATACTACATACTTACAATAATCTGTTTGACTACTGACAAAGATAAGTAATTAAAAATATATCCATAACAATTCTGTCAGCAACTACAAGAAGAACAACCGAATGACTCCAGAATTAGTTTCTGTGAAAAAAAGAGAGTTACAGAGTGCTATCACAGAAACCTTTTTTTTTTTTTCCCTTCTCCACAGATCAGAATTTTTTAAAATGAGGTTTTGAAAGTGGGTTCTGGATACCACTCACCTCACATATCTCTCAGGGTTTAGCTACATTTTCACCTGCTTTTTAGTTTTTTCAACATGTTTTCATAAACATGCATATCCTGAAAACAAAGAAACAAGCACACCCACTGACTTTTAAATTTAATCTGTATTATTAACACTTTCTAAGTACAAACAGAACTTTCTAAGTATAAACAAAACAATAAAATCAAGACCTGAGTTATATGGATTGCCCCAAAATTGACTGAATCTGTTATGGGCCCCATTCCCAGACCTTTGAATTGCCTGCAGGTGACCAGAAATTATGACACCCCCCCCATTTATTTCATAAATGTACTAAACTCTTCCCTCCCAGGATTCCCAAGCTTTTTCTATGGACTCTCAGGAGTTGTGCAAAACAATTTCCCTTGAGCAACCATAAAATGTTCCAACCCCATTGCACCAACATCCCCTTTATCTCTACCTAACGCCTCCCACCTGCATCCTGGACATTCTCCCTGCCTTAGTATCCTAGAGAAACCCTGTTCCTAGCCCCCTCTTCTGATATCCCAGCACTAGCTGTGTAGCACTGAGAGCTGCAGTTCAATTCCCCTGATGAAATATCACAATTTTGCTATTTTGGCTATTTTCTTTTTAATTCTTGTTGACACAATTTATTTTTGATGATATGTAAATGGTCATAGAGAATATTTGACAATAGTTACACCTATGGGTCCTGACTCCAGAATACCCCTTAATGTTTTCCATTCATTAATTCTTTGGGTTTACAGATTTCTGAAATTCTTCTTCCCATGTATAAGATTAATGATAATAGATAGCAGGAGGAAGCTTGCTCATAAGATCCAAAAGAATAAACTACATTTTAAACACAAAATTTGTTGTTGTTGAGTCATTTCTGTAGTATCCAACATTCAATGATCCATTTGGGTTTTACTTGGCAAAGACAGTGGAGTGGTTTCCCATTACCTTTTCCACTTGATTTTACAGTTGAGGAAACTGAGGCAAACAGTGTTAGGTGTCTTATCCAGGGGCATACAATTAGCAAATATCTCATGTCAAATTTGACATCAGATCCTCATGATTTCTGGCACTGGGCTATATCTACTGGGGCACCTTGTTACCCCATAAACCTGGAATGTCAACCACCAAATATTTTCTAAATTTTTTTGTTCATCTTACACTATTGCTATTATTTTTTATACAGTACATTTCACTCTGCTTCAGTTCACATATGTCTTTCCAGGTTTTTCTGATAGTTTCCTGTTCTTCATAACCTGTATATAGTACCTTGAACTTAAAAAAGAATTTTCTTTATAATAGCCCATCAAAGTAGCTACCATACTTTTTGCTATTATAATCAATCATCATAACTATTTCCTTCCATCCTATTTCCTTCCTATGATATTTACTCTATTTTCTACCTTCTTTTAACCTATTCCTCCTCAAAAGTGTTTTACTTCTGATTGTCCCCTCCCCTGTTCTTCACTCCCTTTTTTCACCTTTCCCTCCTTATCCTCTTCCCCTCCTACTTTGCTGTAGGGTTAAATAGACTATTCCTCCCAACTGGGTGTGAATGTTATTCCCTCCTTGAGCCCACTCTGATGATATTATGTTCTTTGAGCTAATTCTATGTTCTGAATTTTTCTTCCTCCCTCCCTCCTCAATCCTCCCTATGAAATCAAACAAATCAATACGTCATACTTGTGCAGTAATGCAGACTATCTTCACCTTCCTCCAAAGTGTTTTGCTTTTACTGCTCTCTCGCTCAATTTCCCTTCCCTTCTTCTCCCTCCTCCCCCTTATCTCTCTCCCCTCCCTCAGGGCAAAAATATATTACTATACCTACTTGAGTATGTATGTTAGTCCCTCTTTGAGCCAATTCTGATATTAAGGTTCACTCACTCCCCAACTCCTTCCCCCTCTTCCCCTCCCGTCCATAACTTTTTTTCTTGTTTCCTTCATGTGAACTAGCTCTCCCCAGACCATCTCTCCCCTTCCCCTCCCCCAGTCTATTCCTCCTACACTTCAACCCTATTTTAAGATGTCATCATTGGTTAGTTAGGTGGCACAGTGGACAAAGCACCAGCCCTGGACACAGGAGTCCCCAAGCCCAAATCAGGACCCAGACATAAGACACCCCACACTTTTTGCCTGATAAAGAACAAAACAAATGCTTAACAGATATCATCCCTTCATATTCAGTTCAGACCTTTGTCTTCTGTGAATTCCTTACTGAGAAAGTTTTTATGAGTTTGAAGCATTACCTTCCCATGTTGTAATGTAAACAGTTTGATCTTTTAATATCCCTCATGAAGTCTTTTTCCTGTTTACCTTTTTATGCTTCTCCAGAGTCTTGTATTTGAAAGTCAAATTTTCTGTTCAGTTCAGGTCTTTTCATCACAAATGCCTGAAAATCTTCCTTTTTCATTGAAGTCCCATTTTTTTACTCTGTAATGTCATACACAGTTTTGCTGGGTATATGATTCTTGGCTGTAGTCCCATTTCCTTTGCCCTCTGGAATATCATATTCCATGCCATCTGGTCTTTTAACGTAGATGCTGCTAAATCATCTTTTGGCCTTATTGGAGTTCCACAGTATTTGGATTTCTTTTTTCTAGCTGCTTGCAATATTTTTCTCCTTGACCTGGGAGCTCTGGAATTTAGCTATAATATTATTGGAGGTTTTCTTTTTGGAATCTCTTTCAGGAGGTGATCAGTGGATTCTTTCAATTTCTATTTTGCCTTCTGCTTCTAGAATATCAGGGCAATTTTCCCTGACAATCTCTTGGAAGATGGTTTCTAAACTCTTATTTTGTTCATGGTTTTCAGGTAGTCCAATGATTTGCAAATTTTCTCTCTTGCATCTGTTTTCCAGGTAAGCTGTTTTTTTCCAAGGAGATATTTCATATCACCCTCTATTTCTTTATTAAGTTGGATTTGCTTTACTGTGTCTTGGTTTTGCATAAGGTCACTAGCTTCCATTTGTTCAATCCTAATTCTCAGTCAATTATTTCCTTGAGAGAGCTTTTCTTTTTCTTTTCCCAATTGGCTTTTCAAACTGTTGACTTTTTTGTCATGACTTTCCTGCATTGTTTCATTTCTCTTTCCATTCTTTCCTCTATCTCTCTAAATCTTCCTTCTATCTCTCCTACTTTCTCTTCAAAGTCCCTTTAGAATACTTCCATGGCCGGAGCCCAATTCATATTTTTCTTGGAAGCTTTGAATGTTGGAGCTTTGACTTGTTATAGTCTTCTTCTGAGGGTGTACTGTGGTCTACCTTTCCCACAAAGAAGTTTTTCATGGTCTGGTGCTTTCTCTACCTACTCATCTTGACCACCTATTTCTTGGCTTTTAACTCCTTCTTAAAGTGTAGCACTACTTCCAGGACACATTGTTTGAGCTACAGCGTGGCCCAGGGGGTGATTGGGCTCCTTCTCAGCTTGCCTGGCCTGTGAGTAACCATGGCTGCTTTCTCTTTGACCTGGAAACAGAAGTCTGATTAAACTCTGATTCTCTATTGGAAGCTTGTTGTGCCTGTGCCCCTCCACCACTGGGCCACGACCACTCGATTAAGCCCATGGGTTTAGAACCAGAGTGTTTCAACCCAATTTCAGCAGAGACTGCCTCCACTTCACCCCGGCCTACCACAGAACCCCCTCACCAGTCCCTGAACAGAGCCTCAGAAGCTGCTGGTGCTGAAAACTCTGTCGGGCACTGGAAGCACTGTCTGTTCCTGGCTGGGTCAGGACTGTGTGCTGAGCTGTTCAGTCTGATCCATAGGTGATCGCAATTGCTCTCTTCTGCTGAAAAAATAGTCTCACTCTGTTCTCATGTACATTAGACTACTCTGCTTGTTGTTGTTGTTGTTTGTTTGTTTGTTTGGTTTGGTTTGTTTTTTACCACATTATTTGAGCGTGAGTGGACAGGTTTATCTGGAGCTTGTGGGAGTCACAGCCTCTCTTCTGCCATCTTTGCTCTGTCCTATTTTCTAAAATTTTAATCCGTTTTAATAAAATATTGAAACTTCTAACATCAACATTAATTAGAAAGATATTTATTATACTGAATATTTTAAACAAGTTAATACTGAATTATAACTCAGTGATTCTTAAACTTTTTTTTTCCATTTTTCCCTTTGACGTTCTGCTATATCCTATGAAGCTTTCCCAAGGGGGAAAAATGATATAATAAAATGCATAGGATTTCAAAGGGAACTAAAAGTTAGTGAAAATGAAGATGCATTTTTTTCTCATTTAAATTCATTGACCAGCTGTAATCCCAAATTAAGAACCTTTATTGTAGCGTAATATATTTTTCTCCAAATATTTAATCTGGATTCAATTAAATTCCAATGATAATCCAATACAGTTCAT